>NW_015167527.1:1229272-1261329 GCF_001447785.1 Gekko japonicus | reverse complement strand
TTTTGATTCTTCTTCTGTATGCTTGCTTTATTTTATTGATACTGTTGAATTAATGTTCTGTGATTTATAGACTTATATTGTGAGTCACCTTGAGCACACATGATAGGAAGGCAGGACAGAAATGTTTGAAATAAATATACATATTTTTAGTCACTAGAAGTAAAACAGTTTGTTCTTTTCTTGTTCTTTATGTATATTCATTCTTGCACAGTCTTTCTCAGGGGTCTCCAACCTTCAGAATTCTGACACAGTGCAGTGGGTGCAGCCACAAAGTGATTGCCACAAAATGGATGTTGCAGGAGGTGGACCTAGTAACAAAATGGCTGCCAGAGTTTACTTTCAGTCAGCCCGTGAAGATCCTTGTGCTGTGGAGGCAACCGCTGCAATCAAATCTCCAGTAGCCAATAAGAAGCCTTACTGGGCAAACGCCCCACCTGAGCTCTGTCCCCTTTCTAAAACCACTTGGCAGGCTGGGTGGCATGGCATCCACGAGCACCAAATTGGGGGCTCCTGGTCTGTCTGATGCATAGAATCAGTAGTTCCATGTGCAAATGTTTCACTTTCCTGCTTCTGTAATTGTATACAACGTTTATATTCTGCTATGGTATGTAGCTGTAATACCCACCTGTCTACTTGTGACCTGGCTTCTCTCCTCAGAGTGCTTGGGAGTAGGAGGAAGGTCAATGCCAGGGTCAGGTCTAGCCTCGAAAGAGACTGAAGGCTGGTTGACAGGAGAGAGAGAAGACTGGAACAGGAGGCCAGCAGGCTCATAATTACTAGTTGGCTAGTGCCTGCTGGGAAGCAGAGCAGATTTGGCTGCCTTTGAGGAGACAAGGAGAGGCACAGTGTGTCCATGAAGTAATAGGAAGGGGTGGCTGAGAAGCCTGTACTGAAACCTTTGAGGTGTGAGATAGACTGAGAGAATCTATATCCATAAATCTGCCACATCATGCTTACTGTGCCACTTACTGTGGGACCCACAGATGAAGGCAGTCCCAGATCATGGTACCTTTCAAGAGCTATGTGATTCCTAGGTTATGTGAGTTTTTAAATATTAAAACCAGAATGATCAGCAGAACATAGCAGATAAGCAGAATTGAAAGCAGAAATTGAACCTTTCAACAATGACATCCTTCTGGGTCATCAGGATGCTACAGTCCTGTGTTTTGCTTTGATCTTTTTTGACAGGCAGTCCTAGAAAGTGTTGCAGGGCATTTCTGTTTGGCAGCATTGTCATTGGCTATTAGGTCCCTCAAGATCCCATCTTATCTTCCATGTTATTTAACATCGATTTTATATTTCTATTTAGGTATTTCTGTCCCACTTGTCTTGCCACCAGGGCCTCAAAACAGCTTACAAAGAAACGGGGGGGGGGGAATTAAACACACAAAAGATAATCAACAGAACTCCAGTTCCTGGGCTGGTCCTGGATCCACTAAGCTGACACACTCAGGGCTGTGAGCCTTGCGCTCAGAGCAAACCTTTCTGCCCTGTATGAAACTACTGGGAGAAATCATCCAGAGATCTGGAGTAAAGTATCACTAGTCTGCACTGGTGTTGATCTGCAGTAGAACAGTTAGATTTGAGTCCAGGAGCACCTTAGAAACCAACAATATTTTTGAGGTATAAGCTTTTGAGAGTCAAAGCTCCCTTCATCGGTGCCACAATCCTATTGTTGGGATCCTAAGGCCACGGTCAGATGTGCCATTTGGTGCGGAGGGGAAGCGAGCCTGTTTCCCCTGGTTGAAATTCATATGGCATTGCGCGATCACACATCCTTTGTAGCTGCAGGCTCAGCCCGTCACTGCCCAATCAGATGGACCCACAGTAACTGAAGCCTTCTCCTATATCAGTCTGAGGTTTAAGACCAGTGAATGAGGGCTTCCTTCTGTAACCTACCTTATCAAAGGTGAGGTTGGTGGAGACCTATGGATGGGCTTTTTCAGCAGCTCCCACATTATGGAACTCCTTCCCCCATGAAGGGGGAAGTACCATGCCTGAAGGCCTTCTGGAGACAGTTTGGTTTGGAAAGGTTTTCATTTCACTAACTGATTTCTGATAGTGCTGTTTCTACTTTTACGGTATCCTCTTTTTCTTTTGCTACTGTATAACAATGTTCAGAATTATTCTGATGTTTGTAAATTGCCTTGAATATCCAACAGAACGATGGTACAGAAGTTGTCAAATAAGTAGCAATCTGGATCAGTATTAGTAAAACCAACCCCAATAACTCCTATGCTCACTTAAAAAAAACATCCACTATATCTAGAACTGTGTCTGAAAACAACATTTCAAGGTGAGCAGAGCACTAACAAGTAAGACCCCCAACACTTTTCATTCAAATCAGAGATGTTTACTCAAGAAAAACAGGAGAGTGACAGAATACACGTTAGGAAAATATGCAAGAAGGCGCTGAACAAAAAATAACATTCTGCCATAAGTAGCCACCTTGTTCCTTCAGTTTCCTCCCTTGAAGATTAGAACCAACTGTTTCTCATGTGCCTTCAAGTACCTACTGTGGTTTCCAGACAGCTGGCTGTGAGAGTCTGGGATCTGGCTTGAAAAATGGGTCATGGGTTAAGTTATTTTCAGGAAAGCAATAGCTGAGCTGGTAATAGTTTCCCTTCTTCCAGCTCTAGTTTATCCTGTGGTTTTATTCTTCATACTTTATAATATAGTTTATAACATTGAATAAGACATTGCTAGTTTTTACTCGATAAACAGTAACGATAATATTTTTCATTTTCCTGTTTATTTCTCTGAAGGAAAGAAGAACACTGTGCAAGACTAATACAACAAGAATTAAACCCTACTGTATATGATTCCCTTGTATTCAGCTGCAAAACACTTCCTTTCTCTTCCCCCATACCCAGTTTTGCTCTATTCTTTTAAGCAAACAGGGTATTGAAATTTATATAACTTATGCTCTCTTTTTTTATTGCATTTTCTATAAACGACAACGAAATAAGGGAGAGGAGCTACACACTATGGGAGACAGTAAAGTAAAAGAAAACCCCTAAAACCCCAAGAGATGGTGGTCATACAAAATGCTTGTAAAATTAGCTTTGATCATCAAACATTCTATTTAAACTTATAACAAAAGATAACACCTATGCATCTGACTTCATAAAAAGCAATATAAGAAATGGTTAAAGTCCTTGTTAAGGGTCCTAGAAACAATGAAAACTCTTTATCTATCATTTTTCTTTCTCAACTGATAACTTGTCTTTGGGGCTACTGCCCCAAGTTTAGAATCTGAGTCCTCGTCAGAAGATGCCAGTTCTCCCTCATCTTCACTTCCCTTGGTGCTGTCATCTTTCTCTTTATCTTCTTCACCTGCTGGACGATTATGTTGCTGCAAAAACTCCAGTGCCTTTTCAACAGAGTCAATTTTTTCTTTCTTGTCTTTAAATTTGAAGGTTATGCCTTCGGGCACATTCCATCTGTAGGGGATGTTGTTTTTCTGAAGAAATCACTTCCCTGAGCAGATTATTCTTCCTTGTATATTCAGAATACAATCTGAAGATCGTATCTATTTCGCTTTGTAATATATCCACTTTAATATCTGCTATCGGGGCTATAGCATCACACATGATCTGCTTCTCCCTTCTCTTGAGGAACTCCTTGAAATCTTAGGACATAGCTTGCCCTTTCCATTTGTAACTGTAACAAATAAGACTCATCAGCTAGTCTCTTTTTCTCCATCACCTGAAGTTGTTTTTTAAGCTTCTTAGTGTTGGCATCCACTTCTTTGAGCTCTTGCTCCCTTTTCTCTGTTTTTTTCACAGTCTCATTAAGTTGGTTTTGTTGTGCATTGAACTTTTGGTGCAAAGCCGTAACTTGTTCCAGCAGAGGGCGCAATGCCTCAGTCAGCATCCTTTGAAGCTCTGTTGTTGTGTCCTGTCTAGGGACAGAACTCGCTGGGCTGGCACTTCCTGCAAGAGGCTTCAGTTTCACTATCTTGTCTTTTCCCTCCTTCTTTGGAGGCGCCATGTTTGAGATTGTTTACTTTTTATAAAAGTTCTCAAAGTCTCCGGAAACCCTGGAAATGTCTGGTAAGTTCTTATGTGCTTTTTATTTCAGTCCACCTTGTATAGCCCCCCCCCCCATTTCACCTGCTACGCAAAGTTCGTTTATTTTCTTCCTGGGGGAGAGTTCCCTCCCCCCCTCCGCTTCTAAAGGGGAGGCTTTTGGCTAGTTTTCAGGCATTTTTGCTTAGGCTTTGACTCACATTTCAATGGTACAGCCACTTTTAGTCACAAGTTTGCTGAGCTACCAAACGCTTGTCCTAGTGTGCATCCTTAGTTCCATTCACGGACGCTCTGCAGCAGGACTTTTGGGGCATAGAAGAGTCCCCCTTCGCCGGCCAGTGGCCGGAGGAAGAGCTCTCCTAGAGCCCCATGGCTGGGAGCCCATTGCAAGGGCTCCGGGGTGTGTGTGAACAGTCGCACCCCTCCCAGCCGCAGGCGCTGGTGCGCGTCTCCCGGAGCTCCGGGAGAACATGGCCGCCATAGCAGTCGGCAAAACCAGAAGCCTACTTATGCTCTTTGAAGTACTAAGTAAACAAGGTTGTGGTAAATTTCATTGTATCTTGTGGTCATAAGCAGATAACATAAGTGCTGTGAGGTGAAAAGAAGAAAACATAAGTGCTGTGAGGTGAAAATACAAGCATTTTAGAAATGCTACTTTATTGATTTGTACCTTTTAAAAATTGTCCCATGAAGACCAACAGTACTAATAGCCAATGTGAAAAGGAATATACCCTCTTCCAGGGCTTTTTTTGTAGAAAAAGTCCAGCGGGAACTCATTAGCATAATAGGCCACATCCAGAAGCAGAAACTCATTAGCATATTAGGCCACACCCCTGACTGCACCACTCATTAGCATATTAAGCCGCATTCCCATGTTACCAGAAGTGTGGTCATCCAGCCACACCCACCTTTTGCTTCTTATTCTGTTTACCTTGTTTGTGTTCAAAACCCAGGGCTTTTTTTGTAGCAGGAACTCCTTTGCATGTTAGGCCACACACCCCTAATGTAGCCAATTCTAATGAGTTTCTGCTGTTGGGTGTGGCCTATTATGCTAATGAGTTCCTGCTTGGTGTGGCCAACTTGGGAGCCAGCCAGAACTCCGTTCCTGTGCGTTCCTGCCCAAAAATAGCCCTGCCCTCCTCATACCTGGCTGCACAGCAGTTTGGAGGGAGGTGTCGTGTCAGCAAATGGATTGCAGTTTGTTCACTTGACAGAGGAGTGATCAGTTGCATTCTTCTGCAGCCCACCATCCCCTTCTGCTACTGGGCACATTTCTAACATTGTCCTAACATGGGAGAATGAGAAACAGCCTTTGCAAGTGTGCCCTTTGTTGTCAGCTCAACCTAAACCCAAAGGTCCAGAAAGTCTGGGTTGTTTAGATGCATGATTTCCACTAATAACAGAACCAGGCCTGCTCCAGACTTTCATTATGCTAAGCTTTGGTGGTCATAATGGCAGCTTTTAAAGTCTTCTCAGTTTTCCATTTTTCCATTGTATATGGAAACCATCCCTGGTTTTGTGGGGGTGGGGAAAAGTATTTTAAATAACAAAGCTGTGAAATCTTACGAGACTATATAACATAGCCCAAAGCCCATTAGCCTGTGAGATTTACCTTGGCATGGCCTTGTTTAAAGTTTACCAAAATGTACACAGATAGTTACTGGTTCTAAGAACTGAGCAGACCTCAGCTTTGCATATGGCAGAATCGGGAAACCACAACTCACTAAAGAATTTCAGTGTGATGTTTGGCTGGCTGAAGGAGGGCAGCGTTGCTGAAGCAAGCTTGTGGTTTGACATCCCTGCAATAGGAAGAGCCAAGCATCAAGTCAGATTTTCCCTCCCATAAAACAAGTCATAATTTCTTCTTCTGTGCCATTTGAAGCAACAACACCTGTGTAACCTGGGTTAAAGACCAGCTCCAAGCACCTTCCTGCACTCCATGAATGTCCTGCCAACTTGACAAACATTTTCCTTTTAAAGCACAAAGCAGCCTGAAAGCTATAGTATCCGCAGCTGAATAAAAGGAAATGATCATTATGAACATCTGTGTGTGTGTGTGTGTGTGTGAGATGTCTTCACATGACAGCAAGGCTGTTAGTTGTGCCAGTTTACTAGTATAATGGGAGCATTTTAAAGTTTTGCACTGATAAAAGACATAGGATCTGTTCTGTCATACTTTCTCTTCTTTGGTGCATGGATATATATTTCAGGCTGCCAAACCTATTAAAATGGAAGGAAAAAAATTATACTCTTCATTCTCGTTAATGAGGCAAGCAATGACATAAATCAGTGACACACCTGAAATTGCAAGCCAGTAATTTAAGTAATTTCAAAATTGAAAGGAACCCAGAAAATGAAATTCTTTATCTATGAGGAGCATTTAATTGTTTGCCTAAGTTTTTAGCCAGTAGATATGCTGTGATACTATGAAAGATGATGGAAGCTAATTTTGGTTGAGTCATACATTACAAAGTCTTTGTGGCCACCATGAAGAGTTTGGATCTCACATGCAGTAGGATTTTCATGCTATTCAGGCAAGTGTGGGCCTAATTTGAACTGGGATCATATTGTACATAAAGAAGGAATTTCAGGCTCCACCCACTCTCACACTATTTCCTGGCCTGAAAGAGTACCAGGGAGCCATTATTTTCTCCACTAAGGTTGCCATCTTCCCAATGGGGGCAAGGGTTCCCCGATTTTGGGTCCCCTGGTCCACCCACTGCCTGCCCCACCCCAAAAAAGCTGCATGGCATCTGACGTGCCCGGCACAGTGATGTCACCAATAGGAGGACACTTGAGCATTCAGCAAAAAACTCTATGGTGACCATAGAGTTTTTTTGCCAAATGCTAGAGCACCCTCCACAATGTGGCTAACGCAATGATGTCACTGAAGATCCCAAAGAGGAGCCAGGAGCCCCCCCCCTGCCACCAAAAGGTAGGGACCTGGCAACCCTATTATCCACTGGGAGAATTGCCTGTAATAATGGCCAAAGTTTCCCCAACAAGACAAATAGCAGCTTCCCAGAGCCATTTCAGGTCAGGAAAACAGCACGTGGGGTGGTGGCCATAAGTCCCTTCCCTATTTGCATTTGGAAAGCATGGAAATACCAGTGCACGTGTGATCTGAAGTCCGTGTGGTAGCTACAAAGACTTTGTAATGTATGACTCAGCCATTGGAGATTAAAGTGAGAACAGTAGCAGAGCAGTCTTATCTCGCGTCTTTTGGCCTAGTGGCACAATATAGTGAGGAAAGATAATTCTTCATGGCCTGTTTACTTGTTAACATTTTTATTGAATATTACAAAAAAAACCATGAAATCCCTTGGAGTGCTGGGCAGTTTGAGGACAGATCAGAAACAAGAGGTTAACCTTTTTCTTACCTACAAATTACCTATTGCTATTGTATCCTTCTGCAGGTATTTCCTAGCCTGTTCCCCCCCCCCCCCCCCCCAGACTCCAAGATTACCAATAACTCCAATTGGAGAGTGATGGAGAAGCTGCTCAAAGCAGGCCTTTACAAGAGATAATTGTAAAGTTAACGGGCTAATTGTAAAGTTAACTGGCTAAGCCAGTTTGGTGTAGTGGTTAAGTGCACAGACTCTAATCTGGGAGAACTGGGGTTGATTCCCCCCTCCTCCACTTGCAGCTTCTGGATGACCTTGGGCAAGCCATAGTTCTATCAGAGCTGTTCTTGAAAAAGCAGTCCTTGAAAGAGCTCTCTCAGCCCCACGTACCTGTAGTGGGGAGGGGAAGGGAAAGGAGTTTGTAAACCGCTCTGAGACTCCAAGTGAAGGGCGGGGTATAAATCCAGTCTCTTCTTCTTCTAAGCATATCTCCCCTACAAATCCCCCCCTTACCCGGGGTAATATATATACTACACCCGTAAGAGTGCTAACGTGGACATTGACATTAATACTTTTCTAGGATGAGTGCATATGAAGTCAGATCTGACTCACCTCAATTTAGCTTGGTGCCTGCAGCAATATCCACCCCTGCCAGTTAATACGAAACACAATCTATTTGAGCGTTCTCCAGAGAAAGCTCTACTGAAGTGAGGGGGACATGCTGTGCTCTTGTGCTTGTATGCAAGTGGATTGTTCCTTATTGGTCTGATTGGTTTGTTTTTTTACTTGGCCACTCCTAATGGCATCCAAAACTTGTGGTTGCCTCATAGTTGAGCCACCACTGAACCAGATCAAGAAGAGTCTCCAAATATTTCCATATCTGTTCAACCTCAATATGTGTACCAGTTCCTCCTTTTCACAATATACTATCTTCCCACTTCTTAAGTGGTCCATGATAGGAGTTTCTTTCTGTTTCTTTCAGCATAATAGTCACTCTTCTCAAAATCTTTTGCCAACTTTCTTCTTAAACTGAAGTACCTAGAACTGAACAAGGTTCCCCAAATGGGCCTAAATCACCAGATGATGGTAAACATAATGCACAAATAGATGTCATACGAGGACCTCCAGCTGTTACATCAACTTGCCTTCTTCATGGCTTTGCAACTGAAGTGACAAAATTAACAGTAACTCAGCCCCATCAGCAGCCATTTGCTAACCTTAAGTTCTACAGGTTCAAATACCCAACATCTGTAAAAAAAATAAAGAGAAAACTGTTCTAGATATTGGTTGGGGAAAGTTTGGGAGGGCATAATGAAAGTAAGCAAGGCAGTACCATGTTCAGATGAGTTGCTCTAAAAACTAAAGAAACAGTTTATCAGAACATACCCCTGGAGTAGAATGATTGATTCATATTCCGTACAGTGAGAGTGCTTCCATACTTCCCTGCTCAAATTTTTAATGGTTGCCTTTATGTACTGCTGATCACATCTACTTCCCTTCTCTAAATGTCCTCTAGTTTATTATAGCATACCTAATACATGGTAGCATTGCCCAGTGTTATGCCTTTCACTGACTAATTTTATCCCCGCATGTTTGTTCTTGGCAGTCTGTGCTGTCCCTATGGAAATATAGGCCATTGTGTGTTAGATATGCTTCATCAGTTTTGATCCAAGATTGCTAGAAAAAGTAAAAACAGGCTATAAGCTTATTTTTCCTTCCTATAAAATTTACTTGGAACTTTCACTGACTCTTTCTTAAGAAAAAAAAACATAATGGCTTTGCATTAGAGTTATCAAAGAAACAAGGAACTGTCACTCAGTTCTGGATTTTGGAAATATTTAAAGGATCAGGAGTGTTCATGTTGTAGTGTACACTTTTGTGGGAAAGGGGTATATGTGCTTCTTTCTGCATTAGGGACCGGATTCACACAGTACAAGAAGAGTATCATTTTGGCTGCGTCCATATGGGGTAGTCTTCTGATGAGGTCCCATGCTAAACTAGGGTGGTCCATGACAGGTCGTCAGCCTCCATGTGGTACCTAGAGATGCCCTGGAAATACAACTGATCTCTAGACTACGGAGATCAGTTCACCTGGAGAAAATGTCTGCTTTGGAGGGTGGACTTTGTGGCATTATACTCCTACTAAGGCCCTCCCTCTCCAGGCTGCAGCCCAAATCTCCAGTAGTTTCCCAGCCTCGAGTTGGCAACCTTGATATCAGTTTTTACAGCTAAGATTTCTGAATTGTGGGTGAGGCGGATCTACAGTTATACTGGATCTTGGAAATGAGTTTGGAGTAGAAGCAGTAGAAATAATTGTAGCCCTAAAGAAACACTGACAAGCAGCACTGGGGAGGGGAAGGAGGAAGAGGAACTGAATTCCTTTTGTCCCTCTTCCTTGCTATCACATATAAGATGCAGAAGCAGCGCCAATTTATGCAGGATATTATATCTGCTAGAAAAGAATACACTGTCTTTCTGCATGTGTACACTGGATAGAACCGGCTTGCCTACCTTTTGGGAATCTCTCTTACAGTAACTGAACCCAAAGGTTTAGTTCAGAACCATTCAGATTCCTCTTTGCTTTGTACCTTCAGAAGCATACACTGCCCCTGCCATAGCAGAGAGTCAGCCAGACACTTCCCTCTTAGTGCACAACAACAAGCTTCCTGTTGCAGCTGGTAATTATCATCAAGAATGTGTGTGCAGACATGTGTGCTTACACATACACAGTGGTCATCCATGGGAATGCAGCAAGTATTGGATCTGAAAAAGAGCTGGGGGGCTGTAAGTGAAGCAGGTCTGTAGTCTTTTTGGCATGATTAGTATTATTATTACTGTCTGCCCTTTAAGAAGGAAAAAAGGAAGAAAGATTACAGCAGCTTTGCTATGAAATGAAAAGATTAACATGCCGTGGATGCTTTGCCAGGGCGTGATGAGATTTGCAGGAGATGAGTGGCTGCACAGCGGGACTAATGAAAAGCAGGCCTAGAAAACCCTGTACTGTGTCCCACCCCTGCCAAAAAGAAAAACCTGTCTTGCTTTTTTGCTGCACACAACGTTACGGATATTTACTAAGGTCCCAACCAGAAACAGAACAAGCCAGGCACTGAAATGTCCTTTTTTGACAACTGTCTCATTGTGTGGTGCTTGGAAGTGATCCATACTCTTGACTGAGCCTGCCTCTGCGGGGAGGGCAGGATACAAATCGAATTAAATAAAGTAAATAAATTGACTTCACAGCTTTTGTTTCCTTCTCATGTTGAAAGGAAAAGCAATAGTACCACACTGTTGGGGGGGGGGGTTGGATTGGTGGGTGGATATGCTGAAGGGAGATGGGCATGAGTATTTATATGTGTTTGATTCCAAGCTTATTCAAAATGTGCTATTCTTCTCCCAACAAATATCCTTTCCCTTCCAAAACCTGGGGCACTTGAAGGTAAAATATGACAGCTATTTCCTTTTGAGGTCAGTATTGAAACAAAATGTGGTATAGTATCATACCAATGTCTCTCCCCTTCCCACAAGTTTCTGAACTGGGTATTTTTTCTTGAGGGTGTGGGAAGGGAGCAAGTGTATTAACGAAAGCGGAGTGTGTGTGTGCATTGTTCTAACTGTAGAGTGATAGATGGTATGGATAGATGGGCTGCTGTTTGTTTGGTTTAGGATTGCTACCTGAGGTGATGTTCCCTCTAAGCTGTGGAGTCTTGTGAGCAAAAATTGTACTTTGTGAGTTACTGGCATGAAAGTTGTGAGCGAGTGATTTGGCTCCTGCATAGATTAGTTTGCTCGGGAGCCATCCTTCCTGAGCTGAGACAAAAATGTGTGAGCCGGAGGCTAAAAAACTGTGAGCTAGCTCACACTAACTCAGCTTAGAGGGAACACTGGAGGTGACTTGTTCTGTCATGTTGGTCTTATGCAGCACTGCAACTCTGCACCCTTATCCTCCTCTTAGACTGTTGTGGGCCATTTCCTTCATTTAGTATCCTGCTGTTAGCACCCAACTGCTATCACTGGGCTATCAGATGGAGAGCAAGAAGGAGGCAGGCACCTTCCTGTCATTCCTGGATTCAGCTCTAGCAAAGGACTGCCTCCCTCCACCTTTTATTATTTTGACTGATTTGCCTTTTAAAAAAAATGTAAAGCATTGACAGCACTGGTGCTGTTCCTCAGGCCTTTTGAAGGTGTACACCATGATGACCTTAACCAGTAGCACAAGATGACCCAATGAAGTGAAGAGAGTTAGAACGATTCCCCTCATGCTGTTGTAGCCTTTTGCAGTAAAGTGTGAGCTGGTCTTGCAGAAGCAAACTCTGCTGTCTTCCTATTGCTATGTCAAATTTATCTAAATCTTGTACTGAAATGAAATAAAGTCGCCATGATGCAATCCCTCCTTCTGAATCAACTATCCTCTGTGAAGACTATCCTAGATCTCATTTGATTTTAAATGCAAATGTAGATACTTATTTGGAGAACTGGATATTATAGAGTAATATTTTCAGGATCAAGAGAGGAGATCAGTAAGAATATATTACTGTTTGCCCAACAGCTGTGGCAGAATTCAGTCCAATTCTAATGTTTAGGCAGGCTAGAAACAGTGTACTTCCACTGAGGCTAATGTTCACTATCAAGCATTCATTCTCCCAGATATGAAAGACTGAGGGCCCAACTAGATGTGACCCTGGAGATTTGTGATTAGAATTTCATATGGACTTTTTCAAGGGCTTGAAAGTTCTGGTTCTTGAGATGTTAATCCTTTCTTTCCTTTTGTTTTCCTAACCTCATATGTTAACCTGTTTCTTAGAGCTACTGTTTTTTTTTGGGGGGGGGGACTTGTCCCATTCCCCACAATCTTCACAAGGGCAAATAATTCCAGGGATGGCAACTGAGATCAGGAAATAGGGTTGCCAGTCCCCCTGGTGGAGGCAGGAGTCTTCCTGCTGCTAGGTCCCCCCCCCCCCCCCCCGCCAATCAGCTGTCCAGTGGGGAAACATACCAAGAGAGGGAGGGAGGCCCAGTTGATGTCACCAGTGATATGGTGATGTCAAGCAATGCTCTGGTATTTGGGGAAAACTCTATAGTATAAGCCACGACGTCACAGCGTGATTATCTCACTTCCAGTGTATGTCGAAAGTGACGTCACCTGGGCCTCCCTCCCGTTCCTGGTAAGTCTCCCCCCCCCCATCCCCTGCCGGTTGCCAAGAGGGACCTGCAACCCTATCAGCAAAACAAATCTTAGGTATCTTGGATGATTAGAAATGAATACAAGAAAGCATTCTCGATGATACATAGGCCCTGTCCACACGAGAGGATTAGGGCCGGGAGAGGGACGGAACGGGGGCGGAGCAAATGGGCGTGATCCCACCGCAACATCTGGGAAGCGTACCGTGTCCGTCCCCGATCCGGCCTTTCCAGGGATGATCCGCACCAAAAAAGAACCACCTACGGAGGTGGTTCTTTTCAAACGGCCGCAGCAACACTGGCCGTGGGATCGCCGGCGCGTTCTTTCGCTGGCGCATCCCCGGCTCCTTGCTGAACTGCGCATGCTCCGACATGCGCAGTTCAGCAGACTCCCGTGCCTTTCTCCCCGTCTCCCCGGCATCTGATCGTGCCGGGGAGCAAATGCACAGCGGCTCAGGGGATCTGTATGATCCCGCCGCCACGTGCCTATTTAGGTGCGGCTTTTTAAAAGCCGCACTTTGGCCATCCCTTCTTCCCTCGTTTGGCAGGGGCCATAGTATTCCCCAGATAAATTTCCGGGACTTCAGTGAAAAGTGAGGTCCTTTGCAAACCTGTTACCTGAATCCTTCAGAGTGAAAAGTTCCAACAGGAGCCATACCTTCCTTAGTATCTGCGTGTGATGGAATGGCTTTCTCCCATTACTCTTCTCTTCAGATGAGCACTCTGAGTACTCCTCAGGTACTCTGAGGAGGGTGGGTCATTTCCTCTCTCTGTACATAACAAGATATCTGACGGAGCAAAACTGTGCAGCCAAACTTTTATTTGCCAAATTTCCTGTTCTATTATGGTTGTTGCCCTGATGCAGATTATTTAGAAAAGGTCCACCTCATATATACAGTTGATCTTGAATCAGAGCAGTTGTTAATATTCATGCCTTGCTGCATTATAAAAAATTCCCTTTTAATCTTGCTTATGTTCTCATGGACAATGAATGCAGTGGACAAAGGCAGGATCAGTGCCAACACAGGGCTGTCCTTTTTACTAGTTGTTATGGCAGGAACTTATACATAAACCAGAGTGTCTCTCCCTTTATGGTAACAGGAATGAGGAGGAGAGTGAAAGAGAATTAAAAGGGTCAGAAGTCATGCTCTCTGATGGATGGCAGAATGACTTTCTGGTTTATGGTCTCTGGTGACTTCTAGGCTCCTTGAATTTTACGACTGACCTAACAAGACATTGCACCTTCCTTTCATTGGAGACCAGACCGATAGGACATTTGACAACAATTAAGAAAGAACACATTGTACCTTTGATCTAAAGGACTATTTTTAATCTGTCATCTGAGAGATAAAATGTCAGAGGGCTCCATTTATTCTCTAGAAGCTCTGACTGGGAGATTAAAAGTTTCCTTAAACCTTCACTTCTGAAATTTTACTGGTTGCATTACCAGAAGACCCATGGTAGAATAAGGACTTTATGCATCCAAATCGATTAAATGCTGTACCCCACTTGTTGGAAGCAGCTGAAAGCCTGTGATAGGAATGATAGGATCATGCAGGTTCTTGTTTGGTCTTGCACTTCGAAGTCATGTTTTTTCCACAAGTTAAATTGGGTGCTGGGGGAAGAAATGGAATACAATCAGGGAACTGCAAGTTATTGTTGGTATCATGCCTTTCTATCACTGCCTGGAAGGGCTGGGTGTTGTCTGTTATTACACCTCTGGAATTGTCTGGGTCCTAAACATGTGAGCGTGGGATTGGTAGAAGGAAAAGCCCTTGAGCAAGAAATCCTTCCATAGATCTTTTAGAACAAGGAATATCCAGATAGCACATGTCAATTTAGAAAGAGTCTGATTAACAATTAAAACTCAACACACATGAAAAAATGTGCAGTCAACAATGGCATCTCCAACATATTCAAAGTTAATTTCACCCAAAGAAAATGCAAGGCTTGGAGAAAGTAATATAATATCGGATGAAGGAGACTCCCTGTTCTTGTATAATACTGAACTCTGAGGTTGTTGAGCTTGCGTATCTACAAATGTAGCACCAAAGCAATATCTGGAACTTGGGGTTCCAGATATTGCAAATTACAAGAGTCTAAACTGAATGAGATTATGGTCTGTGGTAGTTGTATTAGAACATGAGAACATAAGAGAAGCCAATGTTGGATCAGGCCAATGGCCCATCTAGTCCAACACTCTGTCACACAGTGGCCAAAAATACCAGGTGCCATCAGGAGGTCCAGCAGTGGGGCCAGGGGGGTACTTACTTTTATCTAGCAGTACTTACTTTTATCTAGGGTCTTTCCAGGATTTTTTAGCGTGCAAATAGAGTTACCATCCGTCAAGTAGGGCCTGGAGATCTCCCAGAATTACAACTGATGTGGAGATGAGAAAAATTAGTCCCCCTGGAGAGAATGGCAGCTTTTGGGGTAGATTGTGTGGCATCACATCACTACAGAGCTCCCTTCCGTCCCCAGACTCTGCCCTCCATAGGCTTCATCCCCAAATCTCCAGGAATTTCCCAACCTAGAGTTGGCAATCCTGTGCGTAAAAAATGTACAGTACTTGCTCAGTCATGTATGTATGGGGGGGGGGCAACAAATGCCATTTCCTCAGCTTGTGCGGCTAATGCAGGGGCTTTTCTGCGGTTCATATAAATGTCCTGCCATGGGAGCAGAGGAGGCAGTTGTGCTGCTTAATACACAGATTGCTGTTTCTGTTCCAATACAAGCTCTTTTTAAGAAGGTTTTTTCCCTCTATGGTAGAACTTAAATGAGGAAGCTTCACCTGTGGAGGATGCCTGCTGTTGGTTCCTGTGGTGTCATGAACACACTTCCTAGTCCACGGGGCAGTTTTGCAAGTTTTCCAAATGTTCACATTTTTAAATATTTGGAACAAGACAAAGAATGAATATATAACAGAATAAATATATACACGGTGCTTTTAAGAGTAGAAAAGGTGGGCATCTCACCTGAAGCATGAGAGGAGGGGCAAGCCTGAAAGTTGCACTGCTACTGAGTTTACTTTTAAGTGCTTCAGTCATAGAAATGTGAAGATGCTGAGTTTATACTAGGGTTTCTTCTAAAGTCCTCAAAATAAGGAACACGTTATAAGCCCATAACAAAATGATGTTCTACATGGGTCACAGCATGACCAGTACTTGATTAGAATATATGGTCCTTGAAATACGTTGAAGTTGCTTTTTGCAGTTATTGTGTAGTTATCTTTCAAATAAATAATCATTTCTTGAAATAAAGGTGGCACGCCTAGATGACACCAAAATGGCGAATCCACTGTATATTTTCACTGTGTCTCTTCAACATTTGTGCATTTTCCCCTTCTTGACATGACGGGATCCAGACAACCTGTTCCATTAACAGAAGGGGAGGGGATTCTTCATTCCTTTTTTTTACAGACCCCCTTCAGGTTGCTCCTCAGGTTGTCCTCTATTCCCCATGCATCATTTAAAATCAGCTTCATTTTAAGTACAGGGATTGCTTTTGCATCTGCACCTGGTAGCATTCATCATATTGATCCATGTCAGAACTTACTGAACTACAGTTCCCAGGAAGCAATATAAGAATAAACAAAGCATTCCAATCCAAGTTAGAGCACATGATTAAATCCAACATGCTCAGCTTTTGGAGTCAGACAATGGGAAAGCCTAGAATAGCAGCGCCAAGTTATGCAGCTTCCCCTCCCCCAATCCCACTAGGATCATCTCTTTTGTATGCTGTCAACAGGCAGTGTCGTACTGCTGCATGCACAGCATCCACATTCCTCTCTGGTTTCACAGCCCCTTCTGACTCTTGAAAATATAATTCCTAGGGTTGTAGGACTGCACGTTGTGCGTGTTTGGAGTGGGGGGGGGCGAGTGAAGAGGACAAAGCAGTGAAATCATTCCTCTTTCTTCTTCTGCAAACACAGCTCAACTGAAGAAAGTCTTTCATCCTCTTGTCCTTGCTCACTCCAGCCCACCAACTCTCTCAGCTGTTCTTGTGCTTGTATCCTGCAACCCCAGGAGTGATCATTCTAGAGGTCAGAAAGAGCTGCAGAAAAGGAGAGGAGTGTGGGGAAACTTTGCCTTCCACTCCCACCCCCATGGTAGGATACTGCTAGGGTTTCCAGCTCTGGGTTGGGAAATTCTTGAAGATTTATTTTTTAAGATTTGGGGGGGGGGGGTGGAACCTGGGGAAGGTGGGGTTTGTGGAGGGGAGGAACCTCGTCAGGGTATAATGCCAACCTCCAAAGCAGACATTTTCTCCAGGGGAATTTATCACTGTAGTCTGGACATCAGTTGTGATTCTGAGAGATCTCCAGGCCCCACTTGGAGGTTGGAAACCCTACATACTGCCATTTTCCCCCTCTTTTGGATGGGTTAGGCTGATGGGAGAAGGAGACAGGACAACCTCAGCAATGTTCTGCAAGAGCTTTTATGCACAAAACAATACAATTTAGGACAATTTCAGCTGCTGAGTAAATGAAAACCAAGGTTCTGCTCACAATGTTTTGCAAAAGACAGACCTATTGATCGGTTGATGGCAGCAGTATCTGTGTGTGAGACTCTGCTGACTGTGAAGGGTCCTTATTACATATCTGCTGAGTCATTCTCACCTCACTGTAGTCTCACCTTCTTGAACTCTCAGCCAGGCCTGGCATAATGCCTTGGATGTTTCCTGACATGTTTCCAACAACTATTAATCTCCCAGTTTGGATTAGTTATAATGGCAGTATTAAAGAACATGGTGTGTTTAGTTCTGATTAGTTGCCATGTAGCTGCATATCCCTAGTAGAGAAAGACAGAGTTCAGTTTGGGTATGGGAAACCCAGGCTGAAATCCCAATTTAGCTATGAAGATTAGTAAATGGTGGCTCGCTCAGTCAGCCCATCAATCTTGTGGAGTTTTTGTAACATTAAAAAAGCTGCTCCAAACTCCTTGGAGGAAGGATGAGACACAGATGTTACAAATAATAGCTGAAGGCTTCTGTAGTGTAGATCTTTGCTGGCTGCCTTACTGGTTAAAATTGTAGCCATTGGTTCACAGTTCCTGTCTGATCAGGGCTGCTCGCTCAGAGACCTCAGTAGGGGGTTGTTAACGAAAGGACTGGAGTGTTTCAAGCACAGCTCGTTTCTAAAGAGGGGAAGAACTGGAGGAAAAACACTTCATGCAGAGGAGGGTTTTGTAGAATGCTGATGCCGACAGAGACGGTGATGAATGTTATATAGGGTGCATTATTGCAGAGAGGGAGGAGCAAAGGGAGATCCATGAGACAATGCAGTTTCCCAAGTAAAGTGGAAGAATGCCAGTCATTTAAGACACCCAAAAGTAGACAGAATGAAATACTAGAAAGCCCAAGACCCTGTTGGGTAGATAGAATGATCTGGTGAGACTTTCCAATGAACTCCTTCTATTTTCCCTTTGAACTAAATATGAGATTCCCAATCCCACCTTAAAAACTGCACTCTGTAAATGATTGCATAACTATCTATATTGATCCCTGGGGTAGCAGTTTGTAGTGTAGATGAAGGTAGGAGTGATCAACTGCAGGCTTTCCTGTTTCTGGGTCTGCTGAAGGCTTGATCTGTTTTTTTAAAGACTTCAACAGCTGTTTCTGCTTAGAGGCCACTGGCATCTTTATGAACTGTTTTTTCCATTCATCCTCTCTCCTTCTTTCTCAGCAGCAATGAATTATGTAAGATTACATTTCTGCCTTTTCCTTATTAATGTTCTGGCAGACATATCCCTATGAAGTGCATCCACGTATTCTCTCCAACTTTGGAGGACATACACAGTTTAGTAATTAAAATGTACTCTTAAATCAACAGGAATATTCTCTTACTATTTGTATTTTCATGAATCTGATATTCCTAAAGCAAACATGAATGATGTCACTCTTAGCTAGCATTGGTATTTCTGTTGAAATTACCATGGTTTGCATTACCATGGTGAAGGGAATGAGTGGGACACAGACTTGAATGTTCCCTCCCAAGTCTCTCTCTTCTCATGCCCATCCTCCCTCACACAGCCTTAATCATGATTCAGAGTTGCATCAAACAACTGCAGTTACCCTAAGAAGGTTTGTTTTTAACCAGGTTATGAAACTAGGGTTTGAAACGGGTTTATAACCTCTAAGAGGGTTTATAACCTCTAAACCCTGGTCGATATTGGCAATGTTCAGATGTATAGACAAACCATATTTTGTCATTATAAGAACAAGCCTTGGATCTTGTTGGGTTCCTGTCTTCCCTTCTTCTTTTCTCCTCGTCTGTGGGTCAGGAACTGAAGACTTCCTGATCTACGACAAATCATAGTTTGTCATACCATTTGAACCACAAAGTATGGCTTGTTTCATATCTCTGAAGTTAGGTTCCAAATCAGAGTTAAAACCCAAGGACTTGCATCGCTCAGTCTTGTACAGCAAGAAACCCTTTTTCATTATTTTTGACTGTAGACTTTAACTTTCACTCAGTGTTGATGTAACCACTAACTATATTTAAGACTGGGAAAGAAGGAGGCAGGATTTCTAAGTGAGAGGGGAAGGGTTGGAGGATGGAGCTAGCAATCCTAAAGCAGCCTCTTGATTAACTATTACAAATCATTTTGTGCCATAACTTGTACATGAAGAAACACTTCTTTGGAATAGAGATTGTCTTTATTTGCATCTTTTATTGCATCAGAAACACTGAAGTTGATGTTAAGTAATTAAAATCAGTTTAAGAGATATTTTCATTGGTCTACTTTCTGATGTGGAAGAAACCCATTCTTAGTTTATGTAACTAAAGATTTTGCAAAAGTTAGCTAGTCCAGTAATCCAGTGCTTTCATTTCAAGCATGAGTTCAGACGAACACCCATGTGGAAGTGTCAGGAGCTAGTGTAGCAGTATCACATGCATAAATTGCCCCTATAGTCAAGGCTAAAATAAATGTTGTGCTGGGAAATCTTCCCAGTGATTTCTAAAAGGGTGATAGCAGCCAGAAAGGAGCACAGCTTGTATTGAGGCTGCACCACAAGATGGCAAAGGGAATCCAGCCCTTCTCCTCCTGTGCATTTTGCTGACTGAAATTGTTGCTTCCCAGCTATTATCTTGGATGTAAGAAAAGGGAATCTTTTTCCCTTCCAGTGCAAATAACAGCATAGAGAGAGAGCTGATTTTAATAACTCTGGCCCCTTTTCTCCCTCCCGACACACAACCTGGATTAGATCTAGCCAGCTTTTCCACTGCTAAAAAAAAGGAAGGACAGAGTCCCATTTGGCCACCAAATAGGCTATGCTGTGGATGATAGGACCTGCATGGACAAAAGCTCTGTGGGACAGGAGCTGCAAAAGGGAGGAGTATTATACAAGATGGAGCGAAAAAGCAAAAAGCTGATGGGATGTAATCTGAAGATCCCAGGACCAACACACATCACTGCTATTACTGATTATAAAATGCTGGGTAGATCTAGTCACATATCTGCCACCATTATGTCTGTTTTGTCCCAGAATTTGAGTGAAAATTATAACTATTCAGTCCAAGTTGTCACTGTTATACACTTCTCAATGTGAGTTTTTCTCTACAAGTATAAAATTCGGCAATGAAATAATGCATGACCTAGCTCCATATTTTTCTTCACATCTAAACTGGCATATTCACTAGGAGTCAAGTTATTACTGTTGGAAGAAATATTCCATGTTCTGAAAATGGGGAACAACAGCCAATAGTTTAGTGTGATGGGGGGAAAGTTCACTTCTTAACGTGTGTGTGTGTGTGTGTGTGTGTGTGTGTGTGTGTGTAAAGTGCCGTCAAGTCGCAGCTGACTTACGGTGACCCCACCAAGGGGTTTTCAAGGCAAGTGAGAAGCAGAGGTGGTTTGCCATTGCCTTCTTCTTCAGAGTCTTCCTTGGAGGTCTCATCTTCCAAGTACTGACTCTGCGTAGCTTCTGAGATCTGATGAGATCAGGCTATACCATGCTGCCTTCCCTTCCTCTTAATTGCATTACCACATTTTAAAAGCACCTTTCATAGTCTTGTCAATGTTTATGGCTGCAAGGTATTTTTCCCATTATTGGGAGGGAAAATTCAAAGAACCACCTACTCAGACTGCTGAGAGCCAGAACTTAGAATGCAGGCTTTTGTGGATTCCCAGCCCTGGGCTGAATCTCTTTTAGAACAAACGTCTTGGGGCTTGTTAAGTCTCTGGGATCCAGAAGAAGGTGCCAAGCTATGAGGTCTTATCCAAGAACATTGTCTCCAATAACACTGAAAGGAGCAGACAAGCAGGGAGGCCAAAAAACATGAAACTTAATTTTTACAGAGTCCTTCTCATATTAAAGGTCTTCCTGAGTTTTCACTCATAAAGATGGGATTCTCCCAGCTCCCTGTGGTCTGGGACCTTGACCTGATAGCTAAACATTTTGGCCCAAACTGGTTTGTATGTTTGCTTCCTTGGCTGACACTTCATGTAGTTTTATTCCCTGTATTCTGAAAAAACGACCATTCTAAATCTTGTCAGCAAACAAACTTTGTTATCCCAGAGAGCTCAGAAAGACCAAAATGATAAGGTGCTGAACATAACTATGTTTAAACTTGTAGCTTATAGTGACCTTTATTAACATATACATTGGGGTGAGGTTTAGACAGGCTAAAAGTTCTACTCTGTAGTGAAGCTGTCAGTGCTTTTTCAAATGATTTTCTAGGGTGAAGAACAACCTTCCATGAGATTATTGCAGTAAGAAGTGCTCAAGAGGATGGGAAACATTGGTTGAACAAAAGAACTTAGAAGAACAGAAATGGATTGAAGAGTGTCTTTTCTGCTCTGATTACCTCAGATAATCCTGTTGCAGGGAAAACTTTCTTTTAAAACAAGGATAGGTTGTTTGAGTGAACAGGAGTAGGGTTAACGCTCTAACAAGGAGTATAAATTGTCCACCACTGAGGGTTTAACTGCATGTTACATACAAACATGTATTAAGGCCTCAATACCTTTTCTTTTTTTAGAACAGCTGTTTTGGAGGGGGCAGTTGACAGCTAAGAAGCAGTAGGGAGAGGGATACTTAACTCTTTCCTTGCTTCCTGCTCATTTCCCCTTCCCAAAGTTGCTTCTCTGGCCTTGTATCAAAAGCCATGTTTAGCTTCTCAGATATGTGGTGAAGAGAGTAAGTGAGGGTGCGGTCACACCCACCAGATAAAACGGGGGGGGGGGGGCAAGGCTATTTCCTTCAGAGGAAATAGACCTGCAGTTGCACAATCACACCTCCCTTTGAAGCTGCGGGCACTGTTAGCGTTGAAGCGTCCAGTAACCACACGTACCAGGTTGGCTAGTGCTGACTATACACAGTGGATTTATTTACACAGATATTTACACACAGTCTTTAAGCACTTCTAGACTCCAAATCGTCATGCAGTCCGACAGAGTGCTTCGCATACAAGTCATCCACCAGAGTGAAGTGACTGCTCAAGTACTGTACACAATATATACATACACAGCACCAATCAGTGTCCAGTGCCGATTCATGGTGACATCATTTTGGCTGATGCAACTTAGATGCAATCCTGTACCTGGTGACACATCATGTGACTCTCTCAACTGTCATTCCAGATCAGGATGATCTACACCATTTAACATTACCAGGCTGTCATCTTGTCCCCATACAAAACAGTATGCCGTCAGGCACAACCCGTCAGTGTGTGATCAGACACAACTGCCGGTGAGTTGGGTTTTTTTGTGTCTGTGTGTGCCATTTGTTTCCCATGCGCTTAAACGAGGAACTGATGAACCGCACCTCTGCACTGAGGGCTCCCTATGGAGTTTGTGATGATGTGCATACAGCGAAGGGGGGAAAACAATGGCATGAAGTCAGGGTGGCCTGATCAGACCATCCCGATGGCATGAGAGCGTGCTGGAGCAATCAGACAGGGGAAAGTCCATCCGTGGCCCATTGCAACCCGTTTACTACCGGATTTTCCCCAGTGTCTTTTAACTCCGTTTCTGCGGCAGAGCAGAGTGGGTTGCCGATGGCTGCAGGGCACTTCCCAGATGTTGTTGTCTGATCACGCCCTTTAAATCTGCCCGGCATTTGCACCTATGTCGGGTCTAATTGTGCATCTGACCATATCCTGAGAATGTTTTAGAGCAGAGAGACAGTAGGCAGGAAAAGGACTAAGAACTCCCTTTGTTGTTGTTCAGTCGCACAGTCGAGTCCGACTCTTCGCGACCCCATGGACCAGATCCCGCCAGGCCCTCCTGTCTTCCGCCATCCTCTGAAGTTTGCTCAATTTCATATTCGTTGCATCTATGGCACTGTCTAACCATCTCATCTTTTGCCGTCCCCGTCTTCTTTGACCTTCAATCTTTCCCAGCATCAGGGTTTTCTCCAGTGAGTGCTCCCTTCTCATTTGGTGGCCAAAGTATTTGAGCTTCAGTTTCATTATCTGGCCTTCCAGGGAACAATCAGGGTTGATTTCTTTTAGGTTTGACTGATTTGATCTTCTTTTTCTCTCCACTAGTTTCTTTTGAATCTGCTTTTCTAAAAGAAACAAAGGCTGTAAAATAGGAAGTTAGCCCCAAATGAGTCTATAAATGAACTGAGACGTAAACTTGGGCCCTACAGGCCCAAGTCTGAGAGTGCGGTCCAATGATCCCTTGGGAGTAGTTCCCATTGAGTA
Organism: Gekko japonicus; assembly: GCF_001447785.1. Lineage (NCBI taxonomy): Eukaryota > Metazoa > Chordata > Lepidosauria > Squamata > Gekkonidae > Gekko > Gekko japonicus. The sequence continues at coordinate 1,238,125 of NW_015167527.1, read as the reverse complement.
CAGTTGATTGTTACACAGATGTTTTCTCCCTGTACACTAAATATGCCTTTTATCTTCCCTCTGACTCCAAAGGAGGGCCTGGAAGCACAGTAGGAATGGGATGGGAAGTTTGGCCTAGGTTTGTGAATAATGTTTGGAGCCAGCATGGGAATATGATGAAGTCAAGCTGAGGTGCTGAATTGGTTAGGGATAGGGCTTTGTTACACCTGCTGCGTTTTCTGTGCTCTAGGACTTGATAAATCTCCTTCTCTTCACCGGACCTTCAGCCTTGCTTTCCACCGCAAAGAACATACACAAGAAGGTCCTTTCATCTTGCCATATCCCCCGCTGATTAATGTGAGGCGGTGTTCCCACGTAGGCAGAGGCAACAGTATGTCGGCCGTGTAATTAGGAGCCGGATAATGAATGCTTAGAGGCTATTCAGCCAGCGCTCCCACCTCCCTGCCGACCAAGACTGTTTCTCAGCTGTGAAGCCAAGTGGAAGAAAGGGTGGCACAAATCCTATTGGCCCTCTGCTTAATTGTGTTGGAAAGCAGGGCCTCATACTGCAAGAAAAAATGGGGCAGTGGGGGAGAGCTGGACAAATGGATCTCCTTTAATACCGTAGGGCCAAACTTTCAGTTGTTGTTTTTAATGTGCTTGACCTTGTGGCCACAGTAGCTCTAAACATGTACATCCACCATGTGCATTTTGTTTTGTTTTGTTTTGTTACAGATCATTAGGAGAAACCATCATAATAAGCACAAGGCTTTGCCTTCTCAGTAACCCGGGGCAAAGATGCTGCTGCTTAGTAGCCTTTGAAATGTGGGAAACAAGCCAGAGATACAATGGGGTTATTCTTTTTATGGGGCTTTACAGTTACACCGCCGTTCGTTGTCCAATTAGTAGTTGTAAAGGATTCTCTCCCTTTCTCCAGCCCTCTGTGCTCACAGAAGGAGAATAATAATCCATTGGTGTAAATGCTGCTACCCTAGGTTGGCCAGATGTCTGAGAGAAATGAAGCACAGCTCTGAAAGAAGTTGCAAGTTTGAACTTCAGTCCTGAAGATTCTACTGCCAGACTTTCCTCTTTAGTCCACATAGCTAAATAGTTTCCAAGATGCTTTCTAATATATTTGTTAATTTAAAAAAATCACTCTTAAGTATGTAATGAATCTCAAGTATCCTGTTTACATGCATTTAAATTTAATCTCTGATTCAGCCATTCTATGACTGGACAGGACTGAGCAATTGATTTGGAATTTGAACATAGGACATGAACTGGTACACAGATTTTTCCAAGCAGAAAGATTTTTGGATTAGTGCACAGGAAAAAAATAACCAAGAACCTGTTCGGAGGGGTTGCTATGCCATTGTATGGGTACTGCAGATGGGAACCTGCATCCACAGCTATTTTTTTATGTCTCGGCTTCCAAACTTAAATAGTGTTCTTCAGAGTGTCCACATTACATTGTACAGATTTTTCCATATTTTGTGCACATCTTTCCCAAACCTGACTTGGTACAATCATACCTGCAAGAGTGCACTCAAGGCACATTTGCACACCATCTGAACAGGAAGGTACAATATAGCAATTACCTTTAAAAAAAAAAAAAAGATTCGTATGGGTAGCCGTGTTGGTCTGAAGCAGCAGCACAAAGTTTGAGTCCAGTGGCAACAAAGTTTTATTCAAGGTATAAGCTTCCGTGTGCCCTCACTCTTCTTCAGATACAATGAAATGGGAATTACCAGTCCATACATATAGGTAGAGGGTGAGCAGTAAATTAGTATACAGCATAATGAAGATGTTTAACAGATTCAAGGACCAAACAGGAATAACAAACTTAGGCCCCTGCCACACGGCAGGGGAAAAGCCTCTTGAGGCGCGGCTTTTAAAAGCCGCGCCAACGTTGACACGGCTCGGTGGGATCCCACGGATCCCCGGCCGAGCCGCCTTTTCTCCCCGGCGCGATCAAACGCCGGGGAGAAAAGACGGCCCTAACCGGGGGCCGGCCGAACTGCGCATGTCGGAGCATGCGCAGTTCGGATCCAGGCCGGGGTTGTGCCGGCGCAAAGACGCGCTGGCGATCAGACGCCCGGGAAGAGGCGCCTCATCCATTTGAACCACCGAGGTAGGTGGTTCAGTTTGAGGCGCATTTTCCCGGGAAAGGGACAGTTCGGCCACGGAAGCAAGACGCTTCCCAGATGTTGTGGTGTGATCGCGCCGGTTTGATCCGGCCCCAAACTGTCCCATTCCCGGGCCAAATCGCCTCGTGTGAACGGGGCCTTAGTTTACATGGTTACCATTTGTTTGGTTTTAATTCTGGGGGAAAATATAGTGAAGGAAATAAATATGTCAAAATTGGCGATTGATGGGCAGATGTATCCTTAATTATGAAATGCTGAGAGTAATTAACTGAAATGCTGCCATTATGCTCCATCCGTCTCCTCTCAAGCATGGAGGCGACCTTACAGCATCTTCTTCTTTGAAGTGGGGCGATTGGCTGTGTAGAGTTATTGCCCCTGTCCCCAGACAGGCAGCCAAAAATCTACTGGTGTGTGTATAAGGGGAGAATGGTGGCCACAGGGGGGTAACTGAGGAATATGCATAGGAAAACCCCATGTGGAATCACTGGCTGCTACAAATTTGCAGTGGCAATAAATTCACAACAAAGAATCACTGCTGTGTGGATGTTGACAGGCTATTCCAGTGATTACATCAGAATAGAGATCAAGCATGGTATAGTGCTTACTTGTAAGAACAGGATCTGGGGGACCCAGATTCAAATCCTGACTCTGCCATGAAGTTCTTTGGATGACCTTGGGCCAATCACACACTCTCAACCTATCCCATTTCACAGGGTTGTTGTGAGGATAAAATGGAAGTGGTGGGAAGATATATGCCACCTTCAGATCCTTGGTGGCATTAAAATGTTCTAAATAAATAAACAGCATCATAAAAACACCACACAATAGCATTAATAGTAGAGTTCTATTAAAGTCAGTGGAACTTTAGGCTAGTGACTAGTTTCAGATGTATAATGTGGAACAACCCATTTGGGATTCCACCTATTTCAGAATATTGCATGGTTGAATTGCTCTCCTATAAAAGTTTATGTATCAATCTTTTCCTTGTAGTTTTTTAAAAAAACCCAACCCATTCTTTCTTGTTTTTAATGATTCTTAGGGATTGGTAAGTTTGCTCACCACATGTAATATTTTAGTTTGCTCTATTAAGAGGCATTATGCTACTGTTGGTTTTGGATAGCCAAAATAGTCCAGTTTTTCCATAATATGTTTCCTAATATTGTACTTTTGCTTTGCCTAATTTTATTCCGTACTTATGCTTAATAAAAGCTCAACTCTATTGGAAAACCAACAACAGTCAAATTCTTTTTTAAAAAAACAAAAGAACAGCCATTAGGCAAGTTCCTTGTCTAGTGTGCAGGGATGCTCAGTGCAGTGTGCCATCTCTACTTGATGCTTCCAGGCAGCAAAGAACAGAGCAGAGTCTAGCATGTCCCTGACCTGTCCAGGGGGACAAAACAGAAGATCTTTTGTTGTATTTGTTTATACAGTGACTCACTCTGTAGTAACTGTGTTAAAGTCCACTTAGAAATGAAGAGAACAAAAGGCCTCCTGTTAGTACTGGACATTTGCCTCTTAAGATACCATAGAAAGGATCTTTTTTAAAACTGCAGCAGGATGCAGGAAGCCACAAGCTTATGGGAACATAGCAGTACTTTGGAAAGGAAAACACAGCCTCCGACTTTCATCTACAGACTTCTCCCTTCGTTTTTTCTCTAGCTTCTTTACCGCCTGCTGGAACTGAAAGAATTCAAACTCCACATTTCCATACCTCATAGGCTCCTGAAGAGAAAGGAAAAACATAGCAGATCCTCAGATGCTGCAGACCTCTGAGGGAAGCCATTGCTTTGTATGGCCTGTAGATTTTTGCCTCTTTCTGTACATTTACTTTGTTATATTTAGATCCAAATCCCCAAACCTTTTATTGTACAGAAAATTCATCACTACTAAATGCCACTATTGCAGAAGAAATATAGACAGCATTAATTGATTCTAATGTATAGGCCTGCAGATCCCAAAATGAAGTAACTTTGGAAATATTAGTATTCTGTTTCCCTAAAATCTTAGAATAGTGGCTAAATTTCCATATTTGTTGTTTCACTATAAGACACTTAGGTTGGCATCTATAGTCAGTCATGGGGATGCAAAATATTTGCTAAACTTTCTTTCCCAACCTGAGCTTCTTCAGTCACCTTTCTAGACCTCAGGAAAGGGAGAGATTTCCCTGTGTTCAGTCCATATGGTGGTTCATTTGGGAGCTTGGCTTACACCCAGTAAAGCCCTAAAATTGTGTTTGCTTTCTTTTTTGACTGCCAGAGACCAAATACCAAGTTTCTTGTAATTCCAAATCTCTGCTATACAGTCAAAGAGAGCACATATGAGGGCAGGTCTTGTGGTTTTTAAAGACTACCCAGAAATTTGCCTTTCACTTTTATTTTCCTTGAGAGGCAGGGAATAGGATTTGGGGATGCTATGCATGGGACTTTGCAAAAAAGGCCAGACATTCTTGCTGCCTGGGAAGGTGGGTTTGGATATGCTTTTGAAATTCTTTTTTTGTGAAGGATCCTGCACAAATCTCTGGAGTTTGGGATATGATATTTGATAAGTGCAAATGCAGGGGGGGAAGGAGAATTAGGGCAAGGGGAGTCTTCAAATCTGTTGAGTGCTGAAGGTGGCCAACCTTGACTTGTAGCAGCGGTTGCCAGTGTCTATGCAGGGCCAGAGGTTTTCTCTGACCCCAGTTTACAGCTTCCCACATGAGTATGCTGTGCTCAGTTAATTCTTGCCAGGGAAAGCACATGGGCCCACAGGTCCCATAGTGTTAGAACCTCTGTTCTTCATTACCCGCTGAAAATGGAGAGCATATGTAAATAGCCAATCATAGGATGACTGGAGCTTTGACCTTTCCTTCAATTCACCAGCACCACACTCTTTTTTTTCTTAATGCACATTTGTGTGCACCATTTGCCATCTGAAAATAGCTACTTTTTTAATCAAACTTTTTATTTTTGGATATAACAACATGTTAAACATTACATCTTTTCTTTTGACAAATATCCTTTTCTCTTTCCTCTCCCCCCCCCTCGGTGGCTTCCCGCAATGCTCCCCCTCTCCTTTCCGTATTATTGTCCCATTATCATTATACATTTTCTCTTTCAAGTTTTCAGGTAACCATTTCAATTAACATATTCTCTATTTCAGATCTTATCTATTACAATTTCCGCTCTTAGTAACTATCAAAGCAAAGTAAATTGTTTTTAACATCCCAATTTTTCTCTATATATTCTTTAAAGTCTATCCATTCTTCAAAGAATTCTTCATCTTCCTTGTTGTTAAGTTTCTTCGTCAATTTGTCCATTTCTGCCATAAAAAGCATTTTCTGTATCCATTCCTCTATTTCTGGTATTCTGTCTTGTTTCCAAGACTGTGCATAGGTCATTCTAGCAGTAGTAATCATATACCATAATAATGTTCTTTTTGTAACATTTACTTCCTCCATCTTAAGTCCTAGAAGTAAAACTTCTGGTTCTTTTTAAAATGTACACTTCAAAATTTTCTGCATTTCATTATGGACTTCTGGCCAAAACGTTGCAGCTTTGTCACAAGTCCACCACATATGGTAAAAAGAGCCTTCTTTTTTCTTACATTTCCAACACTTATTTGACATATTTTCATTCATATTTGCATTTTTTTTGGCGTCATATACCACCTATACATCATTTTATAACAATTCTCTTTTACATTATTACAAGTCGAAATTTTTATCTCATTTCCCCACAAATATTCCCAAGATGCCATAGTCACCTCTTTATTCATGTTTATAGCCCATTTAATCATTTGCTCTTTTACCGTCTCATCCTCTGTAAACCATTTTAACAAAGTCTTATAAAGTTTAGATATCATTTTTTCCCTTTTCTGCCCATACACATTCTATTTCATTGCTTTCCTCCCTGAATCCATACCTTTTTTTCTGTGTTGAATAAATCATAAATTTGTCTATAATTCAACCAATCATATTCAAAGTCTAGCTCCTCCCTTCCCTTTATCACAAAATTTTTCCCTTCTATTTTTAAAAATATCTTTATATGGTAACCAATCTTCACCTTTGTGTCTCGAATATGGTGTAATTACTTCGGCCAGTACAACCCCAAGTGGTCTTGCTTCAAAGAAAAATCTTTGATATCTTTTCCACATCTCAAACAGTGATCTTCTTATATAATGATGTTTTTAAAAATTGTCTATTTTGTCCTTTTCATACCATAAGTAGGCATGCCAGCCAAACTTACAGTCATGTCCTTCTAACGCCAACAATTTCTTGTTATCTAAATTAATCCATTGTTCTATCCAAGTAAGGCATACCGCTTCATGGTATAGTCTAAAATTGGGTAACTGAAATCCTCCTCTTTCTTTTGCGTCACATAGAATCTTCATTTTAATTCTCGGTTTTCTTCCCGCCCACACTAATTTCGACACTTCTTTCTGCCATTTGTTCAACACCTTCATCTCTTTTATTATCGGGATAGTTTGAAACAAGAACATCAAACACGGTAAAACATTCATTTTCACCACTGATATTCTTCCCAATAATGACAAGTTCATTGTGTCCCACTTTTTCAAGTCTTGTTGAAAATAGCTACTTTTTCATTGAAAGGAAGAAGCTGTGCTAAAAACCATGGACCAAACCATCATGTGCTAACCATCAATGAATCAGCATGCATGGACATCCACTAATTAGTGAACCCACAATAAAAAAGCCAAGGTCTGTACAGAGAAGAGGACTACATTCATAAAGTCTGAGAAAGTAGCAACCAAAGAAAATGTAGGGACAGAAAGGCCAAAGGAAAGGAGGCAACAGATTGGTGCTGTGCTGTGTTGTGTTTGTGATAGGTACGATTAGATTTTTGCCTGCATTTCTGAATTAAAGCTGGAACTGTATTCTCAAGAATTTTCTGTGCTTGCTGAAATTGTGTCAGATACAAGGTACTATCTACCTTTGCATTAGTTCTTAATTCCCTGCCAAACATCTCTGAGTTTAATGCTGACATGCCTAAAATACCATTGGTGATGGGGAAATGGAAGCTGTCTCATGGGCAGTCTCCAAAGAAGAAGAAGAGATTGGATTTATACTCTGCCCTTTACTACTTGAAGGAGTCTCAGAGCAGCTTACAATCCCTTTCCCTTCTCCTCCCCACAACAAACACCCTGTGAGGTAGATGGGTCTGAAAGAGCTTGTAACTGACCCAAGGTCACACCAGCAGCTGCATGTGGAGGAGTGGGGAATCAAACCCAGTTCTCCTAGATTAGAGACTGCGCTCCTAACCACTACACTGATCTGGCTCTCAAAGAGCTGCCAGTGTACCTTCAAGTCTCAGCATCTTGCATAAGAGCACTACACATTACAACATCTGTAAGTCCCATGCAGCCATATTACAGCTGCAAGTTCCCAGTGGGAACTCCATTCGAAAGCACTGTGGGGACCCAATTCAGATTGGGAGTGCAGCGCAGGGGGAGGTACTGGAAGACAGGGACAGGGTCTCTGTCCCAAGGCACTTCTAGTCTAAAATTTGAGACTGGGGAAATGAAGAAGGAAGAGGAGGAGAGGGGAGTATAAATGGGGGGGGGGATATGTGTTAATTTCACTTCCATGTATTGAGACATTGTTCAGCAGAGAAAGAGAACTAAAGGCTTTGCCAAAGCCCTCATGATAAAGGTGGAGTTTGAAGAGGGGTGTGAATTAAGTGAGAGGGGAGATGGTAAGCAGGTATTCTGGTAAGTAGGTATTCTGATAAGCCAATCAAGGCAAAGGACTAGCAAAGAAACAGATTGCAGGCCCAGGGCTTAGTAAGAAGAGGTCTTGTGGAGAGACACAAAACACATCACAACAACATTTTGGAATGAAACAGGCCACAGCATTTATTGATTACAGACCAAGAAACATTGGCAAAGCATGGAGGCGAATCCAGGAAAATCAAGTGACCTACCTGCCACTCGATAAAACGTCCCACAGCCCACCTGCTGGGGAAAAACCCAGGACTGACAAATAGTAGTGGTATCACCTGGGGTGAGCTTGAGCACAGCCCCCAAGCTGGGTATACCGCGTGGTGGCTCATACCCCCAGACCCCTTAAGGGAGTCCCCAAAAGGGGAGAAGTGGACACACAGTCCCGTCTCCCCCAAAGGGATCTGCCCAGCTATGACAGGAAAAAGTATACAAACATAAAACCCTTGAAAGGGAGGGAGGGTGGGTGTGTGGGTATCCATGAAAAACCATGTTTCAGAGCCACCTGGCAGCACGGTTTAAATAGAACCAGGTGGGCTCTACATCACCCCTACGTGTTGTTGTTCAGTCGCACAGTCGAGTCCGACTCTTCGCGACCCCATGGACCACATCACACTAGGCCCTCCTGTCTTCCGTCATGCTCTGGAGTTTGCTTAATTTCATGTTTGTTGCCTCGATAACACTGTCTAACCATCTCATCCTTTGCTGTCGCCTTCTTCTTTGACCTTCAATCTTTCCCAGCATCAGGGTCTTCTCCAGTGAGTGCTCCCTTCTCATTTGGGGGCCAAAGTATTTGAGCTTCAGCTTCAATATCTGGCCTTCCAGGGAACAGTCAGGGTTGATTTCTTTTAGGATGGACTGATTTGATCTCCTTGCTGTCCAGGGGACTCTCAAGAGTCTTCTCCAGCACCATAGTTCAAAAGAATCTATTCTTCGGCGCTCGGCCTTCCTTATAGTCCAACTCTCGCAGCCATACATGACTACTGAGAATACCATTGCTTTGACCATG
>NW_015167527.1:1188999-1228413 GCF_001447785.1 Gekko japonicus | reverse complement strand
TATTGAGGTCCTTCTTCTGTGTATTCTTGCCATCTTTTCCTAATCTCTTCTGCTTCTGTTAGGTCCCTACCGTTTTTGTCCTTTATCATGGCCAGCTTTGCATGGAATGATCTCTTGATTTCTCCAATTTTTTTGAAGAGATCTCTAGTCCTTCCCATTCTATTGTTTTCCTCTATTAGTTTGCATTGCTCATTCAGGAAAGCCTCCTTATCTCTCCTTGCTGTTCTCTGGAAATCTGCACTCAGTTGGGTAAATCTTTCCTTTTCACCTTTGCCTTTTGCTTTCCTTCTTTCCTCTGCTATTTGTAAAGCCTCATCAGACAGCCACTTTGCTTTCTTGCATTTCTTTTTCTTTGGGATGGTGGTGATTGCTGCCTCCTGTACAATGTCACAAACCTCTGTCCATAGTTCTTCAGGCACTCTATCAAATGTAGTCCCTTAAACCTATTCTTCACCTCCACTGTATATTCATCAGGGATCTGATCTAAATGGCCTAGTGGTTTCCCCAACTTTCTTCAGTTTAAGTCTGAATTTTGCAATGAGTAGCTCATGATCTGAGCCACAGTCAGCTCCAGGTCTTGTTTTTATTGGCTACGTAGAGCCCACCAAAATTTCCCATGCATGTTGGCCTGGGGCTCCAATCCTTTGCCAGCCATTAGTCAAAGGCGAGAAACCCCTCCTAAGCTCAATCTGCAATCCGGCCCTCTTCAGGTAAGTCTCGGCCACAGTTATTGCAAATGTGCAGCTGCATGCTGCATTCTCACAGCTCCTGTGCACCACCTCAGTTTAAATTTTAGAAGGACAAAAAAATGTTGAATCGATTGATTGGTTGCTCAGGAAAGCTGTTTACATTAAAGTGTATGGCCTGTTCATGAACCCAGGTGACAACACTTTGAATCAATTTGCTACTGATTGTGCAGGTACAGAACAGACATTTCCCGGCTGCAGGTCATTTACACAGTCTACTGTGCAGATTACAGGGTTGCCAGGCAGAGCCTACCATCCAGTGGAAGGGTTTGGGGAAGGCACATGGGAGAGGTTTGTTTGGTTTTTTAAGCAGCCTGGTGTACTTACTAGAAGTGACAATGGGTAGCCCGAGGAATCACTATAATCGCTAGTAAAACCATAGAGTTCCTAGCAATTCCTAGAGCTACCCTTTGTCACTTCTGGTAAGAACCTCTGGGAAACACAGGAAGCTACATTTCTTTAAAAACATTATCCTGCCAGACAGCAGGACCTGGGAGCAGGGGATGCCCTGCCCACCCTCCCCACCACAGGGCTTGGCAGCCCTAAGGTACAAAGAGGGGACAAACCATCAGTGATATGTGTTTGAACAGTAGGCCGCTTTTATGACCCAACGAATACCCTGGGATCTACATGTCACTTTCTCCTGTGATTGAGAAAATTGAGTTTGATGACTATATAAGTGCAGAAGTGGCCACAATTTGCAGCAGAGAAGTAAATTAAACTTTTACCTATTAAGACACAACCAAGCACAAGTATTACTAAATCAGAACCAAACTTTTAAACAAAATAAGTGGTAACTGATTCAAAAGAAGTGGTTGAATGGTCAAAACAAAAACAACTCTGACATTATATTGATACAAGAGGTAATGCACAAGAACTTGCAGGAGGCATATCATTTCCCCCTCCCCACTAATATCTCTTTCCATTTCCTGAAACCCTCCATAGCATCTTCCCTTCTTCTGCTTTCTTCTCTCCTTTGCACCCAACAGGCAATCTACATTTATCTGCCCAACTGTCTTGAACTTTCCCTCTCTCTCCTTCAGTAGCCTTTACCTAGGAAAACTACGTCCCAGTTGTGTGGTGCTGGCCACTAGGGACCATCTCTGCACGATGTCCCCGACACAATGATGTCACCCAGAAGTGATGTCATTGCATCGGGGATGCTCTGGTATTTGGGTGAACTCTATGGTTTGAGGGTGACACATGACATCCCGTCTCACACCCCTGGAATGCCCCCCGGAGTCAAGAGGGGCAATCCTACTTGTGAGGCAGATGGGGCTGAGAGTGTTCTGAGGGAACTGTGGCTGACCCAAGGTCACCCAGCAGGCTTCATGTGGAGAAGTGGGGAATCAAACCCAGTTCTCAAGATTAAAGTCCACTGCTCTTAACCACCATACCATACTGGCAGCATAGCCATAGCAAGTGCTCAAGTCTCAGCTATCTGATATTTTCTGTGACATGAATTGTGACCCTCCACAGCCCTCCTCTATGTCCTGTGGTGGTGTGATTTTTTTTTTCCTTTTGAGTTTGTTTTAGAGATGCTGAGCACTTCTTGGTGTACCACTCCAGTGGGGGAAACATTACTTAGACTTTAAAAAAGAGGGGAACACCAGTATGATCTCTTTTATTTTTAAAAAATATTATTTTACTTGCATTTTAAGGCCTTTTGCTCCCTGTATTCCATAAAGGAGTGCAGTGTAGCCTGATTTTTATTATAAAGTTTCATACATTGGTATGCCTGATCTCTCTTTTCCCACCAGTTTGTTGGCTGAATTATTGCACTTGAGGATCAAAGGTGCTTGGAACACATAGTTGCTGATCATCTGGGTGTAAGCCCTGAATTTTTAAACTGCCCGATAGGGTCTTCAATTAACCAGACAGACATTTAAGCGGGATCGCTTCCTGAACAACTCATTATTTAAAACTGCTGAAAGAGAAGATGGTTGGTAGGGAGGATCTGCCTGTCCTAAAAATTTGCTTTCTGTATCATATAGCCTTGATATCCCATGGAAATTCTTGAAGCATAACAGCCTTTGAGGAATTGAATCTTGTTGTCATTGCTGTAACAAATGTGAGATATCTGCATTGCAGACAATGGGCTCAGTGATACAATGAGGGAGTTGTTTTAGTCTCCAGCTTTTCCCTGGGCTGTGAGGAGCTTTGATCAGCTGCTTTCCAGCATGTAATCTGAGACCCTCACTCAGGGCTGTTAGAAGCATATATAACTTGTTCAAGGCTAAGAGGGCAGGAGGCCAGATACAGAATGCTCTAATAGAGGTGACAGGAGCCTGGAGTTTACAGCCAAGGTCAGTGATGCTGGAACGGCCTGTCTTCAGCTAGAGCCATTAAATGGCTGATGAGTTCAAATTTGCTGTTTCCTTCCCTTATTGTTGACTGAAAGAGCTCAGTGACTCTCCTCTGAGTGGTGCACCAAACCATGAATGGTTCAATCCAGGCAATAAACCGTTGGAATCTGGGCACTACTTGTGAGGAAATGGGTGGAGAGCTTGCATCAACATGCTAAAAGGCCTCTGCTTCTTTTCTGCTATATTAACTCCAGGCTGTGTCCTGAAGCTGTACACCACCTTCTTAATCCTACTTTCATGAAAGCGCTAAAACTTGGCAACTCTTTGCGGGTTTCCTGAACATATCTTCCTAAATGCTACTTTTTCTTTGAAACTGTGTTTGGGGGAAATTATGTAGGAGTTGGGGGAAGTCAAGGCCCTAAATCTTCATGTCCAGAAACAAAAATACATCTGGGGTGATAAAAAGCAACTCTGTGGTGCCAAGCAATCCCCGGTACCACTGGACTAGGTAGTTTTGCAGCCATCTGGTGGTAAAAACCATGGTTATGTTTCTGATTGAGCAGAAATTGTATAGAGGTATTACTTTCAAGGGATCCAGAAGGAAACACGGCATCTCCTTGCCTCTGCACTCATACAGAATGGGGCCTCATGGTGATACAGGAGGAAACAGAGTGATGTCCTCATGGCAGCATAGAACACTTTCCCTGTTCATGCGAAAAACTGCCAGAGTGGAGTAAGCCAAAGTCAGCAACTGTTTATGACTTCAACCCGCAGCTCAGAGGATGTACACATTTTTTCCCCATACAGTGCAAATTGACATAGCAAATAGTCTCAAACATGAAAGAAGGTAAAATGTTGTGACCCAATTTCAACAGAAAGCACACCCATCTTAAAATGTGGTGGTTAAAATACAGAAACAAAAAGAGACTTAACTTTGAGATCAGTCTACAGGTACGACAATGCCAAGACCACGCCATAAACTTTGAGATCAGTCTACAGGTACGACAATGCCAAGACCACGGCCATACAGCCCAGAAAATCTACAACAACTAATCTACTTTTTAATGCAAAAAATGGCTCACTTGTATGGTTGCTCGTAGGATTTAGCTTCAGTTCTCCCTTGTCCTGATCTGAATATCCTTTAGGTCCTATGACCAGCCAGCATATTTCTTGAACCAAATCTCTCAAGCATGTTGTTTGTAGATTTGATTTAAATGTGGTTGGGCAAGCCAAAAGAACTCACTCAAGTATCTTGGGTACTTGTATTGCATCTCATTTAAACTGGGTGCTCCCCAAGCTAAGCCACTGTATTAATTAGCATGCCATCCCAACACCCACTCACACTGCAGATCTCTCTGCTTTCCTAATTAAGCTCACCTAACTGCTTTGCATGGATAATAAGTAGCTCAGTTTAAGCAAGATAAAAGGCAAGTGCCAAGCATGTTTAAATCAGAGCTCATACCTGGAAGCTGAAGCAAGAGCATTTGCTTCATACAGCCTAGATATGATTAAGGGATACTCTCATGCAGTGCTCCCTCTAAGCTGTGGAGTCTTGTGAACAAAAATTCTACTTTGTGAGCTACTCGCATTAAAGTTGTGAGCGAGTGATTTGGCAACTGCATAAATTAATTTGGTCTGGAGCCATCCTTCCTGAGCTAAGACAAAAATGTGTGAGCCGGAGGCTAAAAAAAACTGTGAGCTAGCTCACACTAACTCAGCTTAGAGGGAACACTGCTCTCATGTGTTCTGGTTTTTATTGACCTTACTTTTTCTGTACCAAGAATAAAAACTCTGTTCTTGTAACCTCTACAATAGAAAATTACATGTAAGATAACTTGAGACTGAAGAAAACACTATCAGATGACATTTAAATCACTGACTTGGATCCAACAAAGTGTTTCCACAGTCAGAATGATTTTCATCTGCAGAGCACAACTTTCTCGCATCCCACTGCAGCCCAAAATGCCCCCTGAAATGTTGTTCCTGAGGGCAGCCAGTGGGGGGAGGCTGGATTACCAAGAGCCACCATGGGTCCCTGTATAAAAACTCCATCTGCCCCCCCCCGCCGCCTTGATTTTTAAAAAAATCATAGCAAAGCAAATCACTTGACTTTTTGTTATTAAAAATAGTTAGAATAGTAATTGTTCATTAGGTAAGAAATATTAAAAGAAAAGGGACATGATTATTAAAGGTAAGATTTTACTTATGATTTACACAGCACACATTGTAATAGGATATGGTGCAAAAAAACCAACTATACATCAGAGGCAAGCAGAATCAGGAAGACTCTGTAGCCTGAACACCAAAGCACACTATCATTTAAATACAGGGGAGACACAAGTTACCTGGGAATAAGCCTATTTGAATAAAGTGAGACAGTTTCTCAAAAAGTACTCAACTGAAAAAATACTTTAAAAATATTTCTACTAACCACCTCTACCCCCAAAAAGCAAACTCACAACAATGGGAAGAGTCTTAATGGGGAAAAGAAAATTGGGAAGATGTGAAAAATTGGTTTGGTGAGCCGAGTTTCCATGTGATATTGTCTTCCCTCACCTGCCCTAACTTTAGAAAGCGATTCTAGTCCCTGGATGCTGAAATCCAACTAGCTCCAGATCCCTCTTTTTCTCCCCTCCCCTCTGCCTCCTTAAAGAGGAAAAAAAGAACGGAGAACATAGATAGACAGGGCAATTGAAATGACCCTGGAAATAATTTCCAGAATGGCCCCTTCCAAACTCCTGAGCAGGCTGGAGGTACAGATCCTTAGCAGATCAAAAGGTACAGAACTCTATAGAATCTTTGGGGAACAATCCTAACTGGGTCTCTTTGGAAGTAGGTCCCATTTTATTCAGTGAGGCTTATGCCAAGTCTTGTTTCCATTCCTGGTTTTTTAAATGTAGCGTATAAAATTAATTACAACAAATCATAGTTCACTAGCATGCATTTAATGGGAATTACAACTGCTTATCTTCCTTACAAACATTTTTCCATTTGTGTAGCTATATCTGCAGACTGAGAATTCATTTCATGCATCTGATTAAGTAGATTCTAACCATGAAAGCTGAAACTACAATACCTCTGTTATTTTTTTAATGGTGGCACAAGATTATATTTTGGTTTTGCCACAACAGACTAACATGGCTACCCCTCTGTTTTTGTCTCTTCTAATTAATGAGTGTGTGCCAAGATTTCACCAGGCCTTAGCCCAAGTGGTTTGAAAAAGTGGGCAGGGCCAGGTGGGGCATGTTTAGCCACTGGAGGTCTCTTTGTCTGTGCAGATAATAGGGTTGCCAAGTTAAAAAAACTCACCGGCGGGGGAGTCTCGCCCGGCTCCGGGAGTTATCCCCGGATGCGCACGCGTGCTGCCAGCACGTCACCGGAAGTGACGCGCGACGTCGACCACGTTGAGGGTGTGGCCCCGATCGTCAGAGGGAAAACCATAGAGTTTTCCCTCCGACGATCCGGGCCACTTGGCAGCCCTAGCAGATAAAATGGAGGACAGGAAAATTATGTAAGCTGCTTTGGGGCCCCACTGGAGAGAAATTAAATAATAAATAAGAACTAGTCCCCCACATACACAACTGGGCCCAAACAGCAGATGTCCCACAATACAATAATAATAAAAATAACTCAATGTTTGAACAATATCTAATATCTAATTCATATGTATTTTATATGTAATTAAATTATTTCTAATTATTTTGGGGTAGTTCTAACTTCTGATCTCAGACCATATTTACATGTATTATAAAACCACAAGCACAAATTATAGTGACATATTTAAGCTAAAGTATTGTTTGCTTTGATATAAACTGGAACGAAGACATTCAGTATTCCACATTTATAACCACTAGTACACATCAAAATTAGGGCTGCCAGGCACAATCATTGCGCTGGTGGGGGGATTTGGGGGGCAGTCCAGCAGTGGATGGTGACATCCCAGACATGATGACATCATGCAGAAGTGACATCATCATGTTGGCGACATTGCATGGCGACACTCTGTTTTTTGGGCAAAGTCTATGGTTAAAATTGGGCTCAAACCATATAATTTTGTTCAAAAAGGAGCACGACATCACTGACATGATGCCCAGCCTTGTTATAGTTTGCACCCATGGAGAGCTTCTAAAAAATTGCTGTAGAGCTGCCAGGGCCCCACTGGGGGCAGGGGATCCCTACCCGAGGTCCCACTGCTGCTCAGAATGGCAGCAGGAGAAATATAAAGAAAAAAGGAGCCTCATGTACTCATTGGAAGTTGATATAGGAAGTGAGAAGGGTAGGTGATTCCTAGAGCTAACTTCCAGAGTAGGAATTATTGGAAACTCTATGATTTTGCTGTAGATTCCTACAGCTACTCTTGCCACTTCCTGTGTCAACTTCCCAAAAGTATCCAAGGCTATACACAAGGCTGTACTTTTTAAAAAGAAATTCTCCCATGACTTTGCACCTTCTCCCACAAGCCTCCTGCTGGTTGTCAGACACTGCCTGGCAACCCTAGATCACTGCTTTAAAAAGTGCTGCAAACAGTATCAGGACGTCAGAGTCAGTACCAGAAAATCAAAGATTCTGGCTGTTAGCTGTGCTTTCCCTGTGCCCCTACTGGGTGCAATACAGTGCAGTGCAGAACTGCACTCAGTAAAATAAACTGGAATCCATTCCCTGAATGCAGCATAATTCCATCTTCACAACTCCTCAAGCTGACTTGGGTGTCCTGATTTTTGTACCCCAGCCCCGCTGTCTTGGCAGCCCTGGATGGAAGTAAGAAAGTCATTCTCCATGGACGTAAATGCATCTGTTCTTAGAAGCACTCTATTGGATTAAACATAGTTTTATACCACTTTCTTTTCTTCTATTTTTCCTGCATAATTCAGGATTTCAGAGCAGGTTTGAATTGGCAGGCATCTTTTAAAGTAGGTGGGAGGGAGAGATTTGGGGTTTGTTATTTTAATTGGTTTTAACTGAAAAAAAATGTAGCTATTATTTAAGGTTCCCTGAACCAGAATGAAAGAAGCAGTATAAACAGGAATGTCAGCCTGTGGATCCCCTGGAATTACAGCTGATCTTCAGACCACAGAGATCAGTTCCTCTGGAGAAAATGGGTGCTCTGGAGTGTGGACTCTATGGCATTGTACCCCACTGAGGTCCCTGTCGTTCACAGGCTCCACCCCCAAATCTCCAGGAGTTTCCCACCCTGGAGCTGGCAACCCTACCCCCCCACCTACCACCACAGGCCGGGGGGACCTGGCAACCCTATAATAAAAATAAATACATTCACTAATGGTTTGCTTTCAGGTAGTGACAAGCCTTAATCTTAAACCAAGAGTCCTGGCATTTGGGGGAGATTAATTAATTTCCTGTTTATTATTATGAAACAGATGTAAATAAATCCATTTTAAAAGCTGAAACTTTTGAATATTCCAGTTCCAGATCCATCCCTTTTAGCATTAAATATTATCGTCAGTTGTTTTCAAACTATATTCCAGGGAATCTTAAGGTTCTGTGGAGATATGTCAAGAATTCCTTAATAAGAGCCAAACTACACAATACATTTTTTAATTAGTCATGTCAAGGGAACTGTGACCTGACTCATTAAAAAAAAGTATGTAGTTTGTCTTGAAGAAGCTCACTAATGGCAGAGATTTAATTGAGAGACTACTACCAATCGTCTTCTGCAACCTTAATGAGAGTATAGAGTTGTTCTACAGGACATGCTCTCAGTTGATGCACAGACATGGTGAAGCATCCAGGCATGTGTGTGCTCTAGAAGATGCTCCAGAGAACCCTGCAGCATTCAGAGATTTGGCATCATGTTCAGCGGAGGAATTCCTCATCAGACAGGAACAGGACATGTGAAGAAGTTTCCTGAAAAGCAGAAAGTCTAAACAGACAGTTTAGAAGAAGAAGAGATTGGATTTATATCCCTTCACTAACCAAGGGAGTCTCAGAGCAGCTTACAAATTCCTTTTCCTTCCTCTCCCCACAACAGACACCCTGTGAGGTAGGTGAGGCTGAGAGAGCTCTGACAGAAACTGCTCTTTTTCAAGAACAGCTGTGCCAGAATTATGGCTTGCCCAAGGTCATCCAGCCAGGTGCAAGTGGAGGAGTGGGGAATCAAACCCAGTTCTCCCAGATTAGAGTCTGCGCACTTAACCACTACGACAAACACCAAACAGTGTTTTCTGAAGTTATCCATTAGCAAAGAGCTTGATATCAGGTTGAAGGGAAAGTGCACCCAAACTCATTGAGGAGACAATGTTGTTGGCTAATGTTTTACACAATTTACAACAAAAGCTCAGGTTAATTTCCCACAAGCTGCTGCTCCGCGCTCACTCTTCCCTTTGCCCCGATCGTATGTGTCAATTTCACACCATGTGCGGCGCATCCGCATTTTGCCCCGCAGCTTCATCCGATTTCCCCCGCGTCTATTCAGTCCTCAAAAAACAGGATTGAGTAGACGTGGGGGAAATCAGGTGAAGCTGTGGGGCAAAATGCAGCCGCGCAGCACATGGTGTGAAGTTGACACGTACGATCGGGGCAAAGGGAAGAGCAAGTGTGGAGCAGCAGCTTGTGGGAAATCAGTCTCAGTGTATTCTGATTTTGGTTCTTCAGTTGAGCATTGTCAGGCAAATGGAGAGAGATGTTTATCTGAGCTTTCAAAAATGGTCTTGGGTTTATTAGCACATATTGCTCCCCCCCCCGGTCAAAAAACAGTGGACAGCAGCTTGGCTAAACTCCAGTGGCCTGGATCTTCTAGGTAATATAGCACTATAGCTGGAGATGTCTCAGCTGGGCTGGAAGCTAATTGCCTGAGAGGGATTGAAGTCCTGCTTCTTTCCTTCTCCCATCTCTCCGGATTGCCACCATAACTTGGTGCAGTTCCGCAGGGCCTGTAAAACGGAGCTCTTCCACCAGGCTTTCGAGTAGGAGCCGCTGCCACCATCATTACGCCACCATCATTATGTCACTATTGTGACCATCATTCCATCTACGCCCCCCTCTTTATTCCCGCAAATTGACCATCTTCAGAGCAGGTACTATTGGGGGGCGCGAGACATTCCTAGCAGAGGACAACGCTGTAGGGATGTATATTGTTGCTATTATATATTGTTATTACTGTTTGTTGTTTCTAGTATAAATAATTATAGAATCCCATCTTGAATTTTATAGTTAAATATTTTTGGAGCACCGTAAAGAAATTTTTAGCGAACTGTATTTATTGTATTTTATATTTTCTGTATTGTTTTAGTGTTTTAACTTGGGCATTCGTGCCGCTTGTGAGCCGCCCTGAGCCTTCGAGGAGGGCGGGATACAAATCCAAAGATAAAAATAAATAAATAAATAAATAAATAAATGGGAGGGCCTGGCTTATTGTCAGCAGGGTTTTGCTATCCTTGGCTGCTTCCTGGTCTGTTTAGCAATTTGTCCTGCTTATAAAGCTGAGCATTCAGTGTGTTCTGCAAGCAGATTCAGTTTCTGATCCACTAGTCATTAGAAGGGGATCATTCTGTTGAATGTGTTGGTCTAGCGTGCAGTGTCAAGGAGAGTTTTGCTATCTGGCTGGTGTACCGACTGCTTAATGCACCGGCAGATACCCTGTCCAACCTGTTAGACGCAGTATCAGCTTGGGCTTTGGAGCACCCCAGGCTTTTGGTCCTGGGGGATTTTAATGTCCATGCTGACGATGTGGTGTCTTCTCAGGCCAGAGACCTAGTGTCGTCCTTGGAGGCACTGGGACTCTCCCAGTTTATACCGACTCCCACGCACCAAGCAGGCCCCACGCTAGATCTGATTTTTGGGATGGGGATAAATGTGAATCAGAGGGCTACAGATGTAGTCCCATGGTCTGACCACTTCAGCCTGAAAGGCCAGCTGAGCATACCGTGCCCTCCCTGTTTAGGCGGCGAGCACATTTATTCTCACCTGCAGAGCCAAATGGACCCTGGTCAGCTTCAGGAAGCTCTGCAGGATTTGATGCCCCCTGGCAGGTCGCTAGATGAGCTGGTGGAAGACTGGGAACACTGGCTCTCCGAAGTCATTGATGAGATTGCCCCCTGGCACCCTCTACACCCTCATACCAAAGCAGCACCTTGGTATACCTCAGAACTGCGGGAGATGAAGTGGGAGCTAAGACGGCTAGAGCAAAGGTGGCAGCGTTTTCACGACAAAGTGTCATGAACATCCTATAGGACACTTATGAAAGCCTATGAGACAGTGGTGAAGACCACTAAGTTAAGATTACTATGCGGCCTCCATTGCGTCTGCGAGCTTGTGTCCAGCCCAAATAGTAGAGAATTGGCTATTGGCTGTGAGGCATTTGCGAGCTATTTCACAGACAAAATCATGGCACTCCTCCATGACCTCCCAACCACACTTGAGACAGTAAGGGAACTGGAAGCCCCTTGTCCATCTTCAGGTACAATATTGGACCACTTCAACCGACTCTCCCAGGAGGAAGTTGACAGGATCTTGGCAGCTGTGAGACCCACTACCTGCCTCCTTGACCCATGCCCTTCCTGGCTAGTGAAGGCCTGTGGGGAGAGCATTCAGGTCCCTCTGGGAGAAATTATCAACTAGTCCCTGTCTACTGGGACTTTCTCAGGGGCTCTAAAGGAGGCAGTACTCTGTCAGCTCTTTAAAAAACCAACACTGGACCCTATGGTCCTGCCCAACTACCGTCCAGTGTCAAATTTACCATTCCTGGGTAAGGTGGTTGAGAGAGCAGAGGCCGAACAACTCCAAGCCTTTCTGGATGACACTTCCATCCTCAATCCTTTTCAGTCCGGCTTCCGCCCTG
Organism: Gekko japonicus; assembly: GCF_001447785.1. NCBI lineage: Eukaryota > Metazoa > Chordata > Lepidosauria > Squamata > Gekkonidae > Gekko > Gekko japonicus. Next base: position 1,216,567 of record NW_015167527.1, on the reverse strand, counting down.
GCCATGGGATGGAGATGGCTCTGATCACCCTTACAGAGACCTCCATAGACATCTGGATCAGGGTGGGCTGGTGCTGCTATTATTACTTGATCTGACAGCAGCATCCAACACTGTCGATTATGATCTGCTGACCCACTGCCTTGCCGACGTAGGAGTTCAGGGGACTGCCTTGCAATGGTTTTCCTCCTTTCTCCATGGTTGGTGACAGAGGGTGGCGCTGGGCGAGAATGTTGGAAATATGTGTGTTGCAAGGTCTAAAATTCAGTCATTATAGGGTTAATTCGTGTTTACCTTGTGGGCTATTGTTTAGACTGACCTGGACAGGAACCTGGCACAGAGCTAATGGGAAGAAAGCCCGGGAAAGTGAAGCCTATTTACTAACAATCATTGGTGAATGCATTCAGGTGATTTCCTTCTAGGGGTCAAGAAGAAGAATCTCCATTGTTGTAGACCATGTGGTCAAAGGGTAAAGATGTAGCCTTAGGTGTCTTTCTTGTTTTGTAGATTTCCTGTGAACCCTTCCCTTAGAGATAAAGATTTTGACATAGAAGAAAATGCCTTCTCTCCAGTAAAGCAAAGATCCATTGCAATCTCTGAATATTTAACTATTTTTACCAATTTTTTCCAACAGAGAGGACCTCCCTGCGATACCCACTGGAATGGGTCCTCTCACCAATGTTATTTAACATCTATAGTGCCCCCTTGCCCAGTTGGTAACTCGAGGTATGGGCTGGGTTGCCATCAATATGCAGATGACACCCAGCTCTATCTGTTATTGGAAGACCATCTGTCCTCCACCCCTGATAACTTGGCTGAGGCTTTGGAGGCTATGGCTGGATGGCTGCGGCAGAGTTGGTTGACGCTAAATCCATCGAAGACGGAGGTCCTGTACCTGAGTCAGAAGGGAGGGGATACGGGCATCAGGGTCCCCATGCTGGAAGGGGCACCTTTGGTGCCAGCCCAGAAGGTGAGGAGTCTGGGAGTGACACTGGATGCCTCTTTTCCCATGGAGGCCCAGGTTACTGTAGCCACCCAATCTGCCTTTTTCAGTCTTCAGCAAATTAGGCTGCTGAAACCCTATCTTTCCCCCCAAGGCTTGGCTACAGTCGCCCATGCAATGGTCACTTCCAGGCTTGACTACTGTAATTCGCTCTATGCAGGCTTACCCTTGAGTCTGACCTGGAAATTACAGCTGGTGCAAAATGCAGCAGCACGCCTGCTAATGGCGATGCCTATGCGGGCTCACGTTTGGCAGGTACTCCGCCAATTGCATTGGTTACCAATTGAGTCTGGATCTGCTAGGTAATAACCTTTAAAGCCTTATATGGCCTGGGCCAGGGCTCTTTTTGTAGCAGGTACTCATTTGCATATTAAGCGACACACCCCTAATATAGCCAATCCTCCAAGAGCTTGCAGTAGCCCCTGTAAGAAGAGCTCTGTAAGCTCTTGGAGGATTGGCTACATTGGGGGCGTGGCCTAATATGCAAAGGAGTTCCTGCTACAAAAAGAGCCCTGCCTGGGACCAACATATCTGAAGGACCGCCTCTTCCCGTATATGCCCCCAAAAGCACTACGCTCTATGGATCAACACCTCCTGGTAGTCCATGGCCCCAAAGACATCCATTTTGCCTCAGCCAGGGCCAGGACTTTTTCCACCCTGGCCCCTGCCTGGTGGAACATGCTCTCCACTGAGATCAGGGCCCTGAGGGATCTCTTTCAATTCCACAGGGCCTGCAAGATGGAGCTGTTCTGCCAGGCTTTTGGCTGAGGCAGTGGATGTCCGTATATGGCCTCCCTGAGGTGTTTGTCACTCTGTTGACAACTATTGGCTATGGCCAGGAACCTCCCACAACCAGAAAAAAGTTCTTGTTATTAGCTGTGACCACATTTTAATAATTATGATGATGTTTTAAATTTTAATGTTATTACATTAACTAATATATTTTGTATAAATGACATGTTGTTACCTGCCCTGACCCCGCTTCTGGGAAGGGCGGGCTATAAATGTGAAGAAATAAATAAATATTATATGCTGTGCTTGGTGTTTGAGATAGACAACCTGTTTCCTTAATGCGACAGGACAATTCCTGTGATCACCTATATAGTCTTTCCCTTGGGTGGTTTTGGCATGAGGAAGATTTCCAGATACTTTATTTCTGTCTTCTGAGGTTATTAATAATCTTCTTGTCTTATGCAGTATAGCTGCAGAAGGTGGGAAGGGATAACAGCTCCACAAATTGGCAGAGTTAGCCATATGTTCTTAAGAGTGCTTATGGCTGGGGAAATAAGACTGCTGTTAAAAAAATTGTTTGATGGCTATAAGTAATGAAAGCCTAGTTCAGAGACCATTGACAGTCACATACGTTTTCTTAATCATTGGATAGAAAAATCAAAAGAGATAATTCACATGCTAGAGAGGCATGGGTAATATGCCTGAACTGGGTTATCGCTGCTGAAAATGTTGTGTGGATATTATTTGATGCAATCTATCCTAATGCATTTTGGAGGTTCAGAGCACCCTTTACAATTTGAAGGAGAGACCACGTTCCTAGTGTTTTAAATGTTAAATGCTAGATTTAAATGTTTCTAGCATATTAAATTTTCCAGCAGCTGAGAAAGTGATTATTTTAGTGAAAAGAGAGTTGGATCAAATCCCCCCTCAGCCATAAATCTCTCTGAAGATCAGTAGGCAAGTTACCATCTCACAGTCTAGTATACCTCTTAGGGAGATTTTTTTTAATTAGATTTTTTTTTAAAGCTATATATAAACACAACCACAGAATAAAGAAATAATTCAGCTTACAAAGGATATTGGGGTGGATCCAAACAGCTTTTCTATGGATGAAAAAGGGGAGGAAGGAGTCCCTTTGACCACCCAAAAAGATTGTTTTAGGGATCTTGGGACCCACATGGACAAAAGCCATGTGGGCAGCGACTATAATAAGGTGCGGAAATGGGCAAGTCTGAGTGAAAAAGTTGTTGGATCCTTTCCATTGCTGTATGCGATTACAAATACATCTGTTCAGCTCCTGGATGCAAGTGAGACTGGTATCTCAAAACATTCCTAGATCATTACTTTAAACTACTAACATCTTACCTGTAACAGATTCCATAGGGTAAACACTATTCCAATATAAAATACAATGCATCTATTGTTGGGCCAGGCCATGCGTGTCATAAAATGTAATGCCAGGTAGTGAAGATATTAACTTTATAAAGGACACAGACAAACACAATTAAAGTTTTTTTTAAAAAAAACCTTAAAATACAAACATGCTTAAAACAGTAACACATTTGCCATATTTTGTTTATTTAACAGTCTTTGATAAATGCCCCCCCCCAACCCCCCCCCCCCCCCTAAAAGATTCCTACCTAAAATGGAAAAGGGGATAGTGGGATTTGACAACACATTTTTAAAGTAAAACATCAAGAAAAAGCAAAAGAATCACAGCAGAAACTAAAAATATAAAATGCTCTGAGCCTAGGAAAACATGAAATGGTTGGGCATTGCAGGTTTCCCTCCCCAGATCTATTCAGAGTGGTAGTGGCTCTCCAGTGTAATGTCTCCCTTTGGCTGTGGGCTCCCAGGTTAGAGTACTCACTCAGGCACCCATTCTCAGGTCCATTCAGCAGAGACAAGCTGGCTCAAAACATCAGCCCTTTATTTGCAAGGAGACAACTTCAGCTGGCATATGAAGACTGGAAACTGAAACTACATGAGCTCCACTCCACTGAAATATATTGCAGCTCAAAAAAGGTTGCAAAGAAAATGCAGAATGGATTTTCCATTAAGGTTTCTGGGCCCAGATGGACTACTCTGGGACTGGAATGACAGCCCCCAGAGCGGAATTCCATTCCCAGATTCCCAGAATCAGGCACGCCTAGGCATGTAGGAAAATGTATACTTGTGCTTTACATCTTCAAAATAAGTTAGAAACAATATCCTACATCTTAGTCTGATTATCTGTTTTGTTTTCATTGCTGCTACAAATGCAGGAGTGTGCACATTGAATATGGATAGGGTTGGCAGATCTCCAACTATGGTGGGACACCTCATGGCAATCCCCATTGTTGTACACTGGTGCCTGAAAAGCCAGTGGAAGAAAAAATAGTAGCAAATGGGGTGGGGGCGCACTGGTGACATCATCGAATTTTTGTGAATCCTAGTGCAACCCCCCCCCCCAACATCAGGGTGTCACTTCTAGCTTTCGCCACAAGTGACACTACATGCAAGCATGATGCTAGGGCATCTGTCACTGCCCTAAAGACATATTTAACTTGATAATACTGAATCAAGGTTACCCTTCCTCAGCTAGTTCCCAACAGTCTGTCATTTTCTCATCTGGAATTTAGGATGGTGTCATGTGGCAACTTGGGTCTCAAACTGCTGAACTACTGACCTTCCACAGCCTGCAGTTCAGCGTCTTAACCACTTGAGTGGTTGTCATTCACTGCTGAGGGGGGAAGTTTAAGTTAGCAATACTGTTTTAGAGGGAGGAAGTACTGTCCAGCCTAGCCCTCACTAGTGGGGATTCCATGGCAAGGGGAGGGTCGGTCAAGTATCTCTACACAAAAGGGTTTTCCCCCTGTATTTCCTTTCTCCTGAAACTCCTCTCTGGGGATCAGCAGAACCTCACAAGAAAAATGAACCAGAGGAACCAAAGGAATCAAATAAGAAATATTTTTCCTGACTTCCATCATACCAAGAATCTGCAGAAAGATAGGAAAGGGGATGATTTTATTTGACACACACACACACACACACGTTTCCCTTGCAAGGCTCTGCTGATCCTCAAAGAAGAATTTTTAAAGACAGCAGGCTACATGGAAAAATGCAGGGAAAGATCAGGGGAAAAGTCAGGAAAAGATCCACTTTTGCCAACACCTTCCATGAACTTTTCCATTGAATTCAACCCACTGTACCCAGAGATGTCCCTGCAATCCAGAAAGCCCTCCTTCCATGAATACCTCTAATGGAAATAAGTGAACAAGGGAACAACTACTGTGTTCTGAGTTGTATATGCATTAAAGGAACAGGCACACCTTTCATACAGATACCCTCTCTGATAACTGAGCTTCAAGAGAAACGCCAATCTCTGGGGCCCTTCTCTGAAGCATATGCTGCTTAAGGATAATTCTCTTGTAGTAAATTAATGAGCATTTTATTCCTTTAAAATAAATGTTCCTAAGATATTAAAATAAAGCTGACATGGTGTAGGAAACTTTGAGGTATGAGCAGGGGTCATTTCGTAGAAAAAGAGGCGCAGGCGCTCATTAGCATAACTTATTAGCATAACTTATTTGCATATGCCACACCCCCTGACATCACCGGGAGTGTGTCAGAAGGCAACACCTTCTGGCTCCACTGGACTGTTTTGGATTGCTAGCTATTGGGGGGGGGACGTGCAGTTCTGCCCTCACAGAGGAGGGAGAGCTTGTACCTGAAGGCGGGGGGGGGCTCTGCAGCTTACCTGGCTGCTTCTTGCTCTGACTGAGGGCTGCTGGGAGCAGGGGGCGAGGCTTGTTACATGTGCCCGCCCCCTGGGCTCCTTACTGCCGGAGCTCCGCTCCTGTGCGCTCCCGCAGGAAATGACCCCTGGGTATGAGTATTTTTTCAATAGAACAGTGATCTATTCAGTTAAGACAAACTGCATAAATAGCAGGATTAATCTGTATGTAGTTGGCAGGTGATATGTTCAAGAAGAGATTTGTGAGCAAGAGGCAATCCTAATAGATAGTGTCCACTATGTGCGCACGTACATGCATGTGTACCTACTAATTGATCACTCAACATTTAAGAATTTCCATATAGAATTCCCTGGATACAGATGAAGCCAGCTGTTACTCTGATCAATTGTCTAGGTGTCTTTTTGCATAGTAAAAACCCTCTGTTTGGGGGGACGATGACAGACATTTGATTGTATGAAGCTCCCATAACCCCATATTTCATAAACTGGTCATTTCATTCTCCTTCTAACACACTTTTCTTTGTGTAAGTGTGTAGAGAAGTCAAAATAATTCAGATTCCTCATTTCCATTTTTCTACTTTTTTTCTGCATGGAAAACCGTGGGACATATGCCGTCTTCTGCCCATTACTCCAGGTTATTGTGAGCCAACTCATTGAGTCTCCCAAAGTGCATCTTAAATTTCCAACAGGACGGCTAGTGTGAAACCTAGACGGATCTTTCACCTGCTCCACTGGCTCGGAGCTTTGGGTGCCTAGCATTGGCCTGTCCTGCCCTCTGGCCTCTGAGCCCTCCTTCTGACCCTGCTGGATTATTCCTGCGGTGCCTTCTTCAAGACAAGGCCCCTCGGCAGTGGCTTTAGTGTCAAGGATGATTGTGCAACCAAATAAGAAAATCTCTCCTAATGACTTGCTATTGTTGAGGGGCGTAATCAATACTCTGAGCACCAAGCCAAGTGGCAGAGGAGAGGATCTTTAACCCTATGCTTACTGAATTCTGCCCAGTGAAAAATATTTATGTTAGCTAAACATCAAGGACCAAATTGTATCTTCCAGAAGCAGGATAATTCCCGAGAATGACTGGTCTGGTCAAAGTGCCAATGAAAACGTACTGCATAAGTGTTCTTGACAGGATTTGTTCCTCACAAACATACAGGGCTGCAGGTCTCCCCTGGCCACCTGTGGGGGTGGGGCATGTACTTCAAGTTGGATTACCTTAGTGTCTACGTTTGTCAGGAAGTAATAGGCATGTATGTGTGTATATAAGATGGTCCTATGATTTCCAGCCCCTAGAAAATGTAATGTGATAATTGGTTTCCATTTGAAAAATTCTGTTGGGCCAGGTTTTCACAAACAGTCAAAATGATGGCTTTGATCCAGCTGAGCTTCTGCCCACAGAAATGCTGCATCCAAGCCAATGATCTGTATCTAGAATATACCACTTTTTACTGCAGGTATGGCCTCACATTAATAGGTACTGCTCCGTATTAAAATTCCTCGCACATAGAAAAGGAGGTGCTTGGGAGAGAAATTCTTACTTTCTCCCTGACACAACAGTTTTCCAGCAGAGAAAATTGGGGTGGGGTCTGATCTGTAAACTGTAAACTATTCAAACCTCCAGTTTGAATAGAGTGGAAGAAGACCATGTTCCCTTCAAATAAGGCCCTGCCTTAACTAGCTGTCATCTCTGACCTGGCTTTTGCTGTCCATATTTTCAGATCAGGCCTGAACCATTGCTTGGCTTGCTTTGCCTCTCTCCTTCTCTTGCTGCATTTGCCTCTCTGGTTTCCGGTTTGCCCGCATTCTTCACACTCCTTCATCCTGCTGCTAGTCTCCTCAGCCAGATGCCTTGGCTTTGACTCTGGCAAGGGGAGGCCTTGTTCTGTACTGCTCTTGGGTGACATTGTGACCCCATAACTTCTCCTTGAGCTCTCAGACAACACTGCCTCCCCTACAGGAACTCTGGCTTGGATCCTATGAACAAGTCCATGCCTCCTAGATAGCCTCTAATGGGGCATGTGGTTCAGGACAGCGAAAGTATCCATCTGGCTGGCACTACCCCCCCCCCCCCCCCCGGCACTCTTAGAAATTTTGACCACCATCTGTCTAAATTGAATTCTTATTTGAATTTTATCGTAACTTTTAATGTTTTTGATTTATATGATGTTTGTTTTTAATATACTGTTGTGCACCGCCTTGAGCCCTGCTGCAGGGAATGTGTAGTATAAAAATTGAATATAATAAATAGTAGCTCCCAGGGGCCATTTCAGTTCCAGAAACATGGTAGGGAGAGGCTTAATCCCTTCTGCCTGTGTCCCATTTTTTCAGCCCTAATCAGACCAGCACATATTTTGTAATCACGTTTCATCCAGGAACTTCCAGTGCATGTTTGCTTTAGGGGGATGGACCTTGGAACAATATATCATTAGTTAGACCCTGTCAAGTTAACTTTTTGGAGACTATTTTAGATGTTGATAGTGGGACAGATTTGAGGGCACTCTTGTTTATTTGTTGGGGCTATTTCTTATGTGTTACATAAGTAGGGAATAAACAAAAATATTTAAACAAGGAAAAAGGCTCGTTGTGGAAATAAATACAACGGCCTCTAGAAAGAGGCTCTGGGTGGGTGCCCCGGCCTTGGACACTCAGTGTCAATTTGCTGTGGTGACCTCAGCAGGGTATAATGACACTGAGTCCACCATTTTCTCCAGAGGAACTGATCTTTGCTACTTAAAGAACAGTTGTAATTTTTAGTGATCTCCAGCCCTCACCTGGAGATTGGCAACTATCATTCCCTAGAAGGGAATGGTTGGTTTGGAGGGTGGAGTCTATGGCTTTGTACCTGTCCAAGGTCCCACACCTCCTGAAACCTCACCCTTTCCAGGCTCCATCCCTCACATTTCCAGGAATTTCCCACCTGGAGTTGGCAACCCTATCTTCTTCCCAGCCAATCATCAACCTACCTTTATTTCCCCCTCACTCTTCAGCTTTCCACCCCCTCACACACCTGCAGTCTCTCCCGTGCTCTGAAGCCCTGACTGCTACGTCACATTGGCTGTCATATGGGGGCCCCCTCAGCAGCATATAAGGATACAGAGCCCACCATTTTCTCCAGAGGAACTGATCTTTGCTACTTAAAGAACAGTTGTAATTTTTAGTGATCTCCAGCCCTCACCTGGAGACTGGACAGATTTTACCTCAGAACAGCAAAGTGTTTAGAATGTTAGAGGCAAAAGCCAATCAAGTCGCATATGCAAACGACCTCTGTGTTCCGAGGCAAAGGCCAATGAGGCTGCATATGCAAATAACCTCTGTGTTCTGACTGGCTACGGGGGGGGGGGGGAGAGGAACAGCAAAATGTTTGGAATGTTGGAGGCAGGACTCAGGCAAAGCAGCCAGTGGATAGGGAGACCCTCTGAATGACAGATCAGAGAGCGAGCTGATTTTGGAGCGTATGGAATGTTCTAGAGAAGTGCCACGACCATTCGGCTTTTATTTATAAGGGAGATGGCCTTTCCTTCTAACAGTGGATAGTGTGTGTTTATTAAGTTGTACATTGTATCATTAGTCCTTTTAATCCATTCCTATTTTAATCTTTTTGCTATAACAGCAAGGATCTGCATTGAATGTTGAGTCACATTTTGTATCTGAGTCATCGTATTTCATCAGAGATTTCCAGGAAGTTATAGCTAGATACAGCAAACAGCCAAACAGTCTCCTCTCTTATCGTGAAATGAGGTGAGGAATCTCAGATTACACATGGACGGTTCAGGGACTGGGGCAGGGGAGTTGTCTAGAAAGAACCTTGGTTGGCTGAGTGGCTGCCACCCTGTGAGAGACTTGAGTAATGTAGCAATGCCAAGACAAACCTTGCCTCATGCTCCCAGACCTCTCTGCCCACTTTCCTCAACTCTGCTAATGTGTTGGGGAGCACAAAGGAGAAGCTGCCCAAGAGAGAGGAGCAAATCATTTGTTTGCGGGGGGGGTGGGTGGTGTTCAGCTTTTGTTGGATTGACTGCAGCAGCGGGAGCTCAGAAGGGAAGCTCTTGTGTAGTTCTTTTGTTTTGAATTTAATGTGGAGCAGTAGTAGCAACCAGTGTTCCCTCTAAGCTGAGTTAGTGTGAGCTAGCTCACAGATTTTTAGCTTCCAGCTCACAGATTTTTGTCCTAGCTCAGGAAGGATAGCTCCAGAGCAAACTAATTTATGCAGCAGCCAAATTGCTCGCTCACAACTTTTAATGCTGACAGCTCACAAAGTTGAATTTTTGCTCACAAGACTCCACAGCTTAGAGGGAGCATTGCTAGCAACGATAAAAGTTGACCAGTCAGTGGGTTCACTGACCACTAGATTCCCTGAAAGCTCATATCCTGCCCTGATCGTATTTCTGTAGTGAATTATATTTATGTTTTAATGTCACAAGACTCCAGTGTTTCATTAAGTAACCTGTGAGCCTTTCTGTGGAGCTTAATCTGCTTATGTTCAGGCGAATGGTTGGATCGGTTTTGGTGCTTATCATACCAAGTAAACATTGCCCAATTAAAATGATAGAAGATTAGTATGCTGAGTCATATTTTGAGACCCCGGGCCAAGCCTTGCCTTTCTGTCTCTCCATATCGAAAGTATAATGTATCTAGTTTGGTTCAAAATAAATGTGAATTTGCTAGCAATCTCTCAAACACATACACACACAGAGGGTTACAGTTAGCAAGAGTTTCTTATAGTTCTGATCTTGCACGTAACTTGCTATAGTTCTCTGTCTGAAAACATTCCAGATGATAGTTGGGACTGAAAAATCATTATTCACAAAATCCTGAGGTCTGCACATGCAACTTCCTTCCCTTAGACCATTGCTCCTAAATCCAGGCCATCACACCTCTCCCATCCTCTGCTATAACAGAGGAAGGAAGGAGTGAGCCTAATCTGCTTTTTGCTTGCTAGTTCAAAATCTGTGCTTTGCCATGGCCTTGGGGGAGGGAAAACAGCTGTGAGAAAGGGGGGATTGTTTTTATTTGGCTTCTTAAAAACAGGCTTCAGCAAAGCAAACAACAGCAATGAAGGAGAAAAGCTGTGGGGGGAATCACTTAGTTTATAAAGGGAGTTAAACAAAGATATGAGAGAGAGAGAGAGAGAGAGAGAGAAAAAAAGAGAGAGAGAGAGAGAGAGAGAGAGAGAGAGAGATTGTTATTTCTATTTCTGGTTGACCTCCAAAACTTATCCATAACTCTGCAATACCTACAGATTTCCTTAATGTATTACTGTCTTCAGTAGATATCTGATTTTGATTGCCAGGATGAGTATCATGCTAAACCATTTTGCATAGGAGGGAAACAGAACTTATGCCATATACATTGTTAGGTTCTACAGACTAGTTAGTAGCCATAATACTCTTCTTGTCTTTTAAATAATTTTAACACTTCTGTGGGCCCTATTCTCTTTCCTCCGTTATCTGCCTGCAATCTTGTCTTCTGGTCTGTCAAGTATGGCATTGCTAACTAAGAATGGTTTCAGACATGATGATGCACATAATAGTCTAGAGTAGAAAGTGTGGAAGTGAAAATGAACCAGAGTGAAGACATAGTAGAAACTATGTAAGGCATGCTGTGGGTGAAGTTACATAGGCTAGGTGGGAAGTGCTGTGTCTACAAAAATAAGTGACCTCAAAACTAGAACTAACTGGTGTGGATCAAGCCATGGCCAGTTGCAGAGAAAAGATACTAAGAAGTCAGTTTCACTGGAAAATTCCAAGTTTAAGTTCTAATTATGTATGCTTATCAGGGGACTATAAATGTACTTGAGAGAGGTAACTGCCCCAACATTCTGCTTTTGCTGTTTCCTGTGATCATACAATATAGTATTCAGCACCTTTGAAAAATACTTTTTGCCTCTTCGACAAAAGCACAGGGCTACTTTCAAGGACTGTCAAGGTTGGACTTCAGTCAAGATCCATGCCCCCTTTGAGGTCCACCACCAAGCAGAGAGACTTGGCTTATTGCTCACAGCAGTAATGCAAGATTGGGAAACTGACACCCAAAGTAGGTTTGTGATGATGCTTTCATTCATGGCAAATATAAATTCATGTCATGTTTTGTGATTGATAGTACACATGTCTAGTTCTGTGTGGAGACAATTTTAATGCAAGAAAAAATGGTATGTGTGAGTGCCACTAATATAGTTCTCCGCCTGAGAGTTAAGATTTCCCTCAAAAACACAAATCAGGATGTTTTCCAGATCATTACACTTGGTTATTGGAACCATCTCTTCCTTTGAACATTCTGGAGGGTTTTTTTTTTCTTTTTTGCTACCAAAGTTTACAATCCAGAGCCATTTTACTTAATTTGCTTGTTTTTTCTTAAAAATGTGAGATTGGAAAATTCCATTCTGCTTCTGTAGGTACTTACTGAGCCCTTATTGCCACAAGATCTGAGTTATCTCCCAAGTTTTTAAAAATAGAATTATCAGTAACAATCTCTCTTTTTCTTCCTTCCCCTGAAGGGGAATAGTTCAAAGAGTTCTTTCCCCTTTTGGATCCTGTGATTGAGTGCAATTCATCTCCCAGTAAATTGCACTGCTTACAAGAAAATGAGGGGTGGGGTGAGGCTTAATCAGCTGTTGGTACCTGCAAAATACTCATATTTTGTGCTCCCTCTGCTGGCTCTATTTGACATGTTGAATAACAAGTCCCATTCCCATAGCTGTGTATGTTAATTGCAGCTCCATATGAAGGGGGAGTAGAGGAATCAATGGTTGCTGAAGGGAAAATAATTTACAAAACATAATATTCCTATGTCAAGGCAGTCATAAATTCAATAAAATAGAAAATATTAACAGTAGTGATGACTTTCTGTTTGCTTATGTCTTTGTGGGTTTTTCCCACTCCTTGATGCCTGAAATTCAGACTTCAGTAGTGAATATGATCCCTGTCCATATTTTATACTGGTCTAACATTGTTTTAGAGAACAAAGTTTGAGTCCAGTGGCACCTTTAAGACGAACAAAGTTTAATTCTGGGTATAAGCTTTTGTGTGTGCAGGCACACTTCTAAAGAACTGAAGAAGTATCTGAAGGAGCATGCATGCACATGAAAGCTTATATCCAGAATCAAATTTTGTTGGTCTTAAAAGGTTCCACTGGACTCCAACTTTGTTCTATTGCTTCAGACCAACATGGCTACCCATCTGAATCTATCTTCTTCTTCTTTACATTAACCAGTTTTAATCAGTTTAACAGTTAATTTTAACTGTTTTAATAGGACAAAACACCAAGTGTAAAACTAATACCATATTAACATGAAAAAGTAATCTGGATCCATGTTTGTTGGGGGGGGGGGCAAAGAATTCAGAAAGGAGTCCTCAAACATTACAGAACTCCAGAAGAAATAAAAATGCACAGGTTTGTGCATTTTGTCTTGTTAAAAAAACTGTTCCTTTCATATTGGAATTCAAACTAATCCTGTTAGCTAATCAATCCAAGACCCATTTCAATTAGTTTCAATGGCAATTCCTTCTCCCAAACTGAGATGCAATTCTTGGAGGTTCTCGGCCTCATTCTGGGAATCTTCTCTGGCGCCTATCTTTTTTTTTAATGACCTCAGTTAACAATGTTAAAAACACAAACCAAGATAATAAAAACAGCATTAAACAACCACTGAGCTGCTGAAAAATATCCATAAAACAGTCCTCAGGCTAGAAGCAAGAACTAAAGAGAGCTAAAAAGATAAGACCCTTTGGTTAAAAACCTAATTACAAGGAAAGGTTTTGGCCTGGCCCCTGAAAGAGAGTAATGTTAACTTCTAAAACATTTAAAAACATTTAAATAAAAAAAACAATATAAACAATCTGTTATAGAGCCGAAAATCACAATAGCCAACCATCTAAACTGTGTTGTATTGAAGGAATTACATCCTTAGCACATAGAAATTCTAAGATTGGTTTCCATCTTTTGTCATATTCAAATAAAGGAACTACAGTACATAAGTTCCAAAAAAAATGGATTATGCATAATCGTACCCATCAAAAATTGTTGCCAGATTTTTTTGGTACCATTTTTTTGAGCAAGGGATTTCCAGTTCATGGCAACAACCAAGAGAGCAGAAGCAACTAATGTAGAGGCAAGAAGTTTGGTATTTTTATCAAGCAAAAAGTCTCCCCAGAAATCCAATTTTAAAAATTCCCAAGAATAAGGCAATGAAAGACCCACCATTTTGGATATCTCTTTATGAACCACCTTCCAAAAGTCCTGTACCAGATGGCATTCCCACCACATATGTAAAGCAGAACCTTCCTGCCTTATTCCCAGGAACATGGAGATCCCATACAGAGCAGAATTCAATTGCAGAGCAGCTGACAAAGAAAAAATTAAGAGTTACAAGAAAGGAGAAAATAATGGATAGGTTTCGCTTGCTTCTTTATAAGTACATTATATGAAGCATATGGTTTTTTCCCCATATGGATGCTTGTGTTTTTGAGAGACATGGATCCTTGTGTTTTTAAAAGAAAACATTTTCTTGTGATGCCCCTCTAAGGATTTGGCAACAAATATAGTTTTATAAACAGTAATGTCATGCAGAAGACTTTAAAATTACTCTTTTTTAGAAACAGTGCTTCTGCCTCACATTTCCCCCTGCATTGCTTGAATTAGCCTTCCAAAAAGGATTTATATCTTGCAATGGATTTTGGTTGCTTTCATGTAAATGTTGCCACAGTCCAGAAATTGTTCACCACGGATCCATATACCTAAGATCATGTGTGTAAACATGACAGCATCCTCATATCAGCCACAGGTACACCACCATCATTTTAAAGTGATTTGAAAATACTGTGAGGCCTGCAGTATGGCAGACTGAGGTGCTCTTATGCTGCCTCACTTGCCTTTACACATGCTAAGAGAATCACAGCTCCAAAGATCCAAATGCAAAAGAAAAAGCAAGTGGTATGCAAGCGCTATACAGAAAACATGGGGGGGGGAGCTTTATAGTGCTGATATCAAGCCATGTATAAATGACAATGATACAAAGAAGAAGGAAGGGAGGTCCAAAAAGTGCACATTTTTTTATAAAATTTTGCAGTAAAGCCGTCCGGTTCGACTGCTTTATCTGAACTGGTGCTCATAGAACCTTATATTACAAAATATTTTTACAACATAAATCAATATTGCAATGTACCAAAAATACCATATGAATAAAGACTGAGTTACATACAATAAGATGTCTTCTAAGTTTCATTCATCATAGAGTATGATAGCGAAGATCACATCACTTCATAAAACTCTCTACAAAATACATAACCATAAATTACATGAAAGAAATTGCATATTACATCTCAAGACTTGCTATTAAGAATCTAAAAAATCAGGGAACTCACCATCATATGCTTTAGTGCTATATTCTACAGTTGCAGTGAAATATTCCAAAGAGACATTCAGGAAGGAGGGCACAGAAGCCTTAACAGGTGTTTCTGATGTGCTTACTTATACATCTCTCTGTCTGCAACTCTTAAAGGTGCCTCATTACATTTTAACCAAATATTTAGCATCCATAAAAAACAAGTCTAAAGATACATTTAATCCATGTGGATGGTATATTTTAAGTCTGTATATCCAGAAAGCGTCTCGCTGAAGAAGACATTTCTGTGTATCAATCCTATTGTGTTTTTTAGGGGTAACTATTTGCAAAACTACAAATTTAAAATCATCATTATTATGACCTTTCTCTGTAAAGTGGTGAACAAGAGGCGCGTCCATGAGTTTGTGTTTTATACATGACTTGTGCTCCAAGACACGTGTCCTGAGTGAATGTGTGGATCTCCCTATGTATTTTAAACCACAGGGACATTGTAAAAGATATACTACTTTTTTTGGTGGAACAACTGAATAAAAAAGTAATTTCTTTTTTGAAATTGACTTCAGGAAAATCCAGGATTTGCGTTTCCCAAGATTGTACACATACTGAACACCTCAAACATTTGAAATGTCCTCTAGCTGTAGTGGTGGGATTGCTATTAGATAGTAAATCTGCTCATATAAGGAAGTCACAAATACTAGTGGTTCTGCAAAAGCCTATAAAAGGCCTTTCCATACAACCTGGAATGTCACTTAGGATGTGCCAATGCTTGAAAATAATATTATGGATGGAATACGTTAAGGGAGTGTAGTCTAAAGCCCAAGAAATTTTATTCTTATTTTCAATATAGATATCTTTAAATAATTCGCCTATTGTATCTGATATGCCCGTGTACGTGCCTTGATAATTACTCCCAGGGGATACCCTCGCAGGAAAAACTCATCGAGTTTAAAGCGCTCCTCCTGAAAGTCACTAAAAAACGTGGAGTTCCTTTTAGCGTGTAAATACTGGCCATATAATAAGTTATCCCTAAGATGTTTAGCATGAAAAGATTTATAATGTAAACAGGAATTTTTATCGGTACTTTTCCTAAAAGGACATACTGCCAGACTGGAATCTTGTATAAAGACAGTGGTATCTAGAAAATTAATCTGGGATCTGTCAGCTGTATGTGTGAATTAGATAGAATTATGCAAAGAATTTATCCAATCAACAAACTCATCCACAATAGAAAAATTGTCAAGAATCAAAAATATATCATCTATATATCTTTTGTAATAAACAATGTGTGCAAAAATGGATTGTCACGCTCATTTAATATCCAGTTGTTCTCAAAATTGCTCATAAACAAGTTGGCGATGCTTGGGGCGAAAGGGCTCCCTGTGACGATGCCCTTGATCAGCCAAAAGCAATCATCCTGAAAATGAAAAAAACTTTTTTCAAAAATAATATCAATGAGATCTAAAAGAAAATGTATAGGGGGGGAGGGTGGACCTCTTTTCTCTAATACAGTAAGAAGGCTCATTCTAGCCTCTTCATGAGGTATGTTTGTGTATAATGATGAGACATCTAAAGTCATCAGTATCGCTTGAGATGGAACCTTGAACTCTTCTACTTTGAAAATAAAGTCTTTAGTGTCCTGCAAGTTATAGGGAATCGGTATTACAAAAGGTTGTAAAAAGGAGTCCACATATTGAGATAACAGTTCCAATATTGAATTGGACCCTGAAACAATAGGGCATCCAGGAGGTGGCATCCTGGGCTTTCATATTTTCAGAAGAGCATAAAAAATCAGGACACGTGGATATGGATTGATCAAAAATGAAGCTGTCTGTTGGGTGATATAATCCAAAGACAAAGCTTCTCGAATAGTAATTTTAATAATGTTGGGGTGGGGTGGAATGTGGCCATTGTGGCACTTGAGAAGGTGCGGGAGGGAAACAAGAGTGCCTCAGCCTGCTATGTTGCAGGCCCAGTCAAGATTGGGGCCCATGGCATTTTTAACTGCTTTAAAATGGTGGCAGCACCCCCATGACAGGTACAAGATCGCCATCACATATAGTTTGGCCCTTAGGGCTTCTCGGAGCCCTGCAGTACTTTACTGCATCACAAACCTTCTTTGAATCTCTCCAGAATACAAATAGTGGCCTTACCAAGCAATGTAGGAGAGCTGCAGTTTATTTTTATTTTTTTAAGTTTAAAATCCCACTGGGAAGACAGTCATTGGGTAGTCTATGGTTTATGACCACTGTCAGTGCCTGCTAGAGCTGCTGCATCCATTAGACCAATCTAAGTAATGGTCTTCGGCACCAGAGTAGGGGCTAGGGATGGGTATGAATAGGCTCACAAGCTAAAGTTCATCACAAATCTATTTATTTATTTATTTATTTATTTGTGCAATTTCTGAAGTGGGCTCAGGGCGCTTCAAAACATAAAATCCTACAGTAAGATACATCATATAACATATTATCCCTGAAAGTCTAAAATTACACCAATTTAAAATTAATAAGTAACATGAAGATGGCAAGGTAATAATCCTTAGGTCTGCTCAGATGTTTAATAGATAAGTCTGCTCGATGATGGTTAAGAAGGTCCCAAAATCGTCTGGCCCTTCCAGGCCCAAAACAAGCCAAGCTAGCTGTGATGAGTGCCAAGGCCTTCTCAGTGGCAGCCCCGTACTGGTGGAATGAGCTCCCAGATGACATCAGGGCTCTGCGGGACCTTTTACAGTTCTGCAGGGCCTGTAAAACAGAGCTCTTCCACCAAGCTTTCGATTAGGGTGCCACCCTTCCAACAACTAGGCCCAGTCCCCAATACCAACACCAACTCAAAAATTTGATCAATAGCCTGACAAAACCCAGACTACAGTGGTAGCTGATCATATGGATGCTGCGAACGCCGCCATCAGCTATGAATTATACTAGCACTTTATGATATGTTTTATTCTGTATTGTTGTGATTTTATTTAAATATGGTGTTTTAACTGTTTAACATATTGTCTGTAAGCCGCCCTGAGCCGCCTTGGCGTGGAGGGCGGGGTACAAATTAGATGAATAAATAAATAAATAAATTAAGCCAGCAACTCAGATAACAATTTAGGCAGGTTGAGCAGACTTATACAGATTTTGAGCAGGAGGGGCGATTCCATCGGACGTCCGCTGCCTCAACTAAAAGCCTGGTGGAATAGCTCTGTCTTGGCCAATTCGTGGTTTGCGAAGTGATGTTCATGGAAGGGTGACTGGCATAAACATGCCACAAACTTTCATGCTGTTTGTGGCGGTTCATGAATGGATACATTTCCAGACAGACTATCTCTGCATCGAGGAGGTGCATTGAGCAGCCAAGCCGAATTGTCCTCTCAGTAGAGGAGGCGGCTACTTCTACGTGGGGCGGAGTTGGTTGCACTTCGGGGTGGCGGAGAGCTGCCTAGTTCCATCGCTTGCCCCTCCCCCGCTCCTGGCGCTTGCTGGAGTTGGGTAGTTGCATAGCGAAAATGGCGGTGCTGGTCTGCAGGATCCCGGCATGGCGTTTGCTGCTGGTGCAGGGAGGAGGATTCTGTGTGGCCCGCAGCGGCGGTGGCGGCGCCCGGTGAGCAGTTGGGGCTCAGCTGGGCTGCGCGCCCTTCCCCCTTGGTGCCCAGTGGCACCACCTGTCCATCCTCTGGGACCCCTCTCTGTGCATGCATGTGTGCTACGCCTGCGTTTCTCTTTGCAAAGGCGCTACTTTTCGAACACGCAAAGAGGTGGCAGAGCTCAAATCTACTTGCAAGTTACACTCTCCCGCACCTGGGGCATGCGGAGCTGTGAGTCATATAGACTCTTTAGTGGGGAGGCAAAGTTGCTCATGGCGCGCGTCTTTACTGTTTGTTCCTGTACTCAAGGCCAGAGGCTTGACGATGGTAACAGGTCTGGCGCTGATTGAATCTCCCTGCCCCTCACCCCGTGTCCCCTTTTTCTGCTCGTGTGCCTCCATTCTTGCTCTTCTACCACCCATGCTCTGCACATGCCCATCTGGTTTGGCCGTTGCATCCTTCTGTGTGTGGACCTTCTTTACCCAGCCTGTGCTTCTGACCTTGTATTTTGATCTTTACACATTTTCCCCCTTGACCTGAGACAGAGTGGAGAAATGGGTCTTTATTGGCGGGGAAGTGCTTCTCTGTACTCCTCCTTAGAAATTAATTCCACTGGAGTTGGTGGAACTTAACTGCCAAGAAAATGGATTTAAGGAGAGACCAGAGAATGGACTTAGGAGTGACGTTTAAGCCTCTTTGGAGGCACCTTCATGCTTCTTTTCTGGGGAAGACTGTGTGGTGTATTAATGGGAATTGGGTATTTTAATCATTCCTGGTTTGTATTGAGAACTCAATTGGTTTAAAAGTCTTGTTGGCAAAGGAACTCATTTCTCAAAATGCCAAACACCATATTTTCTCATAGGTTCAGTGTTGCCTTCTTTCAGTTTGCCTTCCCCTCCCCCCTCCCTCTCCATCTCGTTCCCTCTTTCCTGCTTGCCTTCTGACATACTTCCGGTGATGTCAGAGGGTGTGGCATATGCAAATAAGTTATGCTAATCAGTTGTGCTAATGAGCTCCTGCACCTCTTTTTCTATGAAATGACCCCTGCCTCTGTGCCATGAGGGTGAAAGTGGGTGCAAAGGGTGCTCCTTGCGAGGGGAAGAAGTCCTTCACCCTCGGTACCACAGGCCCCCATCCTTGGGCACCAAAGTGATCCTGCCAGCCCACTGGAGCCTGGCCCTAGCAGGGAATCACTTGGGATGTCGGAGCCTTCTTTCCCGATCTATTCTTGGGGCTCTCCACAGAGGCAACAGAGTTGTTAGACACCAGCGGTTGCCTAACAGAGTTGTTAGACACCAGCTGTTGCCTAATCCTCCCCTTCCACAGCACAACTTCCTTTTGCTGCTTTTGCCTCAAGTACACCCCTCTGTGGCCCCTCCCAGCCCAGCACCAGAAAGCAACTGTCCCTCCCAGCTTCTCCAATCTTGGGTCCCCATTTCTAGCCCACCCTTTGGAAACATTTCTGCACCCTCCCCAGTGACTCCTGTGTGGGAGAGTCCCAAGTGCACCATGCCCATATCCGGAGGGGCACAAAACCCCAACACTTGTCCTCCTACATCCTCCACCTTAAAAGTAGACCCCAGTATGTTTCCATTTTCCTTCAGAGTAGAAGAATACACCCCATTTGCTGGGTGTGCTCTAGACTTGTGTGTTTCA
Organism: Gekko japonicus; assembly: GCF_001447785.1. NCBI lineage: Eukaryota > Metazoa > Chordata > Lepidosauria > Squamata > Gekkonidae > Gekko > Gekko japonicus. The sequence goes on along the minus strand of NW_015167527.1, from coordinate 1,196,538 downwards.
GCCCGGGGAGGGGGGCTGTGAGAGTTGTGGGCACACTTCCCTTGCTTGTCTGGTGTGGCTGGGGTGCCTGCCAAGCTGTCATGGGGTTACTTTCGGGAGCCCTTGTTGGAACTCTTGTCATGTCTGCCTTTCTTTCATTTTAAATCTGCCTTTAGAGATTGGGGGAGCTGCAAGCGTACGGGGATGCTTGCCTTGCTACGGGGATGCTTGCCTTGCTTTGAGTGTCTGGCTGGGGGTGGTCTGTCCACGTGAAGTTTCCCTGTGAATTTTGTGTCACTGGCTTGTTCCTAAGCTGTTCCATAGACTCCTGTAACTGTAGCTGTCTTTTTCAGAGAAAACACTGGGAAGACCTTGGGGTTTTTTTTTTTTCCATAACTGACACCTCAGAAATGTAACCCACCTTCAACTTGGAGAGACTGTAGAGGAGTGAGTGGCAGGATGAGGTTCCCTGTGCATTTGATGTGTGTAGCTAGCAGGGGGTACATTCTATACACTTCTGAACCTGCGCCTGACATTTTTCCAGGGGGGGGGCGTAACTTGGACCCACCCCCAAGTCCAATCTGCACATAACTTGGCAGTCATGTAGAGGGGCATCAAGGGATAATTGGCTTCTGATCTACACACTGCAAAAGGATGTTTCTCATCTCCCCATTGCAAAAACAAGAGCAGAAAGAGGTCTACTATTCTCTGCAACCCAAACCAACAACTTGGAGTAGAAAGAAGAGAATCAGTGTGAGAGCCAGTGTGGTGTAGTGGTTAAGAGCGGTGGACTCTAATCTGGAGATCCGCGTTTGATTCCCCACTCCTCCACATGAAGCCAGCAGGGTGACGTTGGGTCAGTCACAGTTCTCTCAAAGCTCTCTCAGCCCCACCTACCTCACAGTGTGTCTGTTGTGGGGAGAGGAAGGGAAGGTGATTGTAAGCCACTCTGAGACTCCTTCAGGTAGTGAAGAGCAGGGTATAAAAACCAACTCTTCTTCTCCTCCCCCCCCCCCAGAAAATGCAGAGCTTGGGCTGTGGAGAACAGGAGTGATCTCCTCCTTTTCCATACAGCTTACAGCTTTGGGTAGAAAGAAGACAATGGGAATCAGCTGGGCTTCTGATCACACACACACACACACACCAAATTTGGTGCACCTCAGTAAGTCTAGGATGCAAAGTTTCCAGGATAAGAGATCATAAAAACTCAATTTTCCACTGATCCCTATAATCACCTTGAAATTAGCACCTGATTCCTCCATCTAAAAAAATTCCCAGCAGGAGATTGGAAGCTGACTCCCAGCTGATCCCTCATTCATTGTATGAAGAAATGCATTTTCTCCTGTAGGGAGGCTGGCAAGCAGCAAGCCTCCCTTTGGCATTTTAAAAGTTTATTTTTCTACAGGCTGGGAAGGAGGAAGCCCATCAATGGCTTTCCAGGATCACCTCAGCTATCTCTTTAGAAATGCTAATAGGACTAGCTAAAAACAATGAGAGGCTCAAATTTTCCCCATCCCCCCCTTCAGGCAGAGAGCAGAGGTTGGAGGTGTAAAAATGCTAGATCGTCTTCAGGAAGCAGCTTCCTGGAGACAACAGGAAAAGAAGCCTTGACCTGGGCTGACTGGGGTCAAGTGGTTGGAGACACAGAGTTAATAAAACTTCCTTGCAAGAAGAAGTTGCTCTTTTTCCTTGGGATGCTTGGCTGAGGAGGATGCTGTGCTCTGGTCTGCAAGCAGGCAGCCATCTTTGACCATGTGGCTTGCCTGGAGAGCTGGAGTAAGCCTGAAAGTATTGGAAACACTTTAGGGAATTAGAAAAACAAAGTTAAAGAGCCTGTCTTATTTTCCCATCAGTTAGGGCATGTATAAAAGAGAGACAGAGGATTTGCATTTTTCTTCCAATTTCTTTTGTTTTCCCTTGCTCAAATCTGATGCTGTGCTAAATGTATGCTTGTAGACACTTCCTTTTTAATAAATACTTTAGACTTCTGATGCTGGTAGTGATTCTCTGTACCATATAGACCTCCAACCATTTCAGACACACTATTCTAAAAGAAGCTACAGGAGGGGGTGGCAAATGTTTCCCCAGGGGCATACAGAGCAATAAACTGTCCCCATGGTAGCCAGGCACTGGGCTAGCAGAAGATACAGAGATGAGGCTGGGCTAGCAGAAGATATAGAGATGAGGCTGGGAAGGGAAGCTGAGGGTTCTGATCCCCTCAGTGGGAAATCCCTAAATTGATCAGGTGGTGGTAGCAGCTACTTGAGATTAAAAGGAAAAGCCCCTCCAGGGAGTTGGGAACCCCCAAGGAGTGCAGAGAAGAAACAGGGCCTGCAGGCCAGAGCAGGCACGTTCTGCCACAAGTTGTGAGTCAGCTTCCAGTAGCCGCACAAAGGCAAATAGACACAAATAGGTTGCAAACAGCCAAACAGCCCCTCGATTAATTGGTTGCCTGATCACAACCGGTAGGATGTGAGCTGAACAGGTACAAGCTTGAGCATTCCTAATATGATATACTAGTAACTTAGGATCCCTAATACCAACCATCCTTTATCACAAATTCTTAAGCAGAGTTTACTGGCTGTGTTATGACCAGCATCCCATCATATTGGTTGTGTAAGCTTAAGCATAGAAAAGCAGACTAAAAAGATGTTAAGACAGTTTTAATAAGGTCTACATGATGAGGTTACAGGACACTGGGTTCAGAGTTTGTAGCAATACCCATTACGTCAAAAAGCACACAAGTTCCACCTAGTCTAGATACTGACTAACTTGCTTATTGATCTGATATATACACACAAAGTCACTCAGGGCGATTTCTCACTAGAGCTGCCTCGCAGCACAGCACTGTTTGCCCCAACACAAACATGTCAATTTCACACCCGAGGCTGCGGGGCTGCATTTGACTCGGGGCTTCGCCCGATTTCCTCCGCAGTTTCATAATCCTCAAAAACCAGGATCACGAAACTGCGGAGGAAATCGGGCGAAGCCCCGAATCAAAATGGAGCCCCGGCGCTTCGGGTGTGAAACTGACATGTTTATGTCAGGGCAAATCGCCCTCATATTGAATCAGACCCTTGGTTCATCAAAGTCATTGTTGTCTGTGCAGAGGTCCATCAGTGGCTATTAGCCACAAGATATAGATAGGAACTCAGTCTGGGGCAAGTGGCACTGTATTCTTGGTGCTTGGGGGGGGCAACAGTGGGAGGGTTTCTAGTGTCCTGGCCCCACTGATGGACCTCCTGATGGCACCTGGTATTTTTGGCCACTGTGACAGAGTATTGGACTGGATGAGCCATTGGCCTGATCCAACAATGTCTTCTCTTATGTTCTTATGACTGGCAGTGGTTCTCCAGAGTCCCAGGGTCTTTCACATCACCTACTGGAGATGCCAGGAAATTTAGGGTTGCCAGGTCCGCCCTGGCCACTGACAGGGGTAGGATTGCCAGATCTAGGTTGGGAAACTCCTGGAAATTTGCAGAAGGAGCCTGAGGAGGACAGGGACCTCAGTGGGGTACAGTGCTTACAAAGCATAAGTTTTCCCCAGAGAAACTGATTTCTGTAGTCCTGAGATAAACTGTAATTCTGGGGTATCCCTAGGTCCCACCTGGAGTCTGGCAGTCCTACCAGGGATTGAATCTAGGACCTTCTGTATGTTAAACAGATTTGGTACCATTGAGCAGCAAAAGCTCCACTAAGGGCACTCATAAGTCCCTTTCATTGAGCATCCCAGCCGACCCTTCAGGTCCTGCACAGACCTCAACCCAGCTTGCATAACCCATTGCTTTAGAGGCTTCGACATCGGATCTGCTGAAGGTACCACTGGCACCACCTATCCAACTGCTGGATTACCCAGTTCAGCAACTGACACCCCCCCTCCCCCCGGTGTTGGAAGCCCTCTCTGACACTCCGCCATTCTCGATATCAGCTCTGTCGCTGTCCAGATCTTCCTTTGCTAGCAATCACTCATGCTTCCCTACTGGTACTATCCATCATTGGTGTCGATCTCAATCACGTATCAATACTGACTATCATGAATATCCTGACTACTATGCTTATGGCCTCTTTCCTGAGCACACCAGATCTGGATAATTATTTAGCACAGTGTTCTCAGCACATGGGTTCCCCTATGGAATGAACTGCCTTGATGGTGCAGGCTCAACAAGTTTTGACACAGTTGTACCATGAAAAATGGATATACTTGGGTTGTTTTGTGTTGCTTAGCTGCTGTATCAGGAAAGCAGCAGGCTCTGTTTCTCTGTTCCTAAAGTAACAAGGTAATACCTTGGGACATTAGAGGTAAGTGAAAAAGATGGCACAGACAATGACTGGACCTGCCTGAGAAGCAAGGGAAAGCCCTGCACACAGCTGAAGCCTTTCCCCTATCCAGCCTGCCCACAATATGCTGTTGTACGGTCTGCAGCATAGCAGGGGAATTTGGCACTGGCATGGCTCAGAATAGTCATCAGATATTTAAAACAGAGCTAGAATAACAAAGGAGGCCTTTGTAGTGGGGAGCCATACTGAAAGCCCTGCCTCCTCCCTCCCCCAGCTGGCTTGCAGAGAGCAGTGTAATGGCTAATATACACAGTGGAGTACATTCCTCTCATTTCATTACATTACAGTTTTATCCTCCAGGTAGGGGAAGGGGTGGTGGTGTTTTAACCGTTTCATTGCTGTAACTTTTGTAAACCTTTATACAAAGACTTCAGAATCTCGTTCAGCTACTTATTATTTAAAATACTTAGCTGTGTTACTAGCTGCAAGTGAGATGGATTCAGGAATTTTTTAAAAAACAGACATATTTCTAATCATTAATGTATTGTACTTGTATCCTGTTTTTCAGCCAGGTATTGACTCCCAGAGCAGCTCAGAAAGCAACACATGCATAGAGACAAATTCAATAAAAACCCTTCCTTAAAGAGGGCATTTTCAGCTGGCTGTCCCTTGCCCTGCCTCTGCTGGCCTCAGGAACGACAGCTGGAAACTGAGGGGATTCCCAGTGAGGGCTGGATCCAGGCATGGAGAGTGGGGGCCTGGCTGCCTCCTCCCTCCCTCCCTCGAATAAGTTCCTAGATGGGAAGCAGAGGCTGGAGAGAGGCTGTCCTCAGCTGGAGCAGGGCCGAAGTGCCACGGAGGGGGGAGCCTGCCTGCTTCCTCACTCAGTCTTATAACCTCATCAGTGGCAGTTGGAAGCTAGAACGCCTTTGATTTAGTCATATGAGATTGGTTAGTTTTAAAGCAAAGGAGCACATCATTTCAGTTTGCATGCTCATAAGTCTGTCAGAATAGACTTCCAGGATTTGTACTTTGTGTGCAAATGCAATTTAAAAAGAAGTGGGAAGCAAGCAAGAGGCCAGGCAAAATGCAAACAAAACTCTGCTTTCCTAAATTGTGATTTACCTCTTGTTTTATTCTTGTTTCTTCTGCATACTTTGTATGCTCAAACAAGCAGGGAGAAAGATGACTTAGAGCTGTTAAGGATTCTAGTCACCCAAGAAGTATCGAAGTTTCTTGCTCCATTTTCTCATCAGACTCTTTCCATTGCCTGAGGAATGAGGGGAAGACCTCGTTTAGTGATATGAGCGTTGCTTACGTGTTGTTGAGCATCACATATACAAAACTGCAGCTTCTCGCATGGTCGGCACACCTCCAAAACTGCCCTTAGGCTGATTTATTCTTAGATTATGGGAAACTTTATATTTCAAAACTGTACAGTTTTATGGCCAGTTAAATACTTAGGCTGTCAGGGAAGACTTTAGTGGAACTGTACTTTTTAAAGCAAAGTACACATGTTTAGGGAGAAATAGATCATTGTGCTGATACAGTTTGCTCAGATCATTAAATCCAGCAACTTTGCCCCCTGTATCATTGGTTTGTTAGGCCAAAGCTGTCTGGGTATGTTATTAATGCACTGGGGTGGCTTGAAGTAAATGCTGTGTGCCAGGGTTTGAGTTAAGCAGTTCAAATGCTATGATTCCATAGGGAAAATTTCTGGAGTGGTTTCTTTCCTGTCAACAAGTGAGCCACTAGAGTTCTATATCCTCAATAATAAGAGCAGCGTCTCAGACATTGTACAGATCCACCATGAAGACGGGGAAGACAGAGGCTTACATATGTTTCAAAATCATCAGCTTTGTCACTATAAGATGAAGGTGGTTTAATATGATGTTTGATCTTTTCGTTGCAGCCTATAGTCACATGATACCCAATGCTACATAAGCAGAGGCTCAGATAGGAATCCAGGTCAAAACCATACATTTCTGAAATGTATTATGCTCTCTCCTTGCTGCTAAAATTCCAGTAATACTTTGGATACCGGGCAGACAATGGAGTCAGGTCCCAGTGTTGCTCCTGAACCATTTTTCTGCTTTCCGTGCATTAATACCTTAGCACAGAATTGGAATGGTAGCCCTTAAGTAATTTAGTTAATGCATATCCTTCCTTTCTCCCCAGTGGGGATGCAGAGCAGCTTTCAACATTGTTCTCCCCTCCTCCACTTTATCCTCACAATAACAACAACCCTGGGATGTAGGTTAGGCTGTGAGAGAGAGTGATTGGCTCAAGATCACCCACACATCTTAGTCCAACATGCTAAGCACTGCACCATACTAGCGTGGATAACCCTGGCTTGGAGAATTCCTGGAAATTTGGGGGTGCTGCCTGTGGAGGGCAGTGTTTGAAGATGGGAGGGAGCTCCATGGGGATGTGATGCCAGGGAGTCCACCCCCCCCCCAAAGCATTCATTTCCTCCAGGGGAACTGATCTCTGCAGTCTGGAGAGGAGTTGTAATTCTAAGAGAACTGCAGGCCCCACCCGAACATTACCAACCCTCACCACACCTCCTGCATGAAACATTTGGTCTATAAATGATTGCACTTTTTCTTGGTAAACACAATATGTTTTTCAGCTATTTTTATTTTATATCTTTACATTATTTATAATTTGCCTTTCTCCCCCCCCCCAGTAATGCATTCTTTTTTCCTTTTTTTAACAGTAAAATAATTTATTTTGAAAACACTTAACTATGTACAGGCATATTAACAGTGAACTGAAGAATTAAAATAAAGGTGGCATTCTTTATATAGAACCACATGCAACAATAGTAGGATACAGCACTCATACATAGCTGGAGTCAAAATACATGTAAATTTAACGCAGAAGCTGAATCACAGCAACTGAACAGCAGGAAAATTACACATACTGGCATGCTTATTTCTAGAAGATTTTACAAATCTAAAGGTTCCCAGTAAATGCTGCTGGCATTGGGCACGTGAACAAAGATTAAAAGCTCATATTGCCAGGATATGTCACGCCCTGAACACTCCCTTTTTGAACTGCTGCCTTCGGGTAGAAGATATAGGACAATTAAAACAAGGACAAACAGATTAAAAAATAGTTTTTATTCGAGAGCTATTATTGCTTTAAATGCTGTATGAAATTGGAATTTGGGTGACATTGGTGGTTTAAGTTGTAATGTGAACCTTAAGGGAGTTATGGGATGGTTGTGAATGGTTGTGTGAGTGTATGAGTATGGTTGTAGATCACCAAATGATTGCA
>NW_015167527.1:1183319-1188965 GCF_001447785.1 Gekko japonicus | reverse complement strand
AGATCCAGGTTCTTGCTGTAGAAGCTGAGTGGGTGATTTTCGACCAGTCACAGACTTTCAGCCTAATCTACCTCACAGGGTTGTTGTGCAAGTCAAAAGGGGGAGAGGAGAATGATGTAAGCTGCTTTGGTCCCCAATGCAGAGAAAGACTACTTTTCCTCATGGGAAACCATTGTTGCCAATCTCCAGGTGAGGGCTGGAGATCACTCAGATTTACAACTGCTCTCCAGATGGCAGAGATCAGTTCCCCTGGAGAAAATGGTGGACTCTGTGGCAGTCAGGGCTTCAGAGCATGGGAAATGGTGGACTCTGTGGCAGTCAGGGCTTCAGAGCACGGAAGAGGCTGCAGGTGTGTGTGGGGGGAATGGAAAGCTGAAGAGAATGGGGGAAATAAAGGTAGGTTGATGACTGGCTGGGAAGGAGATAGGGTTGCCAACTCCAGGTGGGAAATTCCTGGAGATTCAAGGGATGGAACCTGGAGAGGATGAGGTTTGAGGAGGGGTGGGATCTCAGAGAGGTACAATACCATAGACTCCACACTCCCAGCCAGCCATTCCCTTCTGGGGAACCACTGTTGCCAATCTCAGGAGAGGAGTGGAAATCACTCAGAATTACAACTGATCTCCAGGAGGGAGGAGATGCAAAGCTGAAATCAGAGGGGCAGATAATGGCAGGTTGATGCTTGGCTGGGAAGGAGATAGGGTTGCCAACTCCAGGTTGGGAAATTCATGCAGATTTGAGGGGTGGAGCCTGGAGAGGGTGAGGTTTGAGAAGGTGTGGGACCTCAGAGAGGTACAATGCCATAGACTCCACCCTCCAAACCAGCCATTCTTCCTGGGTAACAATTGTTGCCAATCTCCAGATGAGGGCTGGAGATCACTGAAAATTACAACTGATCTTCAGGTAGCAGAGATCAGTTCCTCTGGAGAAAATGGTGGACTCCGTGTCATTATACCCTGCTGAGGTCTCCACAGCACATTGATGCTGAGTGCCCAAGGCCTTGGCACTCTCCCAGAGCCTCTTTCTAGAGCTGGTTATATTTATTTCCACAATGGGCCTTATTTCTAGTATAGAATAAACCTGAATTTGGGGATGGGGGAAGGGGAATGTTGCTGAAGGCTGCACACTATACAGTATAGTTAAAGTAACTAGGGATAGATTCTGAATGAGAGAAGACTAAGACCTATTTGCACCAAACCTCTCTCAGTTTGATAGGATAATTATGTGTAAGTTGTAACCCTGAGGATTTGGATCCCTGCTGGATTTTAGCAAGTAAAGGATTTCCTCTCTCTGAGGGGGAGTCACAGGAGGCTGCTAAGAAAAATAAGACATTTCTGAGGAGAAAGAGAAAAGAAAGATGTTAAAGGCCAATGAGGTGAGTTTTGCCTGGACAGACAATGGAGCCACCACAACCTACAGCACCACAGAACACCACCCAAGCAGCAAAAAAAAAAACTGAGAAGGTTTTACAGGACCTAGCAGAAAAATAGAGTCATGGGATTGGATTGCATAAGTTTGAGCCTGTATAACTTTTTCCCATCTTGATGCTCGATTCCTCTATATTAAATAACCAAATTCTTTTTGGAAATTCATGCAGATTTGAGGGGTGGAGATATCAGTATATTTTAACTTTGTGCAAAGTAAAGGTAAACTGGGGAGATATCAGTAGGTTTATTTTAACACTATTTTTCTCTTTTGCCTACTGGTAATTCCCTCCTTTGCGGAAACTGGAAATCAGTGGGCCTGGAAGACACCAGTATTTTCTCTCCTTCACTAGCATCTTTTCATTAACCAGCTCAGGTCTGATAATTTCTTCCCTCAATGAGTGGTGAAGGGAGAAAATGGGGTTACATAAGAAAACCAAAAGATATGCAGAAGAATTTTTAAGACAGTTTTATCTAAGTTCTGATTTAATGGCAGTATGATGCCATTCAAACTTTGAAGAAGACTCCAATAAAAATACTATTCTACAAGGGGAGATCTTAAATAATTTTAGCTTCTTCACTGTAAACTGAAATACAATTTGGAAGTTATATAGAAACAGTGTAGAATTATTTGATGCAACTGTACATTGTTATTTTTACTGACTTCTAAAGAGCCAGTGTTGTGAAGTGGTTAAGAGCAGTGGACTCTAATCTGGAGAACCGGGTTCGATTCCCCACGCCTCCTCATTAGCCCAACTGGATGACCTTGGGTCAGCCACAGTTCTCTCAGAACTTTCTCAGCCCCACCTTCCTCACAGTGTGTCTATTGTAGAGAGAGGAAGGGAAGGTGATTGTAAGCCACTCCGGGACTCCTTTAGGTAGTGAAGAGCGGGGTATATAACAAACTCTTCTTCTTCTACACTTTCCTCTGCAACAGCATTTGATGGAACTACAGTTGGCTTCATCTTCAGCTTGTCTGTTACGAAAAATAAGTGCCTGCTCCCATCACCACAGTGCCTCTTCAGAAAGTTCCATTCCCATCAACTCTATGATTCTATGATTCACTGAAGAGGCTTCCATTTGCATTTATAAAGGATTGAGAAGCTTTTTTTTTTTGCTGAACTCAATGAGAGTGTTAGGTTTTGTCTGCTGCTGGAGCAACTGGAATATTTTTCTGATGCAGCTGTTTTTGCATACTCTAAAACCATATGGCCTGGTTCCCATGGAGATATTTTCCTGTGCTTTTTTCCATGCTTTCTGTTGAAGTGATGGGCAAGAAAAAGCACAGATATTGCACTCAGTGCAATTACTGCAATCAGCTTCTTCAGACCTGGTGAAATCTTTAACTGGAGTCAGAAGCACTTGGATTTATTAATTTGCTGGTTTACCTACCTTTGCTGTGCTCATTTTTCCTACATTTTTGAACTATAGTTGTTATTAAATCTCTTTTAATAAAACTAGTTTGCTACTCTGCCTGGTCCTCAAGCCTCATTTGGTCACGTATAAAAGGAAACCTATTGGAAAGGTACTGTATAAGGGGGCAGGGTGGATGCTCTGGGCCCCCCTGAGTAGACCCATACCAGAGTGGTGGCAGCCATTAGAGAACCTTTCTAGCCACTGCCCGCGACAGACCTACACACCCATGATGGGAGACAGCTATGATACAGCCTTTCCCTGCCTGTTGTCCTGACACTGAATGAGTGAGGGAAGTTAGACATACCATAGCAGGACAGTTTTAGGAGAGGAGGTGGACCGCTCACAAAGAGACAGACCCAGTGGTGGGGAAGGCTTGCATTTGCACAAAGTTCCTAGTTGCCTAGTGTTAGGACTAGGGTTAGGACAGGTCCCCCTGGCCACTGGTGGGAGATGAGAGGTATAGGGTTGCCAGGCCCAGGTTGGGAAACTCCTGGAGATTTGGGGATGGAGCCTGGAGAAGACAGGGACCTCAGTGGGATACAATGCCATAGAGTCCACCCTCCAAAGCATCCATTTTCTCCAGGGGAACTGATCTCCATAGTCTGGAGATGAGCTGTCATTCCAGGGGATCCCCAGGTCCCACCTGGGGGCTGGCATCACTAGGACCTTTACTGGGATGTCTTAGTTGGCCCTGCCTCCTGAGTCTGCCTAGGAGTTAGCCTTTTCCTGCCTGCTGTCTTGGTACTAAATAGATGAGAACTTTATGGTAAGCCAAGGCTTCTTTTTAACTATTTCTCTGTCTTCTGAGGCAAGGCAATGTGGATTTTGTGTGGTTTTAACATTATGTACACTTTGGGATCTCTGAAAAATACTTCAGTAGTTTTTTTTTTAGAGCAGTCCTAAGCAGATCTACTCAGAATCCTACCTAGGTCTATTCATTGGGGTTTATGCCCAGGAACATGTTCTAAGGATTGCACTGTTTATCATTCTTCCTGTAGCCTTCTTCTAATTCCTGTGCATACAAGTGAAGAAATCACACAGTCACCCTTGTATGATATGTTATTATATAACAAAATATCTTGTTTTCATCATTTCCTATGTTGGGCTCCTCTAGCTGGGCAAATACCTCTAATTCTGTGGATATTTCCATATGCAGTGTCCTCACTGGCATGCTTCTTTCCTCTTATGAACCTTCTTGGCAGTGCAAAAGCAATCAAATCTTGCTTTCCACTCTGGCCTGGCAACAGGGTTATTAAAACCAATGCTTTCAGTGCAGGAAATTGTGCCATTTTCTTTGTCCTCAATAGAGTTATTGCTTGATGTTTGGCAGCATTTCATGGAACCAGTCAGAATTAGTACCATATTGATTTATTAGTTTCAAGGATACAGGGAAAACTGACCAAAATACATGTATAAGACAGCTGCAACGTTTTTCTCAGCATGAATTGTGCTTTGATAGGATAAGAAGTTAAATGTCAATGGACCTGTGTTGTGTACACTGACCACCACCAGGAGCCAGCGAACACTCCCGAGCTTGGCTCTGTTGAACAATGGGGACAAGGCTCCTGGTCTCTCCACTGGGGGACCAATGGAACTTTTCGGCGGGAGTTTAAACCCACCAACTGGGCCAAGGGGGTGGTTCCCAGAGTGTAGATAGTTGGCCAGCGGGCCATTAGTCTTTAGTTTTTGTTGTGTCCAGCAAACCATGCGGTCACTACACCCGCTGCAGTGGTTCTAGCATGCGTTTAACCCACTACACAATAATGGCGACGAGGATGGGATACCGTTGAGCAAGCCAGCCAGGCTATCGGTCGCTGGGAGGGAAGACCAAGCATCGCGAACCCGTGCTCGTCCGAGTGATGAGTACCGAGGGTGGACAAGCCGCCGTTTCCCTGCTGCAGCCGCAACCGACGAGCACAATGGCCGTTGCTCCGAGGTCAGGGCTGGTACCGCCTTTTGATACAGCCCGTCCACAGCAATGGGAAGCCTGGATCACCGGCCTGGAGCAAGTACTGAACTTCTACCAGGTGATAGATGATGCCAGGAAGAGGGGCCTCCTACTCGGGTCGTGCGGACCCACCATCGTAGAACTGGCCCAGCACCTACTCTCCCCTAAGAAACTCGGAGACTGCAGTTTCGAGGAAATCGTCTTGGCCGTCCAGAACCACTACACGCCCAAACATTCGGAGATGACGTGCCACGTGGTGTTTCACCAGCGGAGTCAGAAAGACTGCGAAACGGCCACGGAGTTCCTTGCCGAACTCCGCCGACTGGCATCCGACTACAAATTTGACACAAACCTGGATCTGGCCCTGCGAGACCGGTTAATCACGGGCCTGCGGGAGGAGAAGCTGCAGCGACGCATAATGGAGGGAGAGAAGGTGACCATAGCGTCGGCCATCGCCACAGCCACCGCATGGGAGAGGGCCCACCCTGCCATCGCCTCCACGCACCAGGCCGCCATCATGCCGGCAGACCTCGACGGCGCGGAGGTCCACCGCACACAAGCGCCACACTGCACTCCAGCCGCGAACGCTAGCTTTGCCCGCAAGCAGCCCAGCACAGCCGCAGCTGGGTGTGCCAGTTGCAGTGACTGGCACAACAGGAAAACATGCCGGTTCCGAGACGCCGTTTGTCAGAACTGTGGGCGCACGGGCCACATTGCTAGGGCCTGTTGCTCCAAAGCTACCACCAGAGCCAGCAGGACCCAGCCACCGCGACAGAGAGTGGATGCCCACTTCGAGGATGACGCAGAGGCCGAGGACCTCTACCAACTCACACAGACAGCGGAAAAGGTATTGCAACT
>NW_015167527.1:1160916-1182871 GCF_001447785.1 Gekko japonicus | reverse complement strand
TCCTGGCCACTTTGGGAGGGGCAAAGATCTTTGGTAAACTAGATCTCGCCCAAGCTTATCAGTAGTTGCCGGTAGACGAAGCGACCGCTGACGCGCAAACCATTGTGACCCACCGGGGAGCATTCCCTGTTAAGAGGTTGCAATTCGGGGTGAGCGTGGCTCCGGGGCTATTCCAACAACTGATGGACTCTCTCCTCAAAGGAATCCCCGGTGTCACCCCATTTTTCGATGATGTGATGATTGCCACTGCCTCGCCCGCCGACTTTGCTGACCGCCTCCACACCGTGCTCCACCGTTTCCAGGACGCTGGCCTGAAGGTTAAACTTGAGAAGTGCCGGCTGGGGGTGCCGTCCATGGACTTTCTGGGGTTCACGGTGGATGCGGAGGGCCTCCACCCGACCCGAGACAAAGTAAAGGCCATCGTGGAAGCTCCACCGCCTAAGTCCAAACCTAAACTCCAGGCGTTCTTAGGGATTCTCAATTTTTACCACGCCTTTCTTCCCCACAAGGCAGCGGTAGCGGAACCCCTCCATCGCTTGCTAGACAAACAGGCTTTGTGGGTATGGGGGCCCCGCCAGGCCACCACATTCCGGAATGTAAAAGAACTGTTGATCTTGAACTCGGTCCTGGCCCACTTCAACAAGGCGCTGCCAGTGGTTTTGGCGTGCGACACTTCACCCTACGACATCGGGGCAGTGTTGGCCCCGTTTCCTTGATGGCCGTGAGGTTCCGGTCGCATATTACTCGCGGACTCTCTCTGCGGCAGAACGGAACTACACCCAGATTGATCGCGAGGGACTTGCAATTGTGGCCGGGGTCAAGAAATTCCATGACTTCGTCTATGGCCGGCCGTTCGTCATCGCCATGGATCACAGACCGCTCCTCGGACTCTTTGCGCCCGATCGCCGGATGCCGCAAGTTATCTTTCCGTGGGTCTTGCGCTGGTCCATCTTCTTGACAGCCTACGACTACCAGCTTCAACACCGGCCGGGGAAAGCCATGGGCCACACTGACGCCCATAGCCGTCTTCCCCTTCCTGAAGGGGTGGAGAACCCAGCCCCAGTGCACCGCGTCCTCCAGCTGGAGGGCCTGCCGGAGGCCCCACTGCAGGCTGCTGACATCGCCAGCTGCTCAGCTCGGGACCCCGTCATATCCCGGGTGCTGGGCTGGGTGGTGAGGGGGTGGCCTGTGAAACCTGAAGGCCTCGAGTTCACGGCGTTTACGACCCGCAGGGAGGAGTTGTCAGCATATAAAGGCTGCCTGCTATGGGGAAATAGGGTCGTGGTCCCCACCACCCTCCGCCAAAAGGTTCTCCAGGCCCTTCACGAAGCGCACCCGGGCATCGTGAGGATGAAAGGCCTTGCCAGGAGCTACGTCTGGTGGCCAGGCATCGACGCCGAGGTAGAAGCATGGGTGAAACATTGCCCGACCTGCCAAGCCGTCCGACCCAGTCCCCCGGGCGCCCCGAGCCAGTCTTGGGAATCCACACGGACCCCGTGGTCCCAGCGCCACATAGACTTTGCCGGACCCTTCCATGGACTGTTATTTCTTGTAACTGTGGATTCTTACACAAAATGGCTGGAAATAAGCCCTGTCTCGGCAAACCTCCACAAAGGCCGCCATCCGCGCCCTCCGGAAGATCTGGCAGCAGAGGAGAATCCGGAACTCGACCTTTCGGAACCAGAGGGACCTGCTCCAACGACGCACCCCGACACGGGGAGCAGAACTCCGGCCGTCCCAGTGCCAGCCCCCCGACAGTCCCACAGAGAGCGGCGGCCCCCATCGTACCTCCAGGACTACGTGACTTAAGGGGGGGTCCGAACTATGGGGGGAGTGTGTACACTGACCACCACCAGGAGCCAGCGAACACCCCAGAGCTTGGCTCTGGAGAACAATGGGGACAAGGCTCCTGGTCTCTTCACTGAGGGAGCAATGGAACCTTTCGGCAGGAGTTTAAACCCACCAACTGGGCCAAGGGGGTGGTCCCCAGAGTGTAGATAGTTTGGCAGCCGGCCGTTAGTCTTTAGTTTTTGTTGTGTCCAGTGAACCATGCGGTCACTACACCCGCCGCAGTGGTTCTAGCATGCGTTTAACCCACTACACAATAACCTGTAAGACAGATCAAGATGGGTAGCCATGTTAGTCTTTCTGTAGCAACAGAAAAGACTAAGAGTCACTAGCACCTGGTATGAGCTTTTGTGAGTCGCTGCTCACTTCTTCAGCTATCTCAGTTACTCTTACTCTTTTCTACTAATGAACCTGTAAGTTGGTGGAAACCACAAAAATGTAGTTATTACCATGTTGACAGAATCTAGAGTGAAAAAAGTTACCAGGGTTTGGGAAATGGTGCCACAAAGGGATGGTTGCAGTAAAACAATACCAGAGTGGGCGAGAGGTCTGAAAAAGTGCACCTTCCCAACTGCATGGCACACCAACCTGCTGGGACTGTGATCTTTCAGGAGAGAGCAAACCAAAGTAGGTTTGGGAAACAGAGAAAAGCAGGGGAAGCCCTAGGAAGAACAGAAGACCTGTGGCTCAGCTGCAAATCATCTGCTTTGCATGCTGAAGTTCCTAGATTCAGTCCATGACATGTCCAGTTAAGAAAGGATCACTTAGTAGGTGATGTGAAACACCTCTTCCTGAGACCCTGGAAAGCCAGAGTAGACAATCCTCACCCTGATAGACCAGTAGTTTGACTCGGAATAAGGTAGTATAATTTTATTTTTTTATGTATTTATTTGTATACGATCAGTGAGGAGACACACCGCCTGCTGTGTCTTAAACTTTAAGTTATACCCGCAAAACAATTTTGTATCTGGCTGTAGTATGGGGGCAGGGATGGGGATTTAACCCTTTCTTCCCCTGTGTCATTTTCATGATCTGATTCACTTTATCACTAAATTCTGCTTTCATTACTGTTAAATAGTGGGTTCCATGGCTGAACAGGCTGAAGTCTAGTGATCAGCTCAACTTTATTCGTGATTTCAGCAAGAGCAAGACAAGACCCCAGAGCCTCAGCTCTGTTTAGTAGCATGCAATTGCCACACCCAAACACACCCCACTTCCAATGATAGGCTATTTACATAACATTACTACTTGACCGGTTACTTCCAGAGTCCTGGTAGGCTATTGTTCTTGTGCACCAAGCTCAGGCAGTCTCTGGTGTGACAGACCTGGAATGATTCAGTCCCAATACATAACAGTTACTTCATTTGTTGTTCAAAGAGTAGTCACGTTGATCTGTATCTTGTCTGCAGGCCAAAAGCCTCCCTTTTGTTTGTTAGATATCTGTTTGCTCGTTAATATGAACTTCCTTTGTGTCTGTCACCTAGCAGAATCTACCAACTTCTTTCTCTGATCTACTGGTTTGTAGGGGAGTTAACAATCTCTAAAGAAGCTTACTGTTAGACCATTTGACAGTTATGAAATGGATTCAGCTGAAAATTAGAGTCACCCATTCCGATGTGCTGTACTGTCAAGCTATCTGCCTTTTGCAGCAGGTTTCATATTTTATTTGCATCATCCCTATCTAACTAGTGGTTAGGCTAGTTCTCTTATTGGGTAGATAACCTTTTACAAAGCCCCTGAATTTGAAAAGAGACTGTTATAAGGAGCCTGAAATTGGTGTCTCCTTCTCAGAAACTCCTCAGGTATGTCCAGCCAAACTATTAGACTTCCTGTTTCCAGCTTTTTCATCCTGAGGAAGCATGTGTGCCTGACCTCCTTCTTCAGCAATGGCTTGAACAGACAAAGCAAATTTGTGCCCTGTATGGATTGATATCTGGTTCCAGACATTGGTCCATATGGGGCACAAAATTACTCTGTCTGTTCAAGTCATTGACGGCACATTTCTGGCATTAGCAGGTTGTAGGACATTCATGTTATTATGTTTTGATACCTTTTACCATTTTTAGAAGTCCTTTGCTTTCTAATTTTAAAGGCAGTGTACATTTCTGATTTCTCTTTTTGTTATCCATTTAACTCATGGTTATGTTGATCCCTAGGGTTTTCAGTATCATCCGCTCTCCCACATCATGCCATGACTGGGCTGTTGTGTTTGCTACCCAGATAACAGTGAGGTTATTTTGTTCCTTGGATAGGAAGTTTTCAGTGAAGTATTCTTACTGTCTGAAGAGCAGCTGCACATAGTCTCTTTCTCATATGGAATGTGTGGTCTGTTCCTTATTATATTGTATCATTTTGTATGTCACAGGGTGTCTGTTATGGGAAGGGGAAGGGGAAGGAGTTTGTAAGCCGCTCTGAGACTCCTTCGGGTAGTGAAGTGTGGGGTATAAATCCAATCTCTTATCTCCTCTTCTCTTCTTCTTCATTCTGGGGTCCTGCGGTGGCTCAGAGGTTAAGATGCTGAGCTGCAGACCAGAAGGTCTGTAGTTTGGCAGTGACCCGAGTGCCGCGTGACAGATTGAGCTCCTGTCTCTGGCCCCAGCTCCTGCCAACCTAGCAGTTGGCAAGAAATTGCAAGTAGATAAACAGGTACCACTTCGGTGGGAAGGTAACAGCGTTCTGTGCGCCTTGGCATCTAGTCATGCTGGCCACATGACGTCTTCAGACAGCACTGGCTGTTCCGCTTGGAAACGGAGATGAGCACCGCCCCCTAGAGTCGGATTTGACTGGCTTTCGAGCAAGGGAAACCTTTACCTTTACCTTTTATGTTCATTCTTGGAAAGTCCAGCCCTGCACCTGAGTTCAGAATCTATCCTGTATCTTGTATGTAAAGGTATCTTGTATGTAAAGGTAAAGGTAAATCTATCCTGTATTTTGTATGTAAAGGTAAAGGTAAATCTTGTATGAGAGAAGTACAATTAAAATAGAAAGCCTTTTAATTATATTATCTGCTCCATGGAAGGCAGAATCAACTACTAAAGCCAAGTCTTGCACCTTCTATTTGCAACACATTTCCTGAAGAAGAAAGCTGCTTTGTTTAATGTAGTCTATAGAAAGTATCGTGACCTACATTGTCCCTTTTGTTGAGAAACACACACACTGTATCTATATATAATATATATAGTCTGTATAATATAGATATAGTCCCTTATTGTGAAATACCAGAAAATAGATCTTACATCAAGTTTGCAAAACACCTTTCATAATATCTGCTATCTCATTCAACTCACTGATAAAATCGGTAGAATCTCTAATATGTGATCTAATCTTGGGCACAAACAGCCTAAGGGTGTTTCATTCAGGACTGTTAGCTTCATATGAAGAGGCTTGTCTACAGAAACAAGAAGTCTCATGACGTTCCTCACACACACGCTGCTACTGACTATGGCTCTGATCCATAGGGATATATGATTAGTTGTGCACGTCTTTTGAGTCCCCACCTTTGAAAACTGGGGAAATTTCAAAAGCAGTTGCCTGTACTGTGTTAAGTGCTGCTGTTAGAGAAAAAGGCAAGAAGATTGCAGGCGCCTCCTTAGGCCCTTGTATGTTTAAAGGAACTTTCTGTATCAAATACCTTGGGCCATTTACAGTTCAATAAGAAAATATGTTTGTCTATATTATGAAGTAAAAGCCCTTTCATTTTTTATGGCCACTGATGTAAGATGAAGAAAACAACCCTCAGATTCGGGGTAAAAATCAAATAAATAAATAAATAAATAAATAAATAAATTGTGTGGGACTTGTTTTTCTATATGAGGATCCTGAGTGTCTGAGATAACCTTTAACTGACCCAACCAGATGGGCAAGACCCAGTCATGTGTGTTTTTGCCATGGAATTGACACCCACTTCTGGTGAGGTTTCTGCGGTTAGAAATCTATTCATGTGAGATGGCTCCCACTTGAGAGCCCTGAAAACAATGATTGAAACAGATTTAGGGGTGGCAATCTCTTAGTAACTGATTGAATACACAGGCTCAAAGTCTTTGCATTAAGAGTTGGAAGTGACACAAAAATGCTCAGACAGTGCATATTACAGAGTAAAAGGTAGTATGCACCAGAGTTTGGAAATGTTTTTGGTGGGAAATATGTGTATGTTATACTATTCTGTTCTGCACATCTGTAATATAAAATACTAGGAAAAAGGCCCGTTGTGGAAATAATACAACGGCCTCTAGAAGGAGGCTCTGGGCGGATGCTCCAGCCTTGGACACTCAGTGTCAATTTGCTGTGGCGACCTCAGCAGGGTATAATGACACTGAGTCCACCATTTTCTCCAGAGGAACTGATCTCTGCTGCCTAAAGAACAGTTGTAATTTTTAGTGATCTCCAGCCCTCACCTGGAGATTGGCAACGATCATTCCCCAGAAGGGAATGGTTGGTTTGGAGGGTGGAGTCTATGGCTTTGTACCTGTCTGAGGTCCCACACCTCCTGAAACCTCACCCTCTCCAGGTTCTATCCCTCACATCTCCAGGAATTTCCCACCTGGAGTTGGCAACCCTATCTCCTTCCCAGCCAATCATCAACCTACCTTTATTTCCCCCTTGCTCTTCAGCTTTCCACCCCACACACACCTGCAGCCTCTCCTGTGCTCTGAAGCCCTGACTGCTACGTCACATTGGCTGTCATACGGGAACCACCTCAGCAGCATATAAGGATACAGAGCCCGCCATTTTCTCCAGGGGAACTGATCTCTGCCATCTGGAAAGCAGTTGTAATTCTGAGTGATCTCCAGCCCTCACCTGGAGATTGAACACATTTTACTTCAGAACAGCAAACTGTTTAGAATGTTAGAGGCAAAAGCCAATCAAGTCGCATATGCAAACGACCTCTGTGTTCCGAGGCAAAGGTCAATGAGGCTGCATATGCAAATAACCTCTGTGTTCTGCCTGGCTATGGGGGGGGAGGGAGATTCTGAGTGACACACCAGGGTGCCAACCAATTCAGGAGCGTGTGGAATGTTCTAGAGAAGTGCCACCACCATTCGGCTTTTATATATAAGGGAGATTCTATTCTTTTCACTATTGTACATAAAAACTTCCTAAATGTTTCTAACTCTGGGAGCTCTGTATCAGGGAACACATCTAGTCTAGGAAGAGCAGGTTGCAGCTCAAAGGACTCACATCTCAAAGATCACTTCATTGTTTACGTGTGATCACACATAGATTAGATATTTTTGCACCTTTTGCGGTTTTACCCTTTGGTTTGCTGTCCTCTTTCTAAAGGAAGTTATTCATTTCCTTTATAATTCAGTTTGTGAAACAACTCCACTGACTTCTGTAGAATTTCCCAAGCACAAATGTGACCCTGTAGATCAGATCAAGACTTTCATGCCTCATAAACTGCTTGCTAATCTGACTTTAAATATGTGTTTCACATTTTCTATATTAATGCAATGGTACTAACAAGGATTGTGCAGCATTTTGTTTGCCAGCAGCAATCTTTTGTACTATCTGAAATCTGTAACAGTAAAAGGGTTAGATTTCTGCATTCAGCTGATCCCAGTTTATGTGTTTGAGGAAGCTTTAGATGCCCATATGTATAAGACGTACAGGCTAGGCATCAATGGAAAACTTCTCTAGAGGTCCTATTTTCCCAAAAGCTTTATATCTTTTCTTGACTTGATTCCATATAGCCACCAGGAAAATTTTGCCTTCCGCATACATTTCCTGCTCTTCCTGGAGAACTGCAGTTTTGTCCACTTTTCAGTGGGCTCTGTCCATAGTTCCCTCTAAGCTGAGTTAGTGTGAGCCAGCTCACAGATTTTTAGCCTCCAGCTCACACATTTTTGTTTTCGCTCAGGAAGGACAGCTCCAAAGCAAACTGATTTATACAGCAGCCAAATCACTCGCTCACAACTTTAATGCCAGTAGCTCACAAAGTAGAATTTTTGCTCACATCACTCCAGAGCTTAGAGGGAACATTGGCTCTGTCTTTAATTTACTGGTGAGATTAGACACACAACTATGTCCCTTTGTCCTGTCCTTTCTGCATTAACTGTTCAGTTAACATATTTGCTAAATTACCCATTTATCCTATTCAATTGCAAAATATGTAGATACCTGTACTCCTCAATTTATGTAGGGAGTCCCTTCTCCCATTAGTTGGAGGAGCTCAGTGGCCTGGAGGAAAGGCAGTACTGGTGAGCAGATTACCATCAATGACTACTAGCCATGGTAACCAAACTAAACCTCCATATACAGAGACAGTAAAGCTTTGAATACCAGTCAGCGCTAGGAGGCAATATGAGAGGAAGTCCTTGGTCTCTATGCCCTGTTTGTTGGCCCTCATTGTTCTTGGAGATTAGGGATGATGGGGGTACTCTGAGTTATTGCCATTGGTCAAATTAGCCTGGTTCAGATGTACGATAAAGTCTTTTTTGTGGTGGGAAACCAGGTGGGAAACTTCTCCCCCCAAAAAGTGCAGTGCACAAGCAGCTGCAAAAATGGGATAAACAGCACCCAAGGCAATTTTGGCTGAGAAAAATGATATGGGGAAAACCGAAGCCCCTTCCCCCATGCCATGGTCCCATCCTAAATCAAGCTCTTGTAACGCTTAGAAAATGTGTTTCCCTCGGTTATCATCTGGCTGCAGGGAAACAGAATTAGCTCGGGGAAACCCAGACCCAACTTGTTAAAAATGTAATATCTAGTTTAGCCTCAAGTCCCTGTTCATTGTCTCTTAGTAAAAGTAAAGGTTTCCCTTGCTCGAAAGCCAGTCGAATCCGACTCTAGGGTTGCGGTGCTCATCTCCATTTCAAAGCCGAAGAGCCAGCGCTGTCCGAAGACGTTTCCGTGGTCATGTGGCCGGCATGACTAAACACCAAGGCGCACGGAACGCTGTTACCTTCCCACCGAAGTGGTACCTATTTATCTACTTGCAATTTCTTGCTTTCGAACTGCTAGGTTGGCAGGAGCTGGAACTAGAGACGGGAGCTCACTCCACACTGCTCTTAAGCTTATATTGATTGTGAACAGCTTTGAGCAGCAAACTGTTTGGAAAGGCAGTAAACAGGTTTGAAGAACGAGATTACTCAAGGAATCATGTTTTTTTTCTTGAGGTGTTCTTATGCTTCTAGACCCTGATAAGCAAATTAAAGCTATTCCACTGTACTAATATCACATTTCTCATTTTCTGGAAGCAATATTACAATTTAATGAGCTAGACACAACAGAGCAGTCTAGATTCTAACTCATCTGTGAGCAGAAGTATTTTTCTCTTTATTGTGTCTGTGCTTAGTGTTCTGTTTGGTTGTATTATTTGCTTACTCACACCTGGGTGTAATAACCAGACAAAACACCATTCATTGCTGTTAGAACAATATGGAGAATTGTTAAACTGAATTTCCAAATCTAATTTGCTCTTTTTTCACTAAGTATTCTAAGAGACTAAACTGACCTTTGCCAGAACTACAAAAATCACTCTACTGGGACTGTGCGGATTTCTTAGGAAACAGGTTGAGAACAAATCTAACTCAAAACCAAGTGCTCCAGCAGCTGTTACAGTAAATCCTTGTCTTGTGCTGACTTCAACAGAGCCATTTCAAAACTGAATCCTAAGCTGTTTCCACATGGAGGGGATTCTCTCCATCGCTTTCAACCCTGCTACAAATGCAAAGGCATGCAAATCGGTAATGAAGCTTCTGTACCTGGGAATTTTCTTTGCACTTTCCTCTTTTTCTCCTGAATTGTCCCCTTCCACACATGCTTTATAGCAACTCCACATTGTCTTATGGGAGTGTGCTCCTCACTGCTTCCATGATGATTCACTGCCTCTTCACTGCTATAGCTATAACAATTCTTCTAAAACTTGAAAGAGGTAAGTAGCAGTTGATTGCTATAGTACTATAGCAATTATCAATTAAAAATAACACCTGAAAAACTCTTCTAGTGACATAACAGGGGGAAATGCTGAGAAAATGATGCCTGCAAAGGGCTGCCCATCATAAAATGGTGTTGATGTGGATAGAACTCTTTCAGAGCAGAAAAATGAGCACTAATCCTTCCAGATTGCATGCTTACGTGCTTAGAGTGCACTCTTTATGAAAAGATAGAAGTAAAGCAGGTTTGGGAAAGAGCCTTTTGGGGAGAGGGACAAGGGAAAGCTGAAAACAGAATGATTTACCGTAAAAGATTCAGCCCCTGCCCCCCATTCCATTCCGGTATCTCTGCCTGAGAGGCCATGGGGAATCTGCATGAGTGAGAGATGGCTTTACCCCCCTCTTCTCTCCTTTCTTCACTCTGGCTTCCCCCAGTCAACCGCTGCCCTTTCGTTCTCTATCCATGGTTTGAGGCATATATACGGCCTATGTACATGTGGATATGAACTACTTTGAACCCCTTCCCCCCTCCACTAGCCAGCTAATTGTCTGTAGTCCACTCAGGAGTTTCTGGTCTAAGCATGGAATGAGCAGACAGGTGCCCTGGTTGAAATATTTGACCACAGTCTGAGATTTTTAAAAGGAAAAGATTTTTATTTACCGAAATACAATCTCAATTTGCTAGAGCATTTGAGCACTAGAAATTATATCAAAACATTACAGGGTGTTACAGAAATAAGAAAAGAAATAAAAACATGAGACATTGGCCTCTTATGCAAGCACAGTTTACTGCAGAGAATCCAAGCAGTCAAGCCTTTAAGCTTGATATCAGATTCTTGCCTGCAGTATGCACCATTCTTTTTCTTCGGTGTATTTATTCTGTAGCCCAGCCATTGCACTGCCTTCTCCTGCCACCCGGTTGAAACGGAGTGGCAAGATAGGACAGCCCAGCTGGGATCACTATGTGCATGGGGAGCTGATGGCCCCTCACATGCATGGCTATGCACCGGCTTTTCCTGCCGACCAGTTGAAACTGCGTGGTGAGAGAGGGCAGCCCAACCAGGAGTCATATGAATTTTTTTACAAGTGGCATAAGACTAGTGATAGTCTCATATCACTAGACTCATGCCGCTTGTAAAAAAAATTAACATGTGGGTGGGGAGTGGCCTACAAGGGGCGGGGACAGGGTGGGGTGGAATACAAGGGAATCTGTATGCTTTTCACTTACCTTCGGTTTGGAAGCAAAACAAGGGGGAAATTGGCACAAAACCACTCTCAGAAAACCTGGGGAAACAGCAACCAGAAAGCGAACTGAGCGCTGAAGGGGGGGCTGGGGGTGGAATCAATGCAGAATGAAAAAGAAAACCCAATAGACATGCATGATGAAAGCGAGACAAAACACTAATGCCTAATGGGCCTAAGTTGTAGTGTCACTGGTGTTACTGTGGCATTCCCTTCCCTGAAATGGATGCAAATCTGCTGCAACCTTAAAAACAGAGGCTGGTCCAGACTTCATTTCCCCACTGTTCTCTGGTTCTTGACTTGCACACTTCTTACAGTGTGTGCAGACCTTTTAACCCTTCCTGTCCTGGCTGGTTTGAGTCCCCATGGCCCCGGTCACACGTAAGCGTTTGGCCCGGGAAAGGGACGGATCGGGGGCGCTGCAAACGGGCGCGATCTCACCGCAACATCTGGGAAGCGGCGTGCACCCATCCCTGATCCATCCCTAACGCCAGTAATCCGCTGGGGAAAAAACCCACCTACTGAGGTGGACTTACCCGAAAGGCAAGCGCGGCTGTGGGATTGCCGGCACATTCTTCTGCCGGCGCATCCCAGGCTCCTGGCTGAACTGTGCATGCTCACGCATGCGCAGTTCGGCAGCCTCCCTCTCCCTACCATAGCTTTCCCTGGCATCTGATCGTGCCGGGGAGGTAATGCGTGGCGGCTCAGGGGATCGATGTGATCCCGCCACCACGTGTAACTATTGGTGCGGCTTTGAAACAGCCGCACTTTCGCCGCACTTTCTCCCCCCCCGTGTGGCAGGGACCTCTGTATGCTGCCTTGTCCCTTTTCTCCAATCAAATCAAGGTGCAGGTCTCAAAACTTTTACAGCCATTTGTCTTGCCCCTTCCTGGCAGGTGGGCAAATGGTCATCTGCATCCTGCCTGTTTTTCTACATAAAGGAAACTCATGTCCTCTCAGCCTGAAATCTGAGGGGTTTATTGTTTTGTTTCCAGGAAAGAATGTTTTCTTTGAGATCAGGTCCTCCCTGTGTGTTAATCAAGGTGTCTTGCCTTCCTGTATCATAACAACACGATCTTGTGTAGAAGCTCCAAAAAGAAAAGTGGTCCAGAAAAGCCAAGATAAAGAAGGCCTTCTGTGTGGAAGCAGCCCTGAGTATAAAATCAAAAAGCTGAGAGACCAGAAAATGTATCCAGTGGACCTTTGTGTCGTAGAAAACTAAAGTTATGGTACATGGAGTTTATGTCTGATTTTCTTTGCTGTTGGGCCAGAGATTTTGCTTAAATCAGACAGTTTGACCTTCTCAGTACAGCTGATATCTTTATGGAAAGCCAAAGAGTGGAGAATCTCTTTCAGATCTTACCAGAGGAAATACTGTAAGAAAAATCTCTACAATTTTGGTTCTTTGAGAAAGAATTTTCCAGTGATTGTCAAACTACATCCACAGGCAAACTATTTAGCTAGCAGTTGTTAGCAGCTGTGTCAGTCCCAATGTAAATTTTAAAAAACCACAATCCACATAATACCTTTTATTAGGACCAGCCAAACGATGTATAACAGTGTACAGGCTTTTGAGTTCTTGAGTTAAACAGCATTGCTGTTCTTGTTTGATTTTGGGCAGCCTGGTGCTGGTGCTGTTTTAGGTGTTTCTGGTATCCATTATTTTAAACTAAGGAGTGATTTTTAATTAGGATGCCTAAAGTTCTATATACAGACCATGCATGCACATTCTCCTGATGTCTACAACTGTGCCTTGCCATCCTTATCATGTTCCCAGTTATTGACAGGAATCTAAGCCCTGCTCCTGTACCTTTTCTTTCCTGCTCAGCATGTTGGTTCCTATCCTCCCTTCCATTTTACTCTGGGTGGAAGGCGTGAGGATGAAACTGAGAGGAGGAATCAAGGAGGCTGGCAACAATAACTGGGAGGAGGAGTAAAAGGTGATGAAAAAGCAAATACGAGAGAGTGTGTGTGTGTGTGTGTGTGTCCCCCCTTACACTGATATGGAAAAATTAACATTGGTCAATTTGGCTGTTGTGTCCTGGAAACGCCACTAGGCAGTAGCCAGGCGAGCCGAGCTTGATCCCTAATGAACAATGGGGATTGGGCTCCTAAAGTCCACTAGGGGAACCAATTGAAACCTTGGCGGGAGATTCAAACCCTCCAATGGAAACTAGGGGTGTCCTCTGGGATATGTATATAGTTGTCCACTTGGTGCTAGGTTGGTGCAGTCGAGCAAGGGAACCAACGGCCTAATCAGCCGGAGATGGTAAAAGGCCAACCTGGCAGTGGCTGCTACCTGGGCCTCCATTGTTAAGGAGGGATCCAGGAGTACTCCCAAACTCCTAATCTCTGGCGCTGGCACCAACGGCACCCCATCAAAGGCCAGGAGTGGGATCCCTACCCTTGGTCCGCTCTGACTCAAGCACAGGACCTCTGTCTTCGTTGGATTCAGTTTCAGCCGACTCAGCCTAAGCCAACCAGCCACGGCTTGTAGTGCCTGGTCAAGATCTTCCGGTCTGGAGTTGGACCGGCCGCCGAACATCAGATAGAGCTGGGTGTCATCAGCGTACTGATGACAACCCAGCCCATCTCTCCAGGCGATCTGGGAAAGGGGGCGCATATAGATGTTAAATAACATCGGGGAAAGCACTGCCCCTTGAGGCACTCCACAGTCTAGTGGGTGCCTCTTGGACTGCTGTTCCCCTAGTGCCACCCTTTGTCCCTGACCATGGAGAAAGGAAGTGAGCCATTGTAAGGCAAGCCCCTGGATTCCTATGTTGGCGAGGCGGCGGACCAGTAACTGATGGTTGACCATGTCGAACACTGCCGACAGGTCCAACAACATCAGCACCGCCTATCCGCCTCAATCCAGATGCCTTCGGAGGTCATCTGTGAGGGCGACCAGTGCCGTCTCCATCCCATGACCAGGGCGAAAACCGGACTGGAAGGGGTCTAAGATGTAAGCGTCATCCAAAAAGCTCTGTAGCTGTATAGGTACCACCCTCTCTATTAGTTTTCCCAAATAAGGCAAATTGGAAACCAGCTGATAGTTGGCCAATTCAGCCGGATCCAAGGATGTTTTTTTCAACAGCAGGCAGGCCACTGCATCCTTAAGCACCCCAGGGAACTGTCCCTCGACAAGGGATTTGTTGATAATCTCCCGCAAGATGCCTCGAAACCCGTTGCGGCTGGCTTTAATTAGCCATGACAGGTATAGATCAAGGCAGCATGTGGTGGAACGAACAGCTAGGAGCAGTTTGTCAACTTCCTCTAGGCTGAGTGGGTCGAAATGATCCAGAACTGGAATCAAAGATGTGCATGGAGCCTCAAGCTCGCTCACTGTGTCAACTGTGGCGGGGAGGTCACGGTGGGGCGACAAGACCTTATCCACAAAATAGCTCGCAAATGCCTCACAGCCTATGTCCAGTTCTCTAGCATTTGGTCTGCCCTGTGGCAGAGTGGTACAATTGACCAAATTGTTCTAAATAATTGGGCTGGGCGTAAGCTCGCGGATGCAATCTTATTTTGCATGGTTTATTCTGCTTCTGAGGGCTACTAGGAGAAACAAGGGACTTTGTACCCTCCTTGAACAGTGAGCACACCCCTGGCATTGACATACCAGGAACTAATGCCCACTCATATCAGAAAATCCTGTGCCCTGGCACCACAGCCTAGCCCCCCCCCCCGTCACTCACACACACAGAGAGAATCACAAATACACACACCCTGCTATTAAGCTTAAAGAATTATCCAGACATGTGTTTACCAATCTCCCAACACCTTATCTAATTTAGTTCATATTGTCAAGCCTGTTTCCACAATCAGAAGGGTCAGAAACTTACTAGATGCTGATGCTTGTGTCCAGTACCAATTCTGGGCCTTTTTCTATATTTGCACTAAGCTAGGGCTGCGGTGGCTCAAGTGGTTAAGACGCTGAACTGCAGGCTGTGGAAGGTCAGTAGTTCAGCAGTTCGAGACCCGAGTATGCCGCATGACAGAGTGAGCTCCCGTCTCTAGTTCCAGCTCCTGCCAACCTAGCAATTCGAAAGCAAGAAATTGCAAGTAGATAAATAGGTACCACTTCGGTGGGAAGGTAACAGTGTTCCATGCGCCTTGGTGTTTAGTCATGCCAGCCACATGACCACGGAAATGTCTTCAGACAGTGCTGACTCTTCAGCTTTGAAACGGAGATGAGCACCGCAACCCTAGAGTCGGATTCGACTGGCTTTCGAGCAAGGGAACCTTTAGCTTTAGGCAATACTGCCTTGGAAATCCTCCACTACACGTGCACTCATCAACATTCTAAGTGTTCTACACTGGAAATACTTTTACATTCTTTCATAAATATGTATTTCAGTAGAGCTATAGCCATACATGTTGGTTATTATGTCTGGTATAACTCTACGTGTTTTTTTCTTTCAGCACCCTTTATAATAGCAAGACCATGAAATAGTCCCAGCCTTCTCCCTAAATGATGTTCTTTTCCATTACATTTCATTCATGCTCCTAGTAATTTTTCTCATTCCCTTTTCTTTCTCTCTCTTTGTTCTTTATATAAATTATTGCAAGTCATTGTGTACTATATTTAGACCTCCTGTCTGTTTTCCATATGCTGAGACCTTGGCAGGCTTCCTTGCTACATTCCTGCCTAATTCATGCCTCACTTTCTTTCACTCTTTCTCTTTGCCTCCACAGATGCAGTCACTTTTTAAAAGGAAATGTATTGATTTAAAAACTCCCTTCAGCATAAAGGTCCGTTTAAGTATGGGTTTATTCTTTTCAACTTAGTGATGCAGAGATAACTTCGGAGTCAGCATTAGCGTGGTGGTTGGATGATTGGACTAAGGGCAGGGAGATCCTCTAAGGGTGGAATAAAGGTAAACACAACACCAGGCAGCCATCCATCATCTTCTCTTAAGAGTGAAGAGTGGAATGGAAAGAGAGCTTAGGAGCAGCCCCTGCTTCTGTAGTGGTAAACAAAGCAATACTTAGTTCCCACTGCCATGCAGTGGCTCAGGAAGGGTGTGTGTCTGTGCATATATTGGCTATTGACTGCTGGGTGGCAGCGGAAACAGGGAGGGGACCAGTGTGACTGGTGAACTGTAGCTACAAGTCTACAAAGTTCAGTTGTGACATTGTTTGCAGTCACACAGGCTGCAGGGGATTTTTGCATTCTCAGTGGTGTGGGTTAGGCTCTTACCCCATCAGCATTGCTGCCAGCAGCCATCTCAGCCACGAGGCTGAAGTTGGTTCCTTATTCCCAGTTCCTTATTCGTGTCTTATTCATGAATTCGTCCAAAAACAGTGAGGAGCGTTTGAAAGCTCTGAACCCCAAAATAAAATTTCGACCCCCAAACTTCATACACCCCCATGTTGAGTGAACTCTCCCATTCGAGGGGACATATGCTGTGTCCTGGTCCAAAGCATGGTTCTTGTGCCAGCTACTCCAAAGTGAGGCGCCCCCAGGACAATCACACAGGCAGACACTGGGGCCAAGCCATACCCCAAAACAATCTTTGGACCACCACAAAGAACTCATCCCCACGCTCTGGAGACTGTCCCCTGCAAGATGACATACAGTGATGCCCAGTCCAAACACTGGTTCCAGGGCCTCCGTATTTCAAAGGAATAAAGATTGGACTGCCACATGTCATACACTCCCATGTTCAGCGGACACTCCCCTTCAAGGCAATGTATGCCGACTTCTGGTCGACGGAACAGCGATGGCAGACACTCTCTTCACAATGGAAGAGGGCAAATCGCACACCAGCGGCCTGGAGGGGTGCCACCTCAAGTGACACCCCCGCAGAGCCTTTGCGATAGGCTCCAGGCCAGGGGGCTTTTGAGGGGTAGCCTCTTTGATGGCGTAATGCTGGAGAATTGAGGCTCCCCTCTGCCCCGACGGTCCAGTCGCTGAGTGGCCTTTGGGTATAAGCTGGACTGACCGGGACAAGCGCCGGAGATCGAGCGGAATGGTGTAAAACTGAGCATGGTCAGATAAACTGGCCAACAATGAACGTGAGTTCTGAATAAAAACGGAGTAGTTTGAAAAGTGATCCCCTTCCCACGATTGGAAACAGAGATTGCAAAGAGGGATGCCTCTTTTGCGAATGAGCGGCTAAGACATGAAGGGGGAGAGGGGAGGAAGTAAACCGAAAGTGTTTTGAGAGACTTATCTGAATTGCGAAGTCGTTTGACAAGTTTTCTGAGTTGTGGGGAAGCGGCAGAAACTGTAAACAAAATGGGAAAGATGGCGGCCCAGCAGAGAAAGTTTAAAACGAAACCGGGCGGGCAGAGTCCGAGACCGGAAGAGGGATCAGATGTCCTCAAACTCCGGGCGGATATGCTCAAGCCGGTGATGGAACAACTCGATGGTATTAACCAGTAATTGACTGTGATGAATAAAAACTTTGCGGCACAGTAGCTTCAGCTGAACGAGACGGAGAAAAAAGTGGAGCAGGCAAATGAGAAAATTAAAGAGATTGACACCACAAATAAGAAGTTGAAAAAAAGGATGGGAGAGGTGGAAATGAAGCAGAATTGCCAAGAGAATCGAGTCTTGCAGCTTCAGATGGAAAAAGCTAACATGATTCTCAGGTATCAGGGGGTTCTTGAAATGGATCGGGAAGACTTGAAGAGGGTGCTCAGTGAGATCATCACTCCAGTAGTAGGCTTAACAGCGGATGAACTGGTAAACGAAATGGAGACAGCCTATAGGGCTTACTCCAACTATATTTAAAAAAATAGCCTACCTGGAGAAATAGTGGTCAAGTTTTCAAGAAGACAAACCAGAGATGCCATTTTAAAAGCAACATCAGCAACTCCACTGAAAATGGGAAATGTAACCATTAAAACTTTAAAGGACATTCCATTTGAAATTAGACAAAAGAGGAAAAATTACAAGGAATTAATTTCTTTTCTTCAAACTAATGGAATATCGTACAGATGGGCGGTTCCGGAAGGTGTCATCTTTAAGATCAATGATAGAAGGGAGAAGATAAACTCCTCTTTTAAAGCTAAAGAATTTTTGAATCATCAGCTGGGGACAGATGATGACTCTAAAGAGGGAGAATCAAAGTTGAGTGACTCTGCTACCTCGGGAACGGAAGAGGATTCTGCGGCAGAAAAGGGTGCAGGACCTGCCAGTGTGGTATACGATTGTAGAGACAGAAAGCCGAAGTAAAGGCAGAAAGACTTGGAAAATGGCCTTTTGAAGCAAAGAATAAGAAGATGATCAGAGACTTCTCTCATAATAACTAACAAAATAACATACAAGAAGCGAATTGCTATAAGCAAGAACTCAACAAGTATATTGTGATAATAAAACTAATGGTACTAACATATTTACTAACAGTGAAAAGATTTCCTTCTCTTGGGGTTTTAGTCTAGTGTGGTTTGCTTTTCTTTATCTCTAGTTGTAGTCCCTCCCCTATATTTCTTTGTAGTTTGTAGTATATGCAAAATAAAAAATATCCCTATGGGGATTAAAAAAAAAAAGGCAACGTATGCCATGTACTGGTCCAAAGCACGGTTGTTGGGCCCCTAGTTGTGCCAACGTGTGGTGCCCCTAGAACAATCACACAGGCAGACACTGAGGCCATGTTGCACACCAACGCAATCTTTGGACCACCCCAACTGACACATCCCAGACAACACATGGTCTGGAGACTGTCCCCTGGAAGATGATATACAGTGATGCCCAGTCCAAACACTGGTTCTGATACCACGAGCTTCTATTCAGAGTTCCTCCCAGAAGCCTATATTTCAAAGAACATTTGAATAAGGAAGTGCCCTTTTCACCCAAAATGAGGTTTGGACCCCCACATTTCATACACCCCCATGTTCAGTAGACTCTCCCCTTCCAGGGAGCATGTGTCGTGTCCTGATTGAAAGCACGGTTCTTGTGCCAGCTGCTCCAAATTGCGATGCCCCCAGGACAGTCACACAGGCAGACACTGGGGCCAAGCTGCACCCCAAAACCATCTTTGGACCACTCCAACTGACATTATCAGCATGCTCTGGAGACTGTCCCTTAAAAGATGACATACAGTGGTGCCCGATAGAGATTTTGTGTTTTATTAATAAGTTTTGTGCTTATGGTTAACTATTCTTTTGTTGCTTATTAGATGTTGTTGAATGATACTGTATACAACTAACGAGTAATACATGTTGTAAAAAATATATAAAGATAAATAAAAATGCTATTTAAAATAAAATACAGTGGTGCCCGGTCCAAACACTGGTTCCACAGCCACTGTCTTGTATTTTGAGTGCCTACCAGAGTCCTGTATTTCAGGGTAGATTTGAATAAGGAAGTGTCCTCTGCACCCAAAATAAAGTTTGGACCACTACACTATATACACCCTCAAGTCCCCTTTGAGGGGACATATGTTGTTTCCTATTCCAAAGCACAATTGTTGTACCAGCTGCTCCAAAGTGAGGTGCCCCCCGGAGTGTCACACAGGCAGACACTGTGGCCTGGCTGCACCCCAAAACAATCTTTGGACCACCTCAAATGATGCATCACCTTGCTCTGGAGACTGTTTCCTGCAAGAAGACATGCAGTGGTGTCCGGTCCACACACTGGTTCTGGAGGCCACTGGCTTCTATTTGAAGTGCCTCCCAGAGGCCTGTATTTCAAAGAAGATTTGAATAGGGAAGTGCCCTCTGCACCCAAAATGAGGTTTGGACCACCACACCGTATACACCCCCATGTTCAGTGGACTCTCCCTTTTGATTGGACATATGCTGTTTCCTGGTCCAAAGTGCAGTTCTTGTGCCAGCTACTCCAAAGTGCAGTGCCTCCAGGACAATCACACAGGCAGTCACTGGGGCCAAGCTGCACCCCAAAACAATCTTTGGACGACCCCAAATGACATATCACCATGCTCTGGACACTATCCCCTGCAAGATGACATACAATGAAGCCCTCTCCAAATACTGGTTCTGGAGCCACAGGCTTCTATTTTGGTTGCCCCCAAGAAACCTGTATTTCAAAAAAAGGATTTGAATAAGGAACTGGTTTGACTGTTTGCCCACTGCATCCTGGAATAAGGTTTGGACTGCCACATGTCATGCACCTCCATGTTCAGTGAACTCTCCCCTTCAAGGAGACATATGCTGTGTCCTGGTCCAAAGCACGGTTCTTGTGCCAGCAGCTCCAAAGTGAGGTGCCCCCATTGATGTCACACAGGCAGACAGTGGGGCCTGGCTGCACCCCAAAGGAATCTTTGGACCACCCCAACTGACACATCCCCAAGGTCTGGAGACTGTCCCCTGCAAGATGACATACAGTGATGCCCGGTCGAAACACTGGTTCTGGCGCCATGAGCTTCTATTCAGAGTGGTTCCCAGAGGCTTGTATTTCAAAGAAGATTTGAATACCCAAAGAAGATTTTGTACCCAAAATCAGGTTTGGACCCCCACACTTCATACACCTCCATGTTCAGCGGACACTCTCCTTCCAGGGGACATATGCTGTGTCCTGGTCCAAAGCGCGGTTCTTGTGCCAGCTGCTCCAAAGTGTGGTTCCCCCAGGGCAATCAAACAGGCAGACACTGGAGCGAGGCTGCGCCCCAAAACAATCTTTGGACCACCCAAACTGACATATCACCACTCTCTGGAGACTGTCCCCTGCAAGAAGACTTGACCTTCTATTTGGAGTTCCTACCAGAAGATCTGAATAAGGAAAGGGTGGAACCTTTTCCAGTGCACAGACAGCCCCCCAATCTCAAACTACTCATCACCTTCAATAATATAGCATCTAATTTAAACATGTAGACTGGTATCAGAGCTTGCAACACACCCTGATGCCAACTTTGCTGCAACGTACACCCAGACAACACAATCACTGGACCTAACAACATCAATCTGTTGCCTGAGGAGTGGATTTTGCTACTTCCGGTCATTCTCTCTATTGGTTGGTCTGATGCACTGCGGAGACCACCAGTGTAACAAATGTCTGGTCAGCAAATTCCGGTGCTCTTGGGACGGGGGAAGTTTTGCGGTGGGCCTAGGCGGGGCTTTAAGGGAAGGATGCAGAGAAACAAAGCGGCTCGGCACCCTTCCAGCCTACGGCTCATCCCAACGGTGGCCGGCGGTGGGGCCAGGATGGAGAACCCCCCTCCGTCACTGGTGATGTGCAACACCAGGTCTATTAACAACAAAGCTACAATCCTCTGGGATTTTGTACAGGATCAACGAGCTGACCTGGCGTGTGTGACTGAGACCTGGGTGCGGGAGGGTGAAACGGTAGCTCTCACCCAGCTTGCCCCACCCGGGTTCTCGGTCCTCCACCAGTCACAGACTAGGGGGCGGGGGGAGTGGCTATCTTCATTCGGGAGGCTTACTCCTTCAGGGCGCTTCCGTCAGTGGAGATCGCGGGCGTGGAGTGTGTCGATCTGATGCTGGAGGCTGATGAGAGTTTGACGATCTGGCTGGTGTACCGACCGCCTAACTCACCGGCCAGTAGCCTATCGTCCCTGCTGGAGGCCGTATCAGGCTGGGCGTTGGAGCACCCTAGGCTGATCGTCTTGGGTGATTTCAATGTACATGCCGACCTTGAGCCGGGCTACGGACCTGGTGTTCTCTGGAGACTGTCCCCTGCAAGAAGACTTGACCTTCTATTTGGAGTTCCTACCAGAAGATCTGAATAAGGAAAGGGTGGAACCTTTTCCAGTGCACAGACAGCCCCCCAATCTCAAACTACTCATCACCTTCAATAATATAGCATCTAATTTAAACATGTAGACTGGTATCAGAGCTTGCAACACACCCTGATGCCAACTTTGCTGCAACGTACACCCAGACAACACAATCACTGGACCTAACAACATCAATCTGTTGCCTGAGGAGTGGATTTTGCTACTTCCGGTCATTCTCTCTATTGGTTGGTCTGATGCACTGCGGAGACCACCAGTGTAACAAATGTCTGGTCAGCAAATTCCGGTGCTCTTGGGACGGGGGAAGTTTTGCGGTGGGCCTAGGCG
>NW_015167527.1:1160665-1160831 GCF_001447785.1 Gekko japonicus | reverse complement strand
TCAAGGCCGCAAAGAGAGACTTCTATGCGACCTTGATTGCATCTGCTAGCTCACGCCTTTGACAGCTCTGCCACAGGACAGGCAAAATGCTAGGGAATTGGATATTGGCTGTGAGGCATTTGCGAGCTATTTTGCAGACAAAGTCTTGGCGCTCCGTCATGACCCC
>NW_015167527.1:1132621-1159677 GCF_001447785.1 Gekko japonicus | reverse complement strand
TGCTGACCCACCGCCTCGGTGGGGAGGGGATTCAGGGCCCTTCAATGGTTTGCCTCTTTTCTCCAAGGTCGGGGACAAAGGGTGGCGATAGGGGACCAGCGGTCCCGGAGACACCTCCTTGAGTGTGGGGTGCCACAGGGGGCTGTGCTGTCCCCGATGTTGTTTAACATCTACATGCGCCCCCTTGCCCAGATTGCCCGGACTTGTGGGCTTGGGTGTCATCAATATGCGGATGACACCTAGCTCTATCTGATGTTAGGCTGTTTGCCTCTTTTCTCCAAGGTCGGGGACAAAGGGTGGCAATAGGGGACCAGCGGTCCCGGAGACACCCCCTTGAGTGTGGGGTG
This sequence comes from Gekko japonicus, assembly GCF_001447785.1. NCBI lineage: Eukaryota > Metazoa > Chordata > Lepidosauria > Squamata > Gekkonidae > Gekko > Gekko japonicus. The sequence continues at coordinate 1,159,330 of NW_015167527.1, read as the reverse complement.
CCACAGGGGGCTGTGCTGTCCCCGATGTTGTTTAACATCTACATGCGCCCCCTTGCCCAGATTGCCCGGACTTGTGGGCTTGGGTGTCATCAATATGCGGATGACACCTAGCTCTATCTGATGTTAGGCGGCCAGTCGAACTCTGCCCCGGGAACAGACTTTAGACTATAGCATGCATCTCCAGTACAATAGAAGGGTTTCATGTAATATATGATTTGTTCTGTTCTGATCCATGGAGCTGGCTAGCCTACCTATTTAGGTTCCCTTCCCTAACTGGTTTGAGTATTCATGAAGTTAATATGTGACTTCATGTCACTAGTAGCTAATCAAAATCTCATCTGAAAAACCTGTCATGAATAACTTTGTAAACTAAAAATTAACAATAACATCTGGAAATGTTATGATCCTAGAAGATTGGCTTAGAACTCATGGAGGTCGGGGGGAGCAGTTTTTTAACTGAGATTATGTTTACCCATCAGCAAAATTTCATAGTCCTGGGCATTGAAGAGGACTGTTATAATAGGTCTTTCTTTCCAATGTGATAATATCATACGTCAAAGTATTTTATAAGTAATTTGTAACTGCAAAGCTAAATATCATGCCTAACAATAAGATCTTTAGTTTCTGTTGTTCTGAAATGGTCTGTAGAGAGTCAGTCCTGGGAGTAATATATTAGTTACAAAATGAGGTATAACAAGGGCAACTAAAAAGGATATGGGCAATTGAGTCAACTTGAGCTTTACAATAAGCACAAAAGCATTTCATTATTGCTGATTCAATGGCTTGGTTGTTGTTCAGTCGCACAGTCGAGTCCGACTCTTCGCGACCCCATGGACCAGATCACGCCAGGCCTTCCTGTCTTCCACCGTCCTCTGAAGTTTGCTCAATTTCATGTTCGTTGCATCTATGACACTGTCTAACCATCTCATCCTTTGCCGTCCCCGTCTTCTTTGACCTTCAATCTTTCCCAGCATCAGGGTCTTCTCCAGTGAGTGCTTGGGGAGGGCTTTAATTCTGTATAAGCAGTGTTTCCTGTTTGCTTGATCTATTCTGTTCCCTCATGCTACACTTGCTAGGCACAAGGGCAGCCATTTTGCTTGCACACCTTGGCATATGAACAGCACGGCACAGGGAGTGGGGGAAATACAGGTGAATGTTATACTTCCTCCATACTCACAAGCACATAGTGATGGGCAGGGGTCGTTTCGTAGAAAAAGAGCTAGGGGAACTCATTAGCATAATTCATTAGCATATGCCACACATCCTGACATCACCGGAAGTGTGTCATAAGGCCACACCCCCTGACATCACTGGAAGTGTGTCATAAGGCCACACACCCCGCCCCAAACGGTCCCGGCCGCCACCGCCGGCCTTGCAGCACCACTGCCGAGCCCCATGAGGGGCCCGGTGGTGGACCTGCAAGGCCGGCGGGAGTGCAAGGAAGCCCCGCGAAGGTCCTCCCTGTCCCCAGGCAGGCAGGGGCGGGGAGAGGCAGGGAGGAAGCAACTTACCTTCCCTCTTCTCCTGCCTCCTCCTGGCTGAATGAGGGCCGGAAGCGGGGCGGCTGGAAGCAGGGGGCGGGGCTTCGTCATGTGCCCCCCCGTACCTTACCCGGGGGAACTGCGATCCCCCATGATCCCCCCCCCGAAATGACCTCTGGTGATGGGGAATTCTGCTGCTGTGGTGGCAAACATTTTGCTTGCATCCTCTAAGAGTGGGATAACGGTAAATGCAACACGAGGCAGCATCCATCGTCTTCTGTTAATAGTGTATGTGCTCTACAGTCAATAATACACAGTGAGATTACAGTGGCCATGTTTCATTAAAAAAGCCATCTTGTTTAGGGTAAAAGGAACAGTGCAAGGAGGCATGGCCCAAATTTACATCAGGGCTCTATGAGAAGAGGAGATATAACCTTTCAACCAGCTAATTGAACCCCCCAGCACTTTGTACCTAGCTGCTTTTTTGTTTTAAAGTCCTGTTTTTAAAAAATGCTTTTTTCCCTTTTAACTACTAGTAGAGTGTGGTGGGGAGGGCAGATTTTGTTAGCAAAACCAGGACAAAACCCTTCTCTTCCCATGCAGATCTGATTTTTACAGGTGAACAGAGATCCACAATCTTCATCCTGTCTGTTCTGAACCTTTCAGTTTCTCTTCCTCTGCCTGATGGGAATGGAGTACTGAGCTTGGGGTTCATGTGATATAAATATTACACTTCAATTAATGACATGGAATGCCCATCAGAAGGAATGGATGTCATCACAATGCCAATTTAGGAAACAAAAATTTAAAAGAGCAAAGGAAAGGCTCTGAAGTGGCAAATACAGTATGAAACGTCAGGCTATACCACATCTGTACTGTTTCTATAGGATGGAAACCAATATGGCTTCAATATACAGTGTCCATGGGGTTTTTTTGGAGCATGGCTAAAATTGCAAGGAGTAAAAAAAAATAGAGTTTTTAAAAAATATAAAATCATATGTAAAGCATCAGTAGAATTTCGAGTTGAAATGCTGTCTAGTTTCCAGTATTTATGGAGCTTCTTGCGATTGTATCGGGGCAAGATGAAATTTCACATCCCTGAGAACTTTCCAGCTATTGTTGCCACCGAAATTTTTTAAAAATCATTTAAAAAGTTCCATGTGCTGCTGACACCATCCTAACAGCAGCCTATAAACAGCAGAATTAATTACTGTTTTGCTGATCACCTATTTTCCGAGGATGCATAGTGGCTCCCATGCCATGTGTTCAAAACTGCAAATATAAACTCCTTTAAAGCACTTTGGGCATCGAAGGATCACCCCAGGGCATATTGCATAACCTTCCCAAAATCCTACTTTAAGCCGGATGCTTTGAAGGGGAGTGGAGTACATAGGATGAAGAGTACTTCCAGGCTCAAACAAGGAGCCTTGTTGTTTGTGTGCCTCTGAGTTGGTTTTTTGGTTTTCTCTCATTCACTGCAGCATGATCAGATTGCAGCTGGCCAAAGGATATGCTTTCCAGTGTGTTTAAGATTTGGAACAGTCCCAGATTTCAGGAACACATGGCAGGGAAGCAGGGCATCTGTGGCACTGAGTGCAGAGACGATTTCTGCCTTTCTTCAGACTAACTTCTCCATTTGCAATTTGCTAATATTAACAAATATTTGTTGGGTGCAGAATGAATTAGAAAGCCAGGTTAAATGAGTAGAGATTGGAATATTAGAAAGAAAGCTAAATTTATTTTACAGAAGTTCTGAGTAGGTGTTCATGTCTTTAGTGAAATAACTTGGGACTTCTCCCAGCCTCGTGTGCCACGGCCCCCACCCCACTTACAAAAAGACCCTTTAAAGGGCCTTTTTGTGAGGCGAGGATGCAACCCACAACTACCCGTCTCCCTCCCTCCCGCTAGATTTAAAGGACCCTCCAGCTGGTCGGAGGGCGACGTGGTCCCCACCAATCATCTGAAGCCCTTCAAATCTGGCAGGAGGGGAGGGAGAGGGGTGGCTGGGTGGGTGGTTGCACTTGGGGGTGGGGCTTGGGGGCATCCCCACCCACTCTGGAATGCCCCCCAAGCTCCCCTACTGGAGCAAGGAGGGGACCTGGCAACCCTATGGTGGATTGTTGTTGTTTTCTCTGTAAAAAGTGGGATGATTTGTTTCATGTGGATCGTATATATTACCAAATCAGCCATAAAGCTAGTTTTGCTATGGTGTACCTTTATCCCTGTAGCTTTCTGCTTTGCAGTGGTTAGAGTGTCTCTCTCACAAGGCTGCCTCCCCAGCTCCCTTAAGGAGGCGATAGTTAGACTTTTGTTAGAGAAATCCTCCTTATATAAGAAGGAGCTGGCCAATTACTGCTCAGCGTCTAATCTACCTTTTTTGGGGAAGGTAATTGAGCGAGTGGTGGCCAAGCAGCTCCAGGTTTCCTGGATGAGATATCTGCCCTGGACCCTTTTCAATCAGGCTTCAGACCTGGTCCGAGACAGCACTAGTTGCTTTGGTTGACCATCACCATTCACATCTAGAAGAGGAGGAGGAGGAGATTGGATTTATACCCCGCCCTTCACTCAGAGTCTCAGAGCAGCTTACATACTCTTTTCCCTTCCCCTCCCCACAACAAACAACCTGTGAGGTAGGTGGGGCTGAGAGAGCTCTTTCCAGAACTGTCCTTGAGAGAACAGCTTTGACAGGACTATGTTGTCTGATCGCGCCCTTTAAATTTGCCCAAGGTCATCCAGCACGTGCAAGTGGAGGAATGGGGAATCAAACCCGGTTCTCCCAGATTAGAGTCTAAGCATTTAACCACTACACCAAACTGGCTCTAAAACACATGCTGGCCCTGTTGATCCTTCTGGATCTATCAGCAGCCTTCAGTACAGTTGACCATTCAGTTCTGATCGATTGCCTTGCTTCCTTGGGGTAAGGGGCACTGCCCTTAGTAGGTTCTCCTCAGTCCTCCAGGGATGCTCTTAGAGGGTCACTATCGAGGAGGAGGGGTCTACTCAATGAAATCTAAATTGTGGGGTCCAACAGGGTTCGATCCTCTCTCCGATTTTAAATAACATATATATGCACCTTCTTGCCAAGATCATCAGGAAGTTTGGAGTTGGGTGCCATCAGTATGCTTTTGTCTTTTAAATTTTTTATTTTCTAAGCTACAAAACTACAGGGTCAGGGTAATGGAACAACCTAAAATAAAGAGTAACAAGGATCCATAATACAGAAAGTTTGGAGTTGGGTGCCATCAGTATTCTGATGACCAATGCTCCCTCTAAGCTGTGGAGTCTTGTGAGCAAAAATTCTACTTTGTGAGCTACTGGCATTAAAGTTGTGAGCAAGCGATTTGGCTACTGCATAAATGAGTTTGCTCTGGAGCCATCCTTCCTGAGCTAAGATGAAAATGTGTGAGCCAGAGGCTAAAAAACTGTGAGCTAGCTCACACTAACTCAGACTGCGATCATACGCAGAATTAGACCCGACATAGGTGCGAATGCTGGGCAAATTTAAAGGGCGCGATCAGACAACAACATCTGGGAAGCACCCCGCAGCCATCGGTAACCCGTTCTGCTCTGCAACCGAAGCGGAGTTAAAAGACACCGGGGGAAATCCGGTAGTAAACAGGTTGTGATGGGCGACAGACGGACTTTCCCCTGTCTGATTGCTCCAGTGCGCTCTCATGGACTCGGGATGGTCTGATCAGGCCATCCTGATAACGTGCCATTATATGCACTTCATTGCAAATTCCATAGGGAGCCCTTGGTGCAGAGGTGCGATTCATTGATTTCTCGATTAAGTGCATGGGGGAAAAATGGCACAAAAACCCCTGACTCACCTGGAGTTGTGTCTGATCACACATTGACGGTCTGCGCCTGCAGCTTCAAACGGAGGTGTGATCATGCAACTGCAGGTCAAATTCCTCCGGAGGAAATAGCCTCACTCCCCCCCCCTTTTCTGGCATGTATGACCGCAACCTCAGCTTCGAGGGAACACTGCTTTTTTTTTTGAGCCCCCGGAGGGGATTTTTTATTATTTTTTAATAACACTACAAAACTATAACAGAAGAAAAGGGAGGGGGAACTACATATATGGGATAAAGTAAAGAGCCCACTACTGACTAAAAGCCCAAGAGAGGAGATCCTCCAACTAGCTTAGTTATATCAAGTCTTCCCATTATTGATCCCTTTATAAACTGAGTCAAACATTTATAACACTTTTCCTTTAAAGCTTAAATTTAACTGTCTAGAAACAGTACCCCCGATCATCCCATATCAAAAGTCTCAAAGGCACAGTTCAGAGTCCTTCAGCCTTTACTTCTCCTTTCCCCTTCTCTTCCGCAGTTTGTAAGGACTTTTTGGGGCTGCTGCCCCTTGCTCTGACAGAGAGTCCTCTCCAGAAGAGCCAGAGTCTAGCTCGCCACTGGACTTGCTGTCCTCTTCTTTTTTCCCATCCTCTGGACTTCCAAGCTGAACCCTTAGAAATTCTTGAGCTTTCTGAACAGAGTCAATCTTTTCTTTTTTGTCTTTAATCTTGAAAGTAATGCCTTCTGGAAATAGCCATTTATATCCAATTGAGTTTGTCTGAAGAAAAAGCACAAGTTCTTTGTACTTCTTTCTCTGTTGTCTTACTTCAAATGGAATATCCTTTAGCGTTCTGATGGTATTTCCCCCTGCTTTCAGGGGTGTTCCAGCAACCACTTTCAAGATTGCATCCCTCACATGCCTCTTCGAGAATCTTACCACAATTTCCCCAGGCAGATTATTTTTCTTTATGTAGCCTGAATATGATCTATAGACCACATCCATGTTGTTCAGCAACGATTCCGCCTTCATTTCTGTCACTGGGGCTAGCAATTCACTCATCACTTCTTTAAGATTCTCCCCTCTGTTCTCTGGCATGCCCTGGAAACGAAGGATCATGTTGGCCTTTTCCATTTGGACTTGCAACAGTTGATCTTCCATGGAGATTTGTTTCCTTTCCAGCTTTTGCACTTTTTTCTTCACCTTCTGGGTAGTTACAGCCACTTCCTTTACCTTCTCAGCATTTTGCTTCATTATTTGTATCAAATCATTTATCTGGGTTTGTTGTGCAGTAATGCTTTGAGTCACTATAGACATCTGTTCCTTGAAGTTATTCAGCTTTTCCAGAGGAGGGTGCATATAATCCGCTATAGAGTTTGCCACCTCACTGGTAACTTCCGGTTTCGGGCTCTCAGACCCTTTCGCTTTCAAAACTTTTTCTCTGTCCTTCTTCCCCGCCATCTTTATCATTTGTTTACTTTCGTGATTTTTTTTAAAGTCTCTGAATGTGCGCTTGACTGCTTAGATTCGCTTTGGTAAGTACTTCTAGGCAGTTTTGTTCGCGTTTTCTTCCGCTCCCCCCCCAATCGCTCAAAAGTTCATGTGCATGGGAGGCGTCCCTCCCCCGCTCGCCTTTTTCCTGTTTTGTGGGGTGGGGAGCTATCTTTTTCCCTTTACAAAACGCTTCGAAATTGACTCACATTCATAATTGGTCGTTCAACCTCGCTTTCATTTCATTTCTGCCACACAATCTCCTGCGCTTGCCCCGGTCAGCGTCACTAAGTCCATTTGGTCTCACAGCACGGAGAACTGTCGGAACGAAGAGGCGCCTCAATTCTCCGGGATTCCGCCGTCGAAGAGGCAACCTCTTAAAAGTTCCATGGCCAGGGTCCCTTCGCCGGGCCCCTGGGGGGGGTTGCCAACTTGCGCATCCCCTTCTTCAGCTGGAGCACAGCTTCACCCCCTGGAGGTCCGGGAGGTGAGTCTGCTAGCGTGCTGCCATAAACCGGAAGTAGCTTAGAGGGAACACTGCTGATGACACTCACCTCTTCCTCGTGCAGGGCTCTCGGCACGATCCCAGTAACTGGATGTGATAGTCAAATGGTTAAGAGGGAACTGGCTGAAGTTGAATCCATCGAAGATGGAGGTCATGTGGCTGGGAAAGACTGAAATGCTAGCTGAAGGGTCACTCTCACAACTTGATGGTGTCCAGTTGACAGCTGTAGACTCTACAAAGAGCCTTGGGGAGTGGGCTGAATTCTGTGCTATCATTGGATAAACAAGTGTCCATGGTTAGTGTTGTTTCACCTGTCCCAGGCCTGCCAGCTGCCTCATTATTGGCCTGGGTCAGATCTTGCCACATTGCTTCATGCAGTAGTCACCTCCAGATTGGACTACTGCAATTCACTATACATAGGGCTATCCTTGAAAACGCTTCGGAAATTGCAGGTGGTCCAGAATGCAGCTGCCAGATTACTGACTGGAACACTATGGTCAGCTCATTTTACCCCAATTCTGCAGCAGCTGCACTGGCTACCAATTAGTCTTCGAATCCAGTTCAAGGTGTTGATGTTAACCTTCAAAGCCCTCAATGGTCTGGGACCCTCATACCTACAGAACCCTCTTCTGCACTCCCTTTGGTCATCGTCTAGGCGCCTCTTGCAAGTGCCTGGTTCCAGGATGGCTCAGTTAGCTGTCACCAGGGGAAGAGCCTTCTCAGTTGTGGCCTCTACCCTGTGGAATGCTCTCTTAAATGCCACCCATGCCCTGCTGGACTTGTTTAGTTTCTGCAGGGTGTGCAAAGCTGAATGATTTAGGTTGGCCTTTGGAGGGTAACTACGTGTTTGGGCTGTTTTAATAGTGTTATGATGATAGCCATGTATTTTACTATTTTAATGTTAATATTTGTTATTTGTTTTATGTTGTTTTTACCTTATTAGTTTTAACATTGTAAGTCACCACGAGGCCCTTCTGGTGAGTTGCAACCAATGCTCCCTCTACGCTATAGAGTCCTGTGAGCGAAAATTCTTCTTTGCGAGCTACTGGCATTAAAGTTGTGAGTGAGTGATTTGGCTGCTGTATAAATTAGTTTGCTAGTCTGGAGCCATCCTTCTTCTGCTAAGACAAAAATGTGTGAGCTGGAGGCTAAAAAAACTGTGAGCTAGCTCACACTAACTCAGTTTAGAGGAAACACTGCTTGCAACCAAAAAACCCTAACTTATAAATAACTATAAATAAATGAATAGAGAGTGCCGGATTATTATCTGGGAGACCCAGGTTCAGATCCCCACTCTGCCACAGAAGCTTGCTGGGTGACCCTTGGGCCAGTCACACCCTCTCAGCCTCACCTACCATACAAGGTTGTCGGCAGTGTTCCCTCTAAGCTGAGTTAGTGTGAGCTGGCTCATGGTTTTTTAGCCTCCAGCTCACACATTTTTGTCTTAGCTCAGGAAGGACGACTCCAGAGCAAACTAATTGATGCAGTAGCCAAATCGCTTGCTCACAACTTTAATACTGGTAGCTCACATAGTGGAATTTTTGCTCACAGGACTCAACAGCTTAGAGGGAGCATTGAGGATAAAATGGAGGCGAGGAGAACAATATACCCTGCTTTGAATCCCCATGCGGGGGTAAAGGAAGAGTATAAATGAAGTAAATAAATAAACAAATGCTCCATATCTTAGGGAGCAATCCCTAGCAGGTAAGCCTCTGGTTATTTAGTGGAGTTTACTCCCAGGAGAGTCTCCTAAGGACTGCAGTCTTTATGCACTGAAAATGTTTGGTTTTTAGCATCACATCTCCACAAAGATATTGGACTAAGTAACGCTCATGATACTTACCCCCCCCCCCCCGGCAATTCTGTGATTGGTTATGTTTTTTCTTCATTGGCTACTATACTGTTCTGTGAAAAACAGACTCCCCCCCCCCATTGCCACTCCCGCCCCCACTGTCTTCATCACACAAGTACAAATTCCTGGCTGAAATGTTGTAATGTGTGAGATTTTTATTTTTGGCTAGTGTCAAACTTAGAACATTAAACCATGAACAGAATTCTCCATTGACAGTGTAGATCCAAAAAACAGTTTGTTCTTTATTTTCTCCTTTTGGATTTATGATTCCAAATAGGCACTTGATAGAGAGAGTCTTTGCAGTGAAGGGTTTCAAAGTCTGAGCAAGTAGAAAAGTAGGTTAGACCTGGCCAAACTGCTTGGAAAAAAACAATTGATTTTTTTCTCTCTTTCCTGAAATCTGTATAAATTCAGTATTTCACACACTCTAAGCAGAATTTTATTCACGATACTCAGTTAAATTATTCTTTAAGTATAATTCTGTGATTTTAATTTTACACCCCTGCTGTTTCTCTAAGGTACTTCGTTTTGCCAGAACAACAATCCTCTTCTTACAGGATGGAGTTAGGAAGACAACAGCCTAACATTTAGCTTTTCTGCATATAGATCTGATTTCCCACTTTTCTCGAAGATGGGAAGGAAGAAAGTAGAAATAATCTTTTCAGTTGAGCAATGAAAAATAATTGTTTCTCACTTTTAAAAGCTTTCATTTTCTTTCTCACATATGGTTTCAGTAATATAAACAGAGCAGTAAGGAATGTGGGGGTGAGAGGGCAGAGAGGCAGGAGGCAGGGAGGGGGTGGTACAGGAGAAACACAGCTCTGCTACAGTTAAGCTTACAGAACACTTCTTCCCCTACATCTCCAGCTGGAAAATCACAAGTCGCTTTTTTATGGGATGTGATGATGGTTATCTTGTATTGCACAAACTCTAGTTGCTTAAATGAAACAAAGGAAGTTTTCAAACTTCAGAGATTATTCATTCAGGATACATTTTTTAAACAAAACTATAAGACTTTTAAGTTCTAAAAATACAGTATTGGTGGCATCATCACATATTTTTTTGAAACTGTATTAAATCTAAACTACTGTGCACTGTGGGCATGCTTAATGACATTGTCATTTTATTCATACATCCATAAATCTATACACAGACATACATGTTTTGTGGTACATGGTTATGGTCTCTTGAACCAGGCACCATTATGTACTTTTATCTACAATACTCCCTACGTGCTCTTATAGACAGCAGCTTATATGTGAACAGTAAACCAGAATAAACGTAATGTTTTCATATTCTTCCTTTTAATTAGCCTGTCAACTTTAATGTGACCAGTTACAGTTGAATAAATCATATTAGAAGTTCATAGCTCAGTTCTCCTGTGAGGGAAAACATGTTTGCTGAAAATTCTCTGGGATTCTCTAAGCTATTTTTGTTCCTGGTGGGGTCTGCCTTTGCATCTCCTTGTTGAGTGGTGCAGCTGCCCCACAGAATGTCGTATGGCATCTAAGCTGACTGTAAGAAATCAGGGCTAGACTACATGTTACGCAGCTGATCAAATCTTTCAATACTGGGCTGTTGTTTTTTTACATCAAGGAAGATACGGAGAGGGCAGGGGAAGGTCGAAATTTGATTGTTGAGGAAGGGGGTCTATAACCCTTCCCCATGCTGTCGTCTTGCGCTAGATCACCCCCTTCAACCAGGAGCAGGCCCTTTACAGTAGCCCCATTTGTTTAGTACATTTTTTATTCTGCTTTTGTTCCAAGGAGCTTAGTGTGGGATTCATTGTTATCCCCTCCTGCAACCATGTGACAGAGGTTAGGCTAAAGGCCAAACAAGACATTCGGGTGTTCAAAGAGTCTGGGTTCCCTGCAGCCACACAGCAGCTACAGGGAATGGCTTTTAAAAAATAAAAGAGAGGTCAATTGGGCTCAGAATGCTGCTGCAGGGGCAGGAAGGGCTCCTGCCTCCCCACCCCAAGCCATTTCCCCACACCAAAACAGTACTGGGGGAGGGGGTGGAGTGATTTCCCTGTTTTTGCTGCTGTGTACACGGAGCAGCAAAATGGGGGAAATTTCTTTAGGTTCTTTAGGTACAGGAGAACAGTGTGGGCAGTTCCTCCACTGTTCTCTTCCTCCATGATGCTGCTCCAAGACCATTTGGACTATTTAAAACCTAAATGTCTAGTTTGTCCCTAAGAAAGAGCAGCTGGTTCAAAGTCCCATGGGGATTTGTGTGGGGATTTGAACCTAGGTCTCCCAGACTGCAGTCCAACACTCTGACCACCACATCACGTTGGCTCATTAAAGACCTCACCTCCTCCAGAGGTTTGGCCTGCTTTCTTATTTCATTTTGGTGGCAGGTGAAGGCATCTCATTTCCACAGGGCATTGCCAGGTGAAGTTTAGAACGTTTTAAAAACTGGAAGCTTTTATTCTGCCATTAGATTTTTGTGATTTCATGAAGTCATATCGTTTTATCTGTTCATCATTTTAGCTGATCATTATGAACCATTTTAAAAGTTACACAGCAATATAAAAATATTGTAAATGGTTGCCATTCACCCTGTAATTGTAATAATGCAGGCATTTCCATGGAATAGGTTTCACTTCATCGTGTAGTTCTTTGCCTCTTTCCATAAGCAAAATGTTTTATTAAAAACGTAGAAGTGATAACCATCAGAAAACGTTTCCCCTTTCCTCCCTCTTGCCGTCAAATGTAATATAGGTGGGATACTGCTGAGACATATCTTGGAAGGCTACTGGGCATGACTACATTTTAGGCAGGATGAGCTGTGATTAAGGTTGCCCCACAAAGTTGGCGACCAGTGGGAGACTTACCCAGTCTGCTAGGACCTCGCCAGTGACGTAGTGATGTCATCGCAGCCCTCATGACACCAGTGGCTACATCCCCACCTCCCATTTTTTCCCCTCCCACTGCCCAGCTGAGCATCAGCGGGAAGGGGCCACTGGAGGCAGGAGGTCCAAAGCAGGAGGCCTGGCAAGCCTGGCGATGACTGATAGAGCTGGAAGCCCTCGAGCCCCATTTTGGTAAACACTGAGAACTGCACTTTAGAATTGTTTGAGGCAAGTTCAGAGAAAGAAGGCAGTATGCAGGACCAACATCCTGATGTTGTCCTTTAACGTTAAATATACTGGAGGTTCAAACAAAAGTTTTTATCTTAGGAAAGCCTTCTGGTTTCCAAAGGAGACCTAGCTGCTTATTAGCTCTTTGCAACTTAACATTTGTCCAATATGAAAAGTTCACAAGGCTGTTTCAGCTTTCCAAGACTCATAAACTTGATCAGTATATTTATACCTCTGGAAACAGTGGCCTTGTTTATGTCAAAAAGTCCAAGGGTATCCTGGTTTTACTATTTTTAATTTAGCTAGGAGTAAGAGGAGGAGGAGGACTTAATTGCAAACAGACTGAAATTTATATAGGAAATGTGTATGCCCCTTGGGGGCACCTAAAAAGTAAGGGTCTGAAATTAAAACCGTATCCCTTTCTCCCTCACTCCGTAATGCACGTAAGGCTTGAATAATGGATTGCTGTTTGCTGTGTGTTGTGTCCTGAACGTTCTCCTTAGAATGCCTGCCCTGTCTCATGCTGGATTAGCAGATGTGTCACAGCATGTCATTGTACAGGCCATTCTAGTACATACATTTCAAAAATCCAAACACAAATCACAACGTAAATGTAGAATAAACATCCCACTTGACTTGTACCAAAACGGTTGGCTGGTCATTCTAAAGAAATATGACAACTTCAGCCCTCTGATGTTGTGCTGTCCAACTCCTGTCTCCTTTCACCCCACTTGTTCCAGCTGCATGCTGCTCTTCCTACAACATGGCTTTGTATGAGGTTCTCCCCGACCCTCCTTTAATTCCCTGCCTCAGCCCTCTGTTCTTCAGCCCACAGCCTGGTCTCTCTGCTCTTTGTCATCAGCCTCCTCTGTTTTCTTTAACTCCACTTGTTTCCTTGGGTTCTTCTGCCATTTGTCTCCACAGGCTTTCTGCCTCTCTCCTTCTCTGCCGTTTTAACACCTTTTCTGTCAACATAACAGAGCATTCCTTCCACCTATTAAGAAAAAAAAAGTTCAGTAACAAATCAGTTTCTAGAAATACTCCATTTGTACCCATTTGTTGACATGTTCTGCCTTTCTTGTTTCATGGCCAGTGAGGGATGCAGTTATAGGGCAGGGTCATGGTTTTTTGGGTTTTTTTTAATACAGTGCTCAATAGATGTACAATGGTGTGATTTGCCTCCCCCCCCCCCCCCAGAAAGTAAAGGAAAACTCATAACATATTCTAGGGTTTTCCCCCCTAATTTTGAGGAAGCATTTTGAGTTTGCTTTCTAATTTTGTAATCCTAGTCCTTTTGCATTGTTTATCATATGTCTTATGTTGTCTGGTTGCAAAATTTATATTTCATAATCTGCCTTGAGTCTCAGTGAGAAAGGCAGGCTATAAATAAAGTTAATAATAATGTCTGTGGAACAAACTGGAGTACAAATACTTAAGCATCTTATTCTTTTTATTTACAACTCCAGGTTTATTTTTTCATTTTTTCCCCATTCTTCCTGTCACAATCTGTAGCTTGTATCTCTATTCTCTTCTGCCAAGAAGACCAAAAGCTAACCTTCTTGGTAGTCTGGTTCTCATTCCCATTATCACTGCTGGTTACATCCATGCAAGTTTGCTAATATTGTTTCAAGTTGGACAGGAGGAGGAGGAGGAGGAGGAGGAGGAGGAGGAGAAGAAGAAGCAGAAGAAGAAGAAGAAGAAGAAGAAGAAGAAGAAGAAGAAGAGATTAGATTTGTACCCCGCCCTTTACTACCCAAAGGAGTCTCAGAGTTGCTTACAATCTCCTTTCCCTTCCCCTCCCCACTACAGACATCTTGTGAGGTAGGTGGGGCTGAGAGAGCTCTTTCAAGAACTGCCATTGAGAGAAGAGCTCTGAGAGAACTTGTGACTGACCGAAAGTCACACCAGCAGTTGCATGTGGAGAAGTGGGGAATCAAACCTGGTTCTCCCAGATTAGAGTCCGCACTCCTAGAGTCCAAGTTCATTAACACTGCCTTGTCCTGCTTTTATGATGTTTCTGTGACCAGTTCAATGAAAGATGTGTGCCCCATTTTGGAAACCTCGGACTAGACATAGCAAAAAGTCATTTTGTTAGTGTTGTTGCCTCAGGTGTCATTTAGTGATACTCTGCTTTCTGAAAAAATGACTGAAGCAGAAAAGAAGGGAACTTCAAATTTAATAGTAGGTTTTATCTAATTGTGTCTTCAGTGCCTACACCATGCTGGATTTAAGCCAAGAAGATTAAAGGCATCTTTCTTTAAATTTGTACTAAACTCTTATGGACTGGGCCAAGGATGGGTGGAAGCATTATTAAGATCCCACTTCTGCTAGTAATTGTGGAGGATGGGAGGTATTATTAAAATCCTGCCTCTGTCACTAAAATGTGGAGGCTGACATTTTGTCAATCCCATCACCCACTTCCAAATTTAAGAACGAGCTACCCAAATCCCTGTTAGAGTGACTTATCTATGGTATTCTATATATCCAACCTGATATTTATTTATCTCCTATATTTGGATCCATAATTTACCTTTAAAGGTAAGACTTTTTTATAATATTTAATTTTACAATATACTCTGGTAGCTTGATATTTATTAGGCAAATAGCAAATATTTAGTTTCTGGTCAGGCTTTTCCTTGGCGGTTCAAGGTACTGAAGACATTAGTGCCACTTCTGAAACCAGTGATTTCTCCTTGGTCAGAACTGCCCTCTGAACATATTGGAACTGGGACACTGCTGCCCCTGTAAATCCACAGTATCCTCAGCTAGCCCTGTTTGGGCTACTTTCCCTCCAGCCTCCATGTCCCCCTCAGTTCCACTGTGAGACCATAGGCTCCTTTTCTTCAGACAGCTTCCTTTCTGCTATCCTCTTCTGTCTTCTTCAGCTCTTTGCGGCTACCAGCCACCAGCTAACTCACTCCCCTGCTGACCATAACCAGGTTGTGTCTGACCTTTTCTTCTGCCTGGATAGATCCTTTTAAGCCAACCACTGTTTCAAGCCACCAGCTCATTTGTTCATTGCTGTTATGTATTCACACAATGTTGATGTGCAATTGATATGCAAGGTTTGATATACAATTGCTGGTAATGTTTTTCCTTGTATGGCCACGGACTCATCCTAACCGATGGAAGCACTATGGGTGCTAACTTAGGGTGGAGGGGTCTTATATATGGACAGGAGGTTATGTATTTACATGCACTTGCCTAGGATACGGTTCTATATGATATTAGACTGGAACTTCAGGTACAAGCTCCATAGACACCAAGGTATTGTAAACCCAGCTGTTGGATTGGTCCCTGTGTGAGACAGACCAATCCACGGGACTCTGATTCTGGTGGGAACGAATCCCATGGGTCCCAAGCCGGCAAAGGTGATGTATTACATTCTTACACTGTAATGCTACAAGTATGCCTGAGCTTCTGACAAGACTCTATAGAAGCCTGGTATTCTAAAGTGCACGTTCTGATTGGCTGCTTTGCACAGTGGGCCAATTAGAGCATAGGAATGCTTCTGGAGGGAACGACACACATTGGCTGTTATGTACACATTGTGATTGGTTGTTAGCTGTTTTGGGGGTGTGGTTTGGACCATTCAAACCATATATAAGTCAGTTTGGGTTCTATGTCTTCATCTTGAAGTCTCTGTCTATTCTTGTGTTGTTATGAGCTGAATAAAAAAATCACTTGTTCAAGAAGCTGCCTCATCACAGTTCATAATAATTGCTATAGAGCAATGAGGGAGGAGGATAGAGTGTACACTAAATGACCAATATTTTATGACTTACCTATAAGTAATATGGGATCTTTAAAACCTCAGAGAATCATTTCCTTGTTCATAGTAACTTAAGCAGCTCCAATGTTTGATAGGTTGCTTGAAAATCAGTCCTGAAAATAAAATCACCCCAGTTTTACCTCATAATTCAACCAATTCTGATATTTAAGCACTGTCCTTTCCATGCAGAACTGTTATTTACACTTCATATATACATCTGATAAACTCCACCTAGGATTTTAGCTTGTATTCCCTACAGGCTGCAATTGGTATCATGTTCCACTTCCAACAGTCAGTCATATCCGTGGAGCCTGTGGAGCCCTTATTCCATGTGGTTGTGGGCTCTGCAGTGCTTTAGAATGAGCATTCAAATCTCTTCTCCTTTAGATCAAGTGCTATTTCTGTTTTTCTTACCACATGCCAAATGCTGCTGTGTTCCTGAGTCCCATGCTCCTTCCAGCAAAATCTCCTGTTCTATTTTCCACATTCTTATTGTATCTGTTAGTTTTAGGATTATGAACAATCTGCAATAAGAGTGAATGCAGAAGACCAGAAACCCTCTGATTTATTGCTGGTAAACAAAAAGTATGCTTTTTCAAAAAGGGAAGATAGATGGAGAGCCTGGGGAGCAGAAAAGCAGCCAGGAGAGATTACATTCAGTGTTAGTTGGTATGTCCAACATATTTTATAGTTTTAATAACAGCTACATTATTTCCCTTTATGTGCAGTAAACCTATGTTTGTTTTGTACCAAAGCTTCTGCACGTCAGTGTTCCATTTGTTTTATGTCTGTTAAGGCTGCTAAACAATTTGATTTTTTTTTTCATACGATTGCAAATGAAGGATAAAGAAGAAATTAGAAATAGTGAAGTAAAACCCACTATCAGTCTAAGCTTCACATATTTTAAAGGTATCTTTTCTTTTAAAATTGTACCTACCATGTTGTATTCATCACTGGTAATGACTCCTTAATTAACATTCTGGTGATCCTGCAACATCGACCAGTAATTAATGCAATTGCTAATTCTGCATTAAAGACAGCAGCATGAAATCATTGTATTGTATTTTTCTGCTTGGGCACAGAATGAGCATGGCGCTAGTCAAGCACACATCAAAAGCCTCTTCTTTATGTGGTCCTACACGGCTCTTCTATGTGCCCTAACCAGGTGGGTGGCCATTTTGTGTGTCTTTCCAGCCTAAACAGCAAGATGGCAGTTGGATGGGATAGACCTTCATGACCAGCCTCAGCCATGTGATCGCCAGATTTATACGCACAGCTAAATCATACAGCAGTGCCTCACAGGGAAGCAGCTCCCACACAGCAGAGTGACCAGTGCACATAACCACATTAATAAGAAACGAAGATAAGTCCTTGTGAATCAGGCTGAAGATTTGTCAAGCCCAGCTTCCTGTTCCTTAGTGACCAATCAAGTGCCGCCTGGGAGCCCACAAATCAGGAATGAAATCAGCAGCCTCCCCTTACTATTGAACCTCAAGCAACTGGTGTTCATGGGTACACTGCCTCTAGGCGTGGAGTTTCTTTTGTCCATCAGTCTCATATATTTTCTTGTTACCAGCAGTTCAGTGATAGTCTTGCCATTTTATGACTTTACAGAACTGGGAGGTTCTCTTGCATGTACCCAAACACCACAGAGGCCAAGGCTGAGAGTTCCACAAAAAGGTCAGTTTTATATAGAAAAGCAAACAGTTGGACTAATCAACTTTCTCCCCCCCTGAGGCTTTTGGCATCTGGCCTTGTTATGTGCAACCTACAGTTTAACCAAAGTTTCCTTGCGTTTGCTACTGGATATTCACTCAGCTGTATAACTGAAAAGTTTATACCAATCATCATATATCTAATTTTGAACTTACCCTCAGGGTTAAGATTTTTAAAATCTGCTTAATGATGCCAGATAAATAGAAGGTTTGCAGGAAAATCTCAAAGGTTTACAAAAAAGTTTTTAAAACCCAGAAATTAAAAAGTTAAAAACTCCAAACATAAAAATTGTTGCTTTTAACCCCTCTCCCCAACATTACAAAAATGCAAACCAAGGTACTGGAAGATCATAAACACCATTATGGAGTTGACTAGCAACCACATACTAATAAGCATAAAAAAAAATGAGGGTCATAGGGAGGGAGAGCGGGAGAGGGAGCAGCAACAGCAGCACAACAGGGAGGTTGGGGGGGTTGAAATCATTGATGGGGAAAGGAAGGGAGCAAGCAGCAAAAAGAGGGATGGAGGAAGGAAAAAGGGGTGATGGATGGTAAGCAAGAGAAGAGGAAGTGGGGGACGGGGGTCCCCCTCTCATAATGTCTGTGTTTTTTTAAAAGCAGGCAGAAGACTTGAATTCCTAAAGATGTCACGTTTTTGTGGTTGATTTAAATTAGTTATAAAATTAATGTGTGCTCTGTGTAACCTTTGTTATTCACAGTTCGTAGAGACGGTGGCAGTATGTGTGGTACGCCACAACATTGTTGAAAACAGCATCTATCAAACAGCTTCTCCCATGCCCAAATCCTCCAAATTCTGCATATGCACACATACCAAAGGCCAGTTTACAGGATCAGATTTCTCACATGGTAACTACAATTGCTACAAGAAGCGTAATGAAAACATCAAGTCAGTGTGCTGCAGCTGCAGCAATGGAAAAGACAAAATCATACTTGGGATTGTTATGAAATAGACTGAAAACAAAATGGCATGTCAACTGAAATAAATGTCTTTCTATGAGTATCCCAATAGCTAACATCAGCAATAGATAGAATTTAAGAGTGTGATCAAATAACAGTCATGTATATTTGAGCTAGTAGGCCATCCTAAACCAGAAAAGAACACAAACTCTAGAGGAACTAAATTCACTTGTCCTAGATGGATTGACATTGGCTTTTTCCAAGCAGGTTAAAGGCTTGGGGGTGCTGATGGACCCTGCCTTGCTGTTTGAAAATGGGGCCAGGAGCACCTTCTGTCAGCTACATCTGATTCACCAGTTTTCTCATTACCTAGATTCAGCTGTTCTGGCTGCATTGATCCGTGCTTCTGTAACCTCACAGATTACTGCAAGGCACCCTACATGAGGCTGCCCTTGAAGACAACCCAGAAACTGCAACTGGTCCAGAATGCGGTAGCCTGACTGTTACCAGGGGCCAGCCATTAGGAACATATATTGCCCATTTTGAAATAGCTACATTGGCTGCTAGTCTCTTTCCAGGACCTGGGACCCACATATTTGAAGGACTTTCTTCTTCCATATACTCCTGTGCACCAACTACAGTCATCAGGCAGCCTTCTGTTGGCTATCCCACCACTTAGGATGGGCCGTCTGGCATTGACAAGAGTCTTTACCATCATGGCTGCAGCTCTGTGGAATGGGTTCCCTGAAGAGCTGAGGGGGGGCCTCCTTGGAGATCTTCAGGAGACCTGCAGGGCCTGCCTGTTTGCCAGAGCTTTGGAGGGGGTTTAAATGACAGGTGTCTTTTACGGGGGGGAGGTCAGAGGGATTGCTGTTTTACCTTTGGTTTTAACAGTGGATGTTTTAGCTATTATCGTAAGCTGTCTTGAACCAAGAGAAAAGGCAGGATATAAATGTTTTAATATATGGTCACACGGAGAATTTGCCGCGCGAGAGGCACAACTGCCAGGCAGATTAAAAGGGCACAATCATACGGCAACATCTGGCAAGCGTCGCGCACCCGTCTCCAACCCATAGCCTCCGGCCGGAGATGCAGAGTTTTAAAGTAGCTGGGAAAGTGTAGTAATATCTGGAAAACGCGGGGCACGGGCGGGCATCTGATCGCAGAAGCGCTGGTATCCCGTCGCATCTGGCGCCCATCCGCGTCCCACCAGATGTTTATTTGTAAGCCTCCGTGGTATGTGCACAAACGCGGTACTGCTTCGTTGCCATGCTTCACCATCATCATGTGATCGGCGGCTGATGGCCTGAGCACAGAGCCTCGGGGGAAAGTCGGATCGTGATACCGCACTTCATTTTGCTCTGGAGCAAAAAGCCTCACTTCCTCCCTGGATTATCTCACTCGTGTGACCGGGGCCTTAGTAGTCATAAACTGGAGCAAAATGAAAAAAATAATAGTATAGCCAAATCTATTGTAGTGAATTCGTGCAGGATCCAGATATAGCCAGTGAATACAGACATTTTGTATTATTATTTTTTAAGCCCCCGGAGGGGATTTTTAATTGATTTTTATCCACTACAAAAACTACAACAGAAAAGAAGGGAAGGGGAAAACTACATATACAGGAGAAAGTAAAGAACCCACTACTAACTAAAAACCCAAGAGAGGAGATCCTCCAACTAGCCTAAATACATCAAGTCTTCTCATCGTTGATCCCTTTATAAACTGAGTCAAACCTTTATAGCCCTTTTCCCTCAGAGTTTAAATTTAACTGTCTAGTAACAGTACCCCCAATCATCCCAACACCAGAGTTCTCAAAGGCACAATTCAGAGTCCTTCAGCCTTACTTCTTCTTTTCCCTTCTCTTCCGCAACTTATAAGGACTTTTTGGAGCTGCTGCCCCTTGCTCAGACAGAGAGTCCTCTCCGGAAATACCAGTTTCCAGCTCGCCACTGGACTTGCTGTCCTCTTCTTTTTTCTCGTCCTCTGACCTTCCCAGCTGATCCCTTAGGAATTCTTGAGCTTTCAGAACAGAGTCAATCTTTTCTTTTTTATCTTTGATCTTAAACGTTACGCCTTCTGGAAATAGCCATTTATATCCAATTGAGTTTGTTTGAAGAAAAAGTACAAGTTCTTTGTATTTCTTCTGTGTTGTCTTACTTCAAATGGAATATCCTTTAGTGTTCTGATGGTGTTCTCCCCTGCTTTCAGGTGGAAGCGCAGGACCATGTTGGCCTTATCCATTTGGACTTGCAGCATTTGATCTTCCAAGGAAGTTTGTTTCTTTTCCAACTTTTGCACTTTCTTCTTCACTTTCTGCGTAGTTGCAGCCACTTCCTTTACCTTCTCAACATCTTGCTTCATTATTTGTATTAAGTCGTTTATTTGCGTTTGTTGTGCAGTAATACCTTGTGTAACCACGGACATCTGTTCTTTGAAGTTATTCAGCTGTTCCAGTAGAGGGTGCATGTAGTCAGCTACAGCCTTTGCCGTCTCACTGGTAATTTCTGGTTTTGGACTCTACGGTTTCATTTTCAAAAGTCTTTCTTTGTCCCTCTTCCCCGCCACCTTTGTCGTTTGTTTATTTTCGCAAACTTTTTAAAAGTCTCTGAATGTGCGCTTGACCGCTTAAACTCGCTTGGGTAAGTACTTCTAGGCAGTTTTCTTCGCGTTTTCTTCCGCTCCCCCCCTCAATCGCTCAAGAATTCATGCACATGGGAGGCGTCCCTCCCCCCCTGTGGGGTAGGGTGGGGAGCTATCTTTTCCTCTTTAAACGCTATGAAATTGACTCACGTTCATAATCAGTCGTTCGACCTCGCTTTCATTTCGTTTCTGCCGCGTGATCTCCTGCGCTCGGCCCGGTCAGCATCGCTAAGCCCATTCGGTCTCACAGCACGGAGAACCGTCAGAACAAAGAGGTGCCTCAATTCTCAGGCAGTCCGCCCTCGAAGAGGCAACCTCTTGAAAGTTCCATGGCCAGGGTCCCTTCGCCGGGCCCCTGGGGGGGGTTGCGAGCCTGCGCACCCTCTTCTTCGGCTGGAGCGCAGCTTCACCCCCGGGAGGTCCAGGAGGTGAGTCTGCTAGCGTGCCGCCATAAACCGGAAGTAGACATTTTGTATTATTGAACAGAAATTCTGATTTCCATTTTTTATTTTCATTATACTTTGTAATGTTGGGATGTTTTACTCTTGACCAGCTAGAGTTGTCAGGCCTGGCCTGGCAACCTGCAGGAAACTGGAGGGGAGGGGGGGGGTCTAATGCCACAGAGTTTTCAGCAATTCCTAGAGAACACTAACATCACTTCCAGGTTTTCCTGGAAGTGATGTCACGCTGCTGGCAATGGTGATGTAAAAAAAACCTTTCTCCCTCCAGCCACTGGAGAGCTGGCAGGCAAGGCCCTCAGGGGGCAGGATATTTCCTGCCCCTAGCAGGCACACAGCCATCAGCCCATTTGTCACATCTCCTCATGCTATCAGGATAATGGTGGAATTTGTTTGCTGTTGCCATCAGAGGCTGATAATAAAGCATTCTAGTCTCTGGCAAGAACCAGATCACAGCTGTACTAAGATTTTTCTAGGCGTGGTCCCTGGGTTGGATCAGGAGACAGGCTGGGAGCGTGTGGCGAGAGTTCCAGCAGTCTGGTTTAAGTCTAGTTGTAAAGATAATTGTTCTGCAAAATCTCAGATTACAAAAGTGTTTACAGTATTCAAGACAAAAATGAAACAAAATAGGTATACTACTTGCACTGTGGCTTGCCATATGATTGTCTCAGAGTTTTGCCCTGCCATTAGAATCTATGATGTGGCAGCTGATAACCACAAACAATTCAGCCATTGATCCCCGTGGACTTTTACCAAGGCTTGAAGTGGCCCTCTGCTTTGACGGTGGATCAATAATGTGAAATTCTTTTTACTCTTACCAAGTTGACAAGTTGGGATTTTATAAAATGTGGAGACCCAGGAACTCTAATGAGCTTCTCAGAAATAGGTTCACTATTGGAAGTGTTAAAAAGACTCCTGGAATTTTCTTAACTAAACACTGAGAGACATTTCTCAGAAAGGGTAATTTGTGTAAATTGTAATTGAGAGTTAATTGGAGCTGAACCCCCAGAAACTCAGTTTCTGCTGTACATTGGAAGGTATGCAGTATATGGAAAATGCTACAAACAGTCGACCCCCTGCTAACATACTTAGAAGGCTGGCAGCCCATATGTTAACCATCCAGTGAGAAATGAAGCATTCGTGATCTCCAAGAATGGGCATATTGGAGTGTGTGGACTGTAACTGTATGTAACCCAGACTATTTATTCTGTGAAAATAGCAACCCTGTCATGCTCCAAACCAGCCTGAAGGGAAACATCTGGAATTGAAGTCTGATTATGGCAGCAAAACCAAAAAAAAAAAAAAGATTAAAGGCAAATGTGAGGTTTTATACACTTTCAGGTAGAACATATTATTTTGTCTTTTATATACCATTGCAAGGATCCCTAAACCCTCTACCAGATGTATGCTGCTGGATCACTTTGCTGCTGTGAAAATGCAACCACTTTTAAAATGGAATGCAACTGTTCTCCATCAACAACAATGTTTTACTATTGTTTGTTTTAAAGAGCGACAGAAAGAGTAACTTTTCAAACTGAAACCATGGGGAAACTCATTAGTAACTGCTGTCTAATGGTCTTTGCTTCTACAACTGAGTCCCACTTTATGTCCCCTAATCCATTTCTCTATACCCTTCTGTCAATCCCACCATGGGACAGTTTGGGCCCCTTTAGCGCTCTGTATTTCTATAGTGGCTTCTGTCCAAGTGTTCTATAAACATGCACAAGTTTCACCTCCCAGCAACGGCTGCTATTAAGTGGTGCATAAAGCATGCATTCTGTGCTAATTTTAAAATAGAGACAGTCCTGCTTTATTCATTGTGTTTGTATCTAAGGAATATACAGACAGAGAGAATATATCACTTCTGACTTCCTTGACTATGATGTTCTATGAAGACCAGCTTTTTCCATTATTTCTGTTTATTCTTCAAAGCCTACCTTTGATTAAATCCATTGAACATTTCACATTCTTCTTCTGTGGTCAGCATATTGTGTTAGGCAGCTAGACCTAAATAAGTAGGACAAAGTAAAAGTCCAAGGAACCTTCAAAACAGTACGGCATATTCATGCTATGACAAGTGTGGATTATGTCTCGCCATTGATTTCAGATTTGAATCATTTTACTTATCTAGGTAGATTCTTAACACTCTGCAAAATTATTTTCCAATAAGTTATATTTTGAGCAAAATAATTAAGTATGAGGACCCAGTAGAGGTCTTGAATAAATTACACACAGTCTGTGTGGTCTAGTGGTTACTGTGTTGAGCAACCAGGTTTGAATCTTCACTCTGCCATGGCAGCTCACTGGGTGATCCTGGTCCCATTATAATCTCTCAGTCTACTAGCCCACAGCTTTGTTGTCATGAGGCTAAAGCGGAGGAGGGGAGAATGATGTGGGTCCCTAAGAGGAAGAGAAGCAGGCTATAAATTAAAAAAAATACACAGTGTTGAGAAGTTACTTGGTTTCCTTGATAGAGTTAGTCTTTCTTCCAGGAATTGCAGAGTTAACTGTACAAAATATGATTCACATGCTTGCCCTCCCCTGAGGAGAGAGCAGGATCTGCTAGACATATGTTTTCAGCAAGGCAGGGGAGATATGACGTGAATAGGGAGCCTGGAAGGAATAGCTGGAGGAGTGTTTTGTAGCCTTGAAGATTTACTGCCTTTGCTTATTGCATCAAGTATTTTTTTCCTGGAAAACTGTTAGCTTTTACTCTTTGTGTGTGTGTGTGTGAGCGTGTGTGTGTGTTTGAGATCTCAACCAGTAAACAAGACTTTTGAAGCAGGAAGGAAGCCAAGAGAAAGTCACACAGCTGCATTTCCTCTCACAAAGGACCCCTAAGTCCATGTAGCCTATTCTTTTCTGTTTCATTTTATTCTGTTTGAATCGGCTAATATCTTAGCACTGGAGGATGGAATAGAAGGAACATGTCTCTGTTTTTTCAGATTATTTAATATTTGATTTTATATAGGCAAAGTCATTTTTTGAGGGCTGCTTCCTATATCACCTGTATGCAGACCAGGAGAGTGCTGCTTATTACATAGTCCAGGAAAGTTTAGCTACAGATTTACATTTGACAAAAATGCAAAAAGATCAAGGCTCCTGAAGTGTCTGACCATGTTTTTTCTTAGAGGTAGAGGCTGTATTAAGCCACCTGGTATCATTTTTTAGAAAGATTTTGGTAGAAAGGATTGGTATGGCGAAGCACTTTCACATAACAAAGCAGGAGCCCTTATATTTTTAATATTTTTACAGGGTTGGTTTCCATCTATGGTTGCAATCAGACTACTGATACTCTGACCTTTTTAAAGACTCCTGGGATACACAAATTTCTGGGCAAAGCAAGAGCAGCAGAACCCTGGGCTACAAAACCCAGAAAAGAAAACGTGTGCACCACCTCTAATCCCCTGTTTTTCAGAGGGCTTAAGGCAGCCTACTCTGACTAGGAATTCTGAGTCAGTGAGGATGCTGAGAAGGATGAGCCTGGCCAGTATTTAAGTTGAAAGCTGTCCTTTGTCTCCATCCTTCTGCTGTCAGTCATGGATAATAAAGTTTAGGGTCTTTCTCACATACAGTTGGTCCTGATCCCTGAGGCTCCAATATGTTAGAGCACTCACAATGCCAGTAATCAGCTATCCACAATTTATGTTGTTATTATTATTAGTATTTCATTCATTCCTACCCCACCCTTCTCCCCAATGGGGACCCAAAACAGCTTACATCATTCTCCCCTCCTCCATTTTATCCTCACAACAACCCCGTGATGTAGGTTAAGCGGAGAGTGTTTGCCTAGCCCAAGGTCACCAAGTGAGTTTCCACAATCTGACTCTGGGTCTTCCAGATATTAGTCCGACCCTCTTTATGACTACACCACACTGGCTGTCATGCCCACAAGAAACATGAACTTTTCCCAGAACAATGACAGAGGTCCTATGGATATCTGTGAACAGATTGGCCCTTTATCTTACTAAGAAGGTTCCCAATAGTCCCCTACTCTGGAAGGCTTGCAAGGGTCACTTGGCTGAGACCTAAATAGTGAGAGCAAGGGTGGAGACAAAGAGCAAACTTGTACCTGTCAATAGCATCCATGTCAAGCTGAGCGACCCTACCTCCCCAAGGATGCTTGGTTTAGACCAGGGATGGCCAAACTTGCTTAACGTAAGAGCCACATAGAATAAACGTCAGCTGTCTGAGAGCTGCAAGACATGAACAAATATTACACACACATTTTTATTGAAAATATGCAAATTTACTTTTAATTAACATTAAGTTAGACTGTGTGAAAGAGCCACATGTGGCTCCTGAGCTGCAGTTTGGCCACCCCTGCCTACGTCACTTCCTGGTGACGCGCACGCAGGGGTGGGGTCCCCCCCGGGGCCCGATTCCGCGGCATTGGAAATCGGGCCTCCAAAGCGGGGATTTACCCGCCACCCGCCCCCTCTTGGCAGCCCTAACTGTCTGGGTCTGAGATGAGTGGTGTTTGAATAGCCCACACCACTCATGGTAGTTCACCTTGGTGACCTTGTGAGGAAACAAGTAGGTTTGTGGGAAAATGACAAGTTTGAGTCTTTGGTCTAGCAACTCTGACAAAAGGATCCTTCAAACTTCCAATGAAACTCATTTTCTGGTCTAGATCCAGCTGGATAAACTATAATAAGGCATTGTGGTCCTTGGCATGGCAGTCAATTGAAGTAAATGGCCTCCACTTCATGAGCTAGTAATCAGTGGGTATTTTTATGATGCAGCCTGACAGTTCTTTAGCTTCATTAAATCTTATTTTAGCCATGTCTAAATTACAGGTGATTAATCCTTAACCTCCTAACTTACTAGCATCATTTACTTTAACTTTTACCTGGTTTATACCCAGTAGGCATGAGTGCATGAGCAGTGTTCTATTACAGCTGTTGCTAACCTCCATACATAGGGTGCCAGCCAGCAGGATTAGGGTTGCCAAGTCCTATCTTCACCCCCAGCGGGGGACTTTGGGGGGCATT
>NW_015167527.1:1078414-1132562 GCF_001447785.1 Gekko japonicus | reverse complement strand
GCGGGGGACTTTGGGGGGCATTCCTGGAGGGGGTGGGGCATCCCCGACATGATGACATCACTTTGGGGACGTCCCGCCTGCCAAACTGACAGGGCCACCGGCTTCCTGAAGTTAAAGGGGCCCCTTTAACTGCAGGGAGCCGGCGTTTCCCCGCACACCTGACCTCCGCAGAGATCGGGCGCGTGGCTGGCCCGCAGCCACCCCTCTCCCTCCTCTCTCTCAAGAGAGAAGGGAGAGGGGTGGCAGTGGGTGTTGGGGCTTGAAGACGGGGCTTCCCCCGGGAAGGTTTGGCAACCCTAAGCGAGATGTTGTTTCTGGGGAAAACACAGGAGTGACTGCATGCCATAAAGTTCCTGCTAAATCCTAGAGTGCCATGACATTTCTTCTGGATTTACCCTGAAAATGACATGACATTGGCACAACAGTGATTTTATTGTCTTATCCCCCCCCAACAGCCTACAATAGGGAGGGGGTGAGGGGCTCAAAGCAGGGAAAGTGGCAACCTTCCGTGCATCCAGATAAGCCCCCCCCCCCTCTCTCTCTAATGAGGCTGCTGAGCTTTGAATGAAGAGAATGTTCATCCACTAATCTGGTACAAAAACTTGACCCTTGTGAAAGAGGAACAAGCTTCTGAGAAATTGATCCCTCTTTCAAGCCATTATCACAGACATTTTTCTTTTATTTTGAAACTCGTTTTTTTTAATGTGCCACTGTACCTAGAAATCTTATTCATTGTACATTCCAATTTCTTTAGCAGAAGCTAACTTACGTTGTTGTCTTTTTCCGAGATGTTCCTTCCTTTATCTAGCAAACTGCAACAAATTTGGTTGGTGTATATAAATCCAACAGACTTTTGTCCCCCACAGTCAGATTCTGTGAGGAGCAGAAAAAAGCTGTATGCAGATGAAGTTATGTCAAGAGAAAAATGTTGAACAATCTTGGGGGTGGGTGGGAGGTAGTGCCTTAATTATTCCATTTTTGGAAGGCTATTGTAAAATAAGTGCCACATAGATCAACAACCAAGACATCAGAAATGGCAAACCCAACATTACTGTTTACTCATAAGCCAAGTAGTGAGGCCACCTAGGAAGAATGATTATGGATCCGCTTTGGAACATATTTTAGTCACTGGCTTTTTTACCCCTTTGCTGCAGTGTCCAACTGGGTGACAGTAGAAAGAAAATACCCTGCTTGGGTGGCTGTGTAAATAACAAGTGAATCATTGCAGTTTATTCCATATAATAACAAGGCTCAGGGAACTTCATGAGTAGGGATGTTTACTTTTGTATGTAAATTAGTGGCAATGCCCTATGATTTCCTTAATTTGCACACATTCTGGAAGTCTGTTATGTCATAGCTCCCAACCACAGTTTACAAGCAGATGCAAATTACAGTTTTTGAGGAGTAGTAAAATTCTGTAAATGTAAGTCAGATTTATACACAAGTGACGCTGAGGTACTTCAGAAGGTTGTTTACATGTTTTGTGAGTAATGTGATTTCAGTTTTCTGAAGCAGGTGTGTATTGAGTTTAAAAGATGACACTCTTGTCCCAAGAGCTAAAACCCATCTCTAAACTATATGGACATCTGTATATCATTGTTGAGTTCTGTATTTTAAGATTACACTTTTATTTTGTTGTACAACACTTAAAATTGCACAGTGCTTAAAAATTTTGTTTGTGTTTTGTTGAATTATTTTTATAAATTCATTTTAAAACTTATTTAACATTTTAACTATTCATCACCTTGCAGAGCATGAACTGGGCGAAAAGGTGGCATAAAATATTTTAAATAAATATGTATTAAACAAAATAAATTATAGTAACTGAAATCTAAAGAGCTATTTTAGGCATATCCGAGGATACTTAGATGTGCACAGCAGAATTTTTAATGGTTTAATGGGCACCCTCCCCTCCCCCACTATGCCATATCAAAATCTGCTTTTGGCAATCACCTCAAGTTTGACATTTGGCACGGTGAGCTGCTGTTTAGGAAACACAAGCTCAAAACTTAACTGGCTATGCCAGCCAGATTAATTCTTGTACCAGGCACAACCACTAAACAAGGCATCAATTTTTTATTGATTCCAGAAATCAGTAAGAATCAGATTCCAGGAATCTCATCCAGGAAGCAGAGTATGGATCTGTCCTTCATTGGAGGTCAGATGAACCTTATTGTTCAAAAGAGGGCAGATGTGTCAAACTTTACAAAGCATTTCAGAGCGGCATGGGCTTCTCTGGCTATGCTTGTGGAGGCTCAAGCTATTTGTTTCTGTTTATTGAAACTCTCTTTCAGACAGGCTCACCATGACTAAATCAGAGAATTCCTGCAACTGAACAGTTGTGAACAATCCTGCGTGATACAGGATTGCTTCGCACTCCCAGGTTTCCAGTGCCATTCTTAATACTAAGCTCTGTCCAAGTTAATATAAACTATCGAGTTTATAACGCCATGATAAATTTCCCTTTTTGTGGGAAACCTGCACATAGGAATAGAATAATATTGCCTAGAAACTTGTAATGGGTGATAACTTATTTCCTGAATATCACAGACACCATAATTAGCCAGACAACAATTGTTATTCTGGGAAGGTAGAGAGAAGAACAACTGCCAAAAAACTCTTGAGGCTGAAAGTACCCTATAATTTGAATACAACTGAATAAAACTAATGAAATAGACTCACTGTGACCATTTTGACTACTTTTTAACGTTTTCAATATTCAGCAGTCATTATACCATGAAGGATATAGTAGTGAGCAGTTTTCCCCTTTGTAGTTCAGTTTGGTGTAGTGGTAAAGTGCGCGAACTCTAATCTGGGAGAACCGGGTTTGATTCCCCACTCCTCCACTTGTACCTGGCTGGATGACCTTGGGCAAGCCATAGTTCTGATAAGAGCTGTCCTTGAAAAAAGAGCAGTTTCTGTCAGAGCTCTCTCAGACCCACCTACCTCACAGGGTGTCTGTTGTGGGGAGGGGAAGGGAAAGGAGTTTGTACCGTAAGCCGCTCTGAGACACCTTTGGGTAGTGAAGGGCAGGGTATAAATCCAATCTCCTCTTCTTCGTGCCCTTGAGTCCCAGACACAACCAGTATCAAGAGAAACTTCTTTCCCCAGCCATTCCTGCAAAGCAGCAGTGAGCAATTTCTCTTGCATTCAGTTTGGTAATGAAGCTGAAGCTCAAATACTTTGGCCACAAAATGAGAAGGGAGCATTCCCTGGAGAAGACCCTGATGCTGGGAAAGATTGAAGGTAAAAGAAGAAGGGGACGGCAAAGGATGAGATGGTTAGACAGTGTTATCGATGCAACGAATATGAAGTTGAACAAACTCAAGTGGCGTGATGTGGTCCATGGGGTCGCAAAGAGTCGGACTCGACTGTGCGACTGAACAACAACAACAAATAGCAGCACAAACCAGAAGCTCAGGAATATTTCCCCAGAAAACAAATCATAATATGATATTGGAAAAACCTGCACAGATACTGATATTGGAAAAACCTGCACAGATACTGTTCAGATGACTTAGGCCCTCTATGATTTTTCTATGAGGTATGCAGACACATGTGGTTTGACCACATCTGATGGAGAGATCTGAAAGCCTCACCTCATCACCAGCCCTTTGTTATGAATTTGGTCTTAGCTCTATAGAAGCCTGTGCCTGGATTATGTTGCTCAATTTCTAGAGGCTGCAGAGAAGTGTCAATGGGAGGTGTTTTTAGACATGGGTTTTATTTAATTTTTTTTTGTTTTGTTGTTCAAGACCTTGGTCTAAGAACAGGAGATGAAAGAGAGAGAGAGAAGCCCCACCCATTTCTGCTATATTCCTATTTGGATTTTCCTGTTGTCCTAGTTGCACTTTGTGTGTGGGAGTGTGAGAATAAGATTCGTCATCTATCTTAACACTTTAACCTTCTTTCTTGCATGACCCATTTTGGACTTTGGCATCCAAGATGAAATACTAAGATGTGCCCCTTACCTAGTTGGACTCTGCAGTGTCTGAGGCCTTGCAATCTATTCTCCCATCCTGAGTTGCAACAGGGTTCCTTCTACACCTGTTAGCTTACTATCCCATTCTTTCCTTTACTTCACTTTTGAGCCAGGGCACATATGTGGGATACAATGAACAATACATTCATATTTATCTGGATTGCAGCAAGCACTGCTCAAGATAATGGTCTATGTACTGCTTCTTTCTGCTATAGATTGGCAGTGTGGCAGAGCTGCAAAATATCAGTCCTCATCTCCACCTGTAGATATAAGGATATTGGGTCATCCCAATGCCATATCTAAGGTCTCTGATTCTAGATGTGGGTTATATTCCTTCTGAAAGAACAGGTCCAGGGGTCATTTAGTAGAAAAAGAGGTGCAGGAGCTCATCAGCATAACTCATTAGCAGAACTTATTTGCATATGCCACACCCCCTGACATCACTGGAAGTGTGTCAGAAGGCAACACCCACCGCTCAGGCTCCACTGACTGTTTTGAATTGCTAGCTATGGGGGGAGGGGGAATGTGCAGATCTGTCCTTGCAGAGGAGGGAGAGCTTGTACCTGAATAAAACTTGGTCTTAAAGGTGCCACTGGACTGTTTGGGGCTGGGGGGGGGGGCTCTGCAACTTACCTGGCTGCTTCTTGCTCTGACTGAGGGCTGTTGGGAGCAGGGGGTGGGGCTTGTTGCATGTGCCCACCCCCTGGGCTCTTTACTGCCGGAGCTCCGCTCCTGTGCACTCCTGCAGGAAATGACCCTTGAACAGGTCTATAGGTTGAGGGGGCTCTTGGACCTGGGCCTACCCCTGGATAAGTAGGTAGCAGCCGTAGACAGGAGTGTCTTTTACCACCTTTGACTGTTCAGCCATCTTCAGCCTTCCCTGGGCACTATAGTACATGCCCTGGTAACATCCAGATTAGATTGCTGCAATCCACTCTAGGTAGGGTTGCCAGGTCCCTCCTGGCAACTGGTGGGGGATGGGGGGACTTACGAGGAGAATGAGAAAGGCCTAGGCCTCATTGCTGGCATTGCACGGGAAGTGACATCATCATACTAGCGATGTCCAGGCGATGCTGTGGTATTTGGGCAAAAGCTCTATGGTAAAACTGGCTTCTACCATAGAGTTTTTGCCCAAATACCAGAGTATCACCTGGATGTCGACAGCATGATGATGTCACTTCCTGTGTGATGCCAACAACAAGGCCTAGGCCATCTCCTTTCTCCTGGTAAGCCCTCCTCCCGCTGATCAGCAGCTGGGAGTAGGGCCTGGTGGTGGGGGAACCCCACCTCCATGGGAGGAGTGGCAACCCTAACTCTAGGTGAACCTGCCCTTGAAAAGTGTTCAGAAACTTCAGTTGATACAGAATGGGTCACAGGGACCAGCTGTCTCCAATGCTGGCTCTTCAACGCTGGCTCCCAATTTGTTTCTGGGCCCAATTCAAGGTACTGGTGTTGACCTTTAAAGTCCTACATGGTTTGAGACCATCATACCTTAAAGACCACCTATTTCCATACAAACCTACTTGACAACTACTGTCATCTTCCAAGGCCCTACTTCAAGTGCACCCACCTTCTGAAGTTAAACGTGGCAATCCTAGAGAGCCATTTTGGTTGTGGCACCAAAATTATAGAACTCTATCCTGAGGAAGGTTCTCTGTGCTCTACCAATACATTTTTCTTTTGTCAGGCATTCCCTCAGTGTCCCCTCCTTCCTGCCCTATGTCTTAAGTGCTGTCTCTGCATTTTTAGATACGTAGTTTTGTTTTGGTTTTAATTGGTTTTATTACTTTTAATGTTCTATTTTAATTGTTAGGTGCCTTGGTGGCCCTGATTGAGCACAAAGGCGGGGATATACATTTTGCAGATAATAATAATGTTCTAACATATTAGTAGTAAAGAGCAATAGTCCAGTAGCACCTTAGACTAACAAAATACGTGACAGGGTATGAGCTTTCGTGAGTCACTGCTCACTTCTTCAGATAACATATTAGGTTAGCCATGAAGAGAAGAGCCAGTCTCTTGCCTCCCCACAACAAATGTAACTCTCATTCGGCTTTTGTTCTTTCTTTTAGATTAAACACCAACTGCAGCTCTCCATTCATAGAAAAACAAGATTCTAAAGGGTTAATCCAATGGCAGTAAAAATGAAAAGGTGGAACAGTGTTTCTGAGTCTTAATGAAATACAGGTGTTTTACTGTAGGACTTTTTTTCTTCTTCAAGCCAGTCTCATACTGCAGTAAGCATGTATAAACAAGAGCAAAGTGCTGTGGAAAAATGTGCTATTGAATAATGAGAAAGTTTGAAAAAGCATCAGTGGGCTGTGTTAGGGGCTTAAAAGGAATGCAGCAGTCCCTGGCTGAGGTTTACCTTAAAGTTCACAGAGGGAAAAAAGCACATAAATCTTACATGAACTGTTCCTCTGACAACTCGAATTTAGCTTCCAGTGAATTATACCAGAGATTAACTCTTGACATTCCTCTCACTGCATTCATGCCTTCTCTTTCATTTGGTTCCCACCCACCCCCATCTTATTTAAGGAACAGATTATTCTTCCATCCTCTGCTTGTGGCAAAACAGAAGGGAAACACACACTTACTTAGGCGTGTGACTGTCTGCACAATATGCTCTTCTTTTGTTTCAGAGGAGCTTTAAGTTGCCAACTCTGCCAAACTCATCAAGAGTTTATGAACATTTTAATCCCTTTCATCCTTCTTTTAGCAAAATATAAATGAAATTGT
The DNA here is from genome assembly GCF_001447785.1 of Gekko japonicus. Taxonomy (NCBI): domain Eukaryota; kingdom Metazoa; phylum Chordata; class Lepidosauria; order Squamata; family Gekkonidae; genus Gekko; species Gekko japonicus. The sequence continues at coordinate 1,125,841 of NW_015167527.1, read as the reverse complement.
GAGGCCATTATGCTGAGAGTTGCTGCTGTGATGTAAATGATTATTTGCCAAGCAGTTGGCCCTTATACCAGACTATATATTGTCCCTGGACCCCCCAAGAAAGATAATAGAATCATAGAGTTGGAAGGGCCCATACAGGCCATCTAGACCAACCCCCTGCACAAGGCAAGATCAACCCAAAACATCCCTGATTATGAAAATTGTTAATCTGTCTGCTATTTGAAGACTGCCAGTGAGGGGGAACCTCCCTAGGCAGCTGATTCCACTGGAACTTCCCTTACTGTAAAAAAAATGTCCCTAATATGCAGCCGGAACTGCATGCAATTTAAACCCATTATTGCAAGTCCTATCCTCTGCAGCCAACAGAAACAGTTCCCTGCCCTCCTCAAAGTGACAGCCTTTCAAATGCTTAAAGGAGAGCAATCATGTCCCCCCTCAGCCTCCTAATCTCCAGACTAAATATTCCCAAATCCCTCAACGTTTTTTCATAGGGCTTGGTCTTCAGGCCCTGATTATCCTCGTTGTTCTCTTCTGCACCTCCTCCATTCTGTCCACATCCTTTTTGAAGTGAGGCCTCCAGAACTGCACACAGTGCTCCAGATGTGGCCTAACCAATGCAGCGTACAGTGGGACTATGACATGTTGTGATTTAGATGTTATGCCTCTGTTGATATACCCCAAGACCCACATTAGCCTTTTTTGCTGCTGCCTTACACTGACTGCTCATATTTAGCTTACTCCAAGATCTTGTTCACACATTCTGCTCCCCAGAAGTGTATCCCCTATCCAGTATGCATGCTTCTCATTTTTGTTACCGAGATGTAGAACTCTGCACTTCTCCGTGTTGTATTGCATCTTTGTTCACACCCACCCACCCACTTTTCCAGTGTACTCAGATCTCATTGTATTTTCTGTCTTCCGGGGGTTTTGCTACTCTCCCAATTTGGTGTCATCTGCAAATTTAATGAGAAGCCCCTCTACCCCCTCATCCAGATTGGTTGAAGAGTACAAGGCCCAGAACGAAGCCCTGTTGCATCCCACTGGACATCTACCTCCAATCAGATGAAATGCCATTGACAACTACTCCTTGGATTTGGTTCTCCAACCTGTTCCCTATCCACCTAACTATCCTAGACTCCAGTCTGCAGTCCTCCAGTTTACCCATAAGAACATCATGGGGAGCCCTGTCAAAAACTTCACTAAAATCCAAGTAAACAGTGTCAGCAGCATTCCCACAATCCAGTAAATTCGTCATTCAATCAAAGAAAGAAACAAAGTTGGTCTAGCAGGACCTATTGGGAACAAATCCTTCCTGACGTCCCCACATCACCAAGTTATCCTTCAGATGCTCACAGATTGAGCCCTTTAAAATCTTCTCCAGTATCTTCCCTGGAACAGAGGTCAGAATGACTAGCCTGTAGTGTCCTGGGTCATCCTTCCTCCTTTTTTTGAAGATTGGGATAACATTCACCCTCCTCCAGTCTTGTGGCACATCTCCCGTCCTCCAAGAGGTCTTGAAGATGATGGACAAAGGCTCTGCCAGCTCTCTAAAGTTCTTTCAGCACTCTTGGGTGCATACCATCTGACCCAGGGGATTTGTACTCATCCAGCACAGCCAGGAGCTTCTCAACAACCTCTCTGTCCATGTCAACCAGCAGCCTGGATGCCATGCCTTGCCTACTACCATCTCTAGATAAGCCTGTTCTCTTCTTCAGGGAAAAATTGAGGCAAAACCTTTCTGCTTTCCCTCTGTCCACTGACAGAGTTTCTCCGTTTTCACCCAAAAGTGGGCCTGTCACTTCTTTTACCTTGCATTTGCTCCTCACATATCTGAATAAACCTTTCTTCTTGTAGCAAGCCTCCCTGGCCATCCTCAGCTTACTCTTTAGCCATTTTGATGGCTGACTTACAGTGCCTAGCAACCCTCAGATACTCTTCTTTACAGGTATGTCCTTCCCTCCATTTCTTGAACATTTCCTTTTTCTTCATTAGCTCATCGTTAGCGTGAGTTCTCTGTTCATCTACATTGGCTTCTTGGATCCCCTACCATGTTTCCATCTTGTTGGAATAGTGATGGCTTGAGCTTGCAAGAGCTCTTGTTTTAGGAGAGCCCACCCTTCATTTGCTCCTTTCCCTTCCAGCATTCTTTCCCATGGAATGACTTTCATCATGCTAGGGTTGCCAAGTCTACTTACCCGGCCAGCAGGGGGCAGAAGGGAGCCTTCTGGGAATGGGGAGGGTGAGGTGACATCACTTCACACGATGTTGTCGGTGCAGTGATGTCACACGGAAGTGACGCCATCACCCAGGACACGTTGTCCTGGCCGGTGGTGGATTGGAACCTCCAAAATTGGGGGAACCCCTGCCCCGACTGGGGGTCTCGCAAGCCTGCATGATGCCTCTGAGTTCATTAATAATAATAATATACTTTATTGTCATTGTACATAGTACAACGAAATTAAGGTGCAATCATTCGGTGATCTACAAGCATACTCATATACACTCACACAACCATACTCATATACACTCACACAACCATTAGGGTTCACATTGCAACTTAACCACCAATGTCAACAAAACCACCAAATTCCAATTCATACAGCATTTAAAGCAATAATAGCTCTCGAATAAAAACTGTTTTTTAATCTGTTTGTCCTTGTTTTGATTGTCCTATATCTTCTACCCGAAGGCAGCAGTTCAAACAGGGAGTGTTCAGGGTGTGACAAATCCTGCAGAATGTTCTTTGCTTTTTTCAAGCATCGAGAACTATACAATTTCTCCATGAGTGGGAGAGGACAGCCAATAATCTTCTGGGCTGTGATGATAACTCTCTGGAGTGCTTTCCTCTCCACAGCCGTACAACTGGCAAACCAGACACAGACACAGTATGTTAAAATGCTCTCTATAGAGCAGCGATAGAAAGACATCAGTATTTTCTCACTCAAGTTATTTTTCTTTAAAAGTCTGAGAAAAAAAAGCCTCTGCTGAGCCTTCTTCACCAGAGCAGTGGTGTTAGTGCTCCAAGTCAAGTTCTGCTCAATAATCACTCCCAAAAACTTAAAAGTAGCCACCCTCTCCACACGTTCTCCACCAATAAACAGTGGCTGAATGTCCGTTTTGTTCCTCCTATAGTCCACTACCAATTCCTTGGTTTTGGTGGTGTTGAGGATCAAATTATTTTCCCTGCACCAAACACAAAGCCGTTCCACCTCATCCCGATAAGCAGACTCATCATTCCCAGAGATGAGCCCCACCACAGTGGTGTCATCAGCAAACTTGATGATGGTGTTACTGGGGTGGGTGGGGGTACAATCCTGTGTGTAGAGGGTATAGAGCAAGGGGCTCAATACACAGCCTTGTGGAGAACCGGTATTAACGGTAAGGGCTGTGGACATATAGGACCCTACTCTAACCCTCTGGGGGCGGGCTGTCAAAAAGTTCAAAATCCAGAAACATATGGAGCTGGAGAGTCCAAGGCCCTCCAATTTGGACACTAATCTATCTGGGAGGATGGTATTAAAGGCAGAACTAAAATCCACAAACAACAGCCTCACATAACTCCCCAGCTGCTCCAGATGTGACAGAGCAGTATGCAGAGTAGTGTTGATGGCATCCTCTGTGGATCTGTTTGCCTTATAGCCAATCTGAAGAAGGTTCTCTCAAGCCACAGAGATGTTAATGTGCAGAAAAGCATGATATACAATAGTAAGATGAAATTCTTTTCTGCTTTGTCCATTTAACAAGGAAAGTGAAACAGAGAAGAGATTAAGCTCCTCCGCCAATGAAGGGTCTCCATCCACGGCAGCAAGAGTTGGTTTATAATTGGTAATATTCTGAATCCCCTGCCACACCTGCTGCATGTCATTCGTATTGAATTTATCCTCAATCCTCTGCCTATAGCCCAGCTTAGCCTGTCGGATACCTCTTTTCAAGTTGGCTCTGGCAGAGCTATAAAGGTTCATGTCTCCAGACCTAAAGGCCATATTCCTCTCCCTCAAAAGTCGCTGTACCTCTCTCGTCATCCAGGGTTTTTGATTGGGATAGACCCGTATGCACCTCTCCACAGCAACATTGTCCATGCAGTGTTTAATATAACCCAGGACTGCCACTGTGTGTTCCTCCAGGTCTTCATGATCAAAAATATCCCAGTTTGTCCTCTCAAAGCAATCTTGCAACTGATGGGAAGCATCCTCAGGCCAAGATTTTACCATCCTTCTTTTTACAGGAGCTTGTGACCTGAGGGTAATATATGTTGGTACTAGGAGCAAGGACATGTGGTCTGACTGGCCCAAATGTGGAAGCTGCATGGCTCTGTAACCATGTTTTATGTTAGAGTAGAACTTATCTAAGGTCTTATCTCCTCGGGTGGCACATTTCACATGCTGGTAAAACTTAGGGAGCACAGTTTTTAATTCAGCGTGATTAAAATCCCCAGCAATAATATGCACTGCCTCAGGATATTTATCTTGGTTGCTGCTTATTATTTTATACAAGAGTCCCAGTGCGGATTTTGCATTGGCATCTATGGAATAAATCTGTCCTACTAAAATTGGAGAACATGGTCACTTCCCCCTAAGGTCCCCACAACCTTCACCTCGTCTATCAACTCTTGCCTGTTGGTTAATATTAAGTCAAGTAGGGCTGAGCACCTTGTAGCTTCCTCCACTATTTGAAAATGATCTAGGCTTTACTAGATTGACAGAATTAAAACAGGTCAAACCCCTGCTTGCCCATGCCGTGGTCCTGATCCAAGTTTGGGCTTCTGAAGCTGCTGTTTGCAGTGTAAAACATAGTGGGAAAACCATTGAGCTATCGTTGTCAGGGTTAGTTTCATGATTTAGTATCCTCTTTACTGATCCTCTGTTTCAGAAGAGGTTGGGCTTAGGCCTTGCACAGACAATCGATTTCTACCTGAGTAGCTTCCAACTTAGTGCTGCAGTGGTGTTTTTCCCCTGTTTCTGCAAGTGATGCTGTGATCACCCCACAAATATCCTGGAGGAAAGAATAGCCTTTCAGAGGAAAAAATATTGTTTGCTTTTTTGACCTGTCACTCCCGCTCCCCATGCTTCAGTGGGCATTCTAGTGAAGGAGAGCACATTTTTTTTAAAAAAGCAGATTTGTATAAAAAGGGGTCTTGAGATGAAAAGGCATGGTGAGGAGATTGTTTTGCATTGCTAGGAATTTGTGTTCTTTCTAAAGTGCTACTTAAGTACTCCTCTGGATAAGATGATAAGCATCTACCCCTCTGTCAGTTTTTGGAAGAAAGTTCTAAAAACACCTCTAAACCTTCACTGAGTCCAGTAAACAGTACATTTTTCATTACATCACACCACAGGCAATGTCCCATAGACGCTTGTGATAATACTGATTTGCCACTGTGGAATATGTAACACACACACAATTGGTGTCATGTACAAGAGCGTGGAATTTCTGAAAATTTATCATGTCAAGAAAATACTATTTCCTAAGTATTATACTCTTCAACTTTAAAAAAAATGTATGGCCAAAACAGATGTTTGGACAGTGTTCTGCCCTGCACTGGGGTTGTGAATGGCTGAAGTTAACGAGGATTAATGCATCAGTCTTTTACTCTACAATGGAGCTGCAGGCAAATAGCTGGATGGATCTAAACTAACACAAGGTTGTTTGCCTGTCTTTTTCTTTGCAAGTATTGTGGGAGACTTCATAAACATTTAATTAAAGTTTTGTTGCAGTGTTTAACCCATGTTGCCTGAATGCTGATTCACAAATACTTTTGCTTTCTTAAAACCACATGACAGGATCACCAAAGAGAAGACAAGGGGATCCCAGGAGCAGCCAAGTAAATACAAACACTTGGAGGGGTGGGGGACACACAGAGCAAAGAAAGAATACATTTCCTGGAATATAGGACTCAAAGGTCACAAGGTCAGAGATATTGAGCTGCTCATGCGTATCTTCCATTCTCTCCCTGTGCTTGCTTGCTCTGGAGAGGGCAAAGCTTTAAGGACTAGGATTTGCTTTCTCATGTCTCACGCTTTCTCAGCCCCTGCACTGAAAAGACTAGGTGAATTGAACCATTGCACAAGCACAGTCTGAAATTATGTACAAGCAGCCATCCTTTTTGTGTCTGCTGTCTTTCAGTTAACACATCTTCTGTACACTTGCAAGCCAGCTCTTGATCTTAGATTATTAAATCAGAATTATTCTAGAGGTTTGGCTGGCAGAATCAAATTTCAGCACATTACAATGTGTGTGTGTGTGTGTTTTATTAGTTTATTTAGCTTTTTTCCATAACAAAAAAAATAACACAAAAGTATATTGATTTACATCATATTTTTTTCAAACCATCTGTCTATTTTCTGCCATCTATTTTTAAACACTTTTTCGTCCTTTCCCGACAATATCATGTTTACTTTATCTATTTCTTTTATTTCCATAATTTTTGTAATTAATTCTTCTCTACTTGGTGTTTTATCTGATTTCCAACATTTAGCTATAAGAATTCTGGAACAGGTAAGGATGTATAATATCAAACGTAAATCATTATGCTTTATACCTTCTGGTAGCATATTCAATAAGTATATTTCTGGTTCCAACGCAAGCTCTATTCCAACTATCTCAACAACTACCTGCTTTATGGTCTTCCAAAATTTAACCAGTTTTTCGCACCTCCACCATATATGATAATACGAACCTACATTTCTTTTACATCTCCAACAGTTGGCTGACACATTTTTATAGCATTTAGCTACTTTGTCTGGTGTCCAATGCCACCTGTAAAACATTTTGACAATGTTTTTTTTATAGGATGTAGCTCTTAACAATTTAGTTGAACTCCACATTTTTGACCATTTATCTAAGCTTATATCCTTTCCCAAATCTTTCATCCACATCTTCATACATGGTTTTATTGTTTCCGCTTGCATATCCTCATTTAATAAAAATTATATACTTTTTGTATCAGTTTGTCTGCAGATGACAACCAAATTTTATCCAAGTCCGATTTTGTTTTTGCAAAGTTTCTTATTTTATCCTTGGCAAATCTTGATTTTAGTTGTATTTTTTCCCAGTTTGTAAGACTGAACCAATGTGTGTGTTAAGTGCCATCAAGTTGCTTCCGACTTATGGTGAGTGGACCTGTGAATGAATGTCCTCCAAAATATCCTGTCATTAGCAGACTTGCTCGGGTCATGCAAACTGAGGGCTGTAGGCTAAAAACATAACAATAGCAGTAACTATTTTCAGATGGGAAGAACTGTTTCCACTGCTACTATACACATGGTATATCAAGAACAGAACAACAAAAAAGGAAGAACAAGAGATTTCTTCCACAAGTTTCATGAAATCAGAGGGAAATTTACAGCATGGTTAGGCGTGCTGAACAATCAACATGCAAATAAATTAACTAAACAGGACAAAATGAAGAAAAGATGGAACAGGACACTGAAGAACTATACAGAAGAGATGAAAGGATAACCAATTCCTTCCAAGAAAAATGTTCTGAAGAACCTGCAGTTTTAGGAAGTGAAGTGAAAGCTGCATTGAGAGCAAATGGGGGGAACAAATCACCAAGAGTAGATGGGACATCAATAGAGCTATTTCAAGCCACAGAAATGGAGTCCATCAAAATCTTAACAAGAGTATGCCAACAAATATAGAAAACTAAACAATGGTCCACAGACTGGAAACGGTCAATGTACATTCCAGTTCCAAAAAAAGGAGATCTATTGGACCATCCTATTAATTTCTCACACAAGTAAAGTGATGCTCAAAATCATACTACAAAGACTGTTACCATATATAGAATGAGAAATACCATACATTCCAGCTGGATTTATAAAAGGAGGAGGCACCAGAGATCATATTGCAAATTTACATTGATTACTGGAGCATATTTCAGAAGAAAATCAGTGTGTGTTTCATGTATTACAGCAAAGTTTTTGATTGTGTGGATCATGAAAATCTTTGGTTGATTTTAAAAGAAATGGGTGTGCTACGGCATCTGATTGTCTTCATGTACAACTTGTACTCTGGACAAGAGGCTACTGTTAGGACAGAATATGAAGAATCAGAATGGTTTCCAATTGGTAAAACTGTCAGACAAGGATGAATTTTATCTCCCTATCTCTTCAATCTGTATGCAGAATATATAAGGAAAGCTGGGTTAGATTTAGATGGTGAAGTGAAAATGGTGGAAGGAACTTCAAATTTGAGATACGCAGCTGATACTAGGGGTATGCAAAAAACAGTATTTTCCGGGTTTGGGTATATAGAACCCCCAAAATATTGATATTTCCCAATATTCCCAGATCCCGATATTAGTATGGTATTGGGATTCAGGAAATATTCAGGGTTCCTGAAATTTTGGGGAACTCGCTGCTTGGAGAAAGTGTTTAAACACCTTCCAGGTGGAGGGGGGAAAATAAACACCTTCCAGGTGAAATCACTTGGGAGTTCACTCATTTAAATGCCTTTAGCAAGCTGTACCGTGCAAATGGAGTCCCAAGTGGTGAGTTCACCCAGAACTGACTGCTTGGGACTCCATTCACGCAGCGCCACTTGCAAAGACATTTAACACAATTCAAATATCATAATGCCCCTGTATAAATCAATGGTGCGACCTCATTTGGAATTTTGTGTACAATCCTGGTCACCACACCTCAATAAGGACATTATAGCATTGGGAAAAATGCAGAAAAGGGCAACTAAAATGATAAAAGGGTCGGAACACTTTCCCTATGAAGAAAGGTTAAAGCGCTTGGGGCTCTTTAGCTTGGAGAAACGACGACTGAGGGGTGACATGATCAAGGTTTATAAGATTATGCATGGGAAAGAGCAGGTAGAGAAAGAAGTACTTTTCTCCCTTTCTCACAATACAAGAACTCATAGGCACTCAATGAAATTGCTGAGCAGTTGGGTTAGAGTGTACAAAAGGAAGTACTTCACCCAGAGTGATTAACACATGGAATTAACTGCCACAGGAGGCGGCGGCTACAAGCATGGACAGCTTCAAGAGGGAATTGGATAAACATATGGAGCAGAGGTCCATCAGTGGCTATTAGCCACAAGGTATAGGTAGGAACTCTCAGGTTGGGGCAAGTGATGCACTGTATTCTTGGTACCTGGGGGGGGCAACAGTGGGAGGGCTTCTAGTGTCCTGGTCCCATTAGTGGACCTCCTGATGGCACCTGGTATTTTTGGGCCACTGTGTGACAGTGTTGGACTGGATGGGCCATTGGCCTGATCCAACATTGGCTTCTCTTATGTTCTTAAATGCCTTTTAGAAGTGATGCCACATGAATGTAGTCCCAAGAAGAGTTCACGTGCGTGGCGGCACTTGTAAAAGGCATTCAAAGGTACTGCATTCCCTTTAAATGCCTTCTGCAAGCCACACCACAGATCAGCAGGGGTGGTGTGGAGCTGAGAACTCTGCACAGCCTCGGCTGGGGCTGGCTCTCTGTACAAATGAATATACCTAAATAAAAACCCGGGGGGGGGGGGTTGGGTTCAGCTATGCCGGTAGCCGAGTACAGATCTCTGATCTGTATTCAGTTTAACTGATACCCCCCCAAAATTTATAAAGTATTTTTCAGGTGTTGGGGGGGGGGTTGTTCAGTTATGCCGAATGCACACCCATAGCTGATACCACATTACTGGCAGAAACTAGTGAAGACTTGAAATAACTACTGATGAAAGTTAAAGCAGAGAGGGCCAAAGCAGGATTACAGCTGAACATCAAGAAGACAAAAGTAATGACTACTGAGGAATTATACAACTTTAAGGTTTATGGTGAAGAAATTTAAATTTGTCAAGATTTTCTGTTCCTTGGCTCCATCATCAACCAAAAGGAAGACTGCAACCAAGAAATCAGAAGGAGACTGAGATTGGGAAGGGCAGCCATGAAGGAACTAGAAAAGATTTTTAAGTATAAGAATGGGTTGCTGGCGACCAACATTAAGTTAATTTATGGCATAGTATTCTCTATTATTATGTATGGGTGTGAAAGTTTGACAATGAAAAAAGCTAACAGGAAGAAACTTGATTCATTTGAGATGTGGTGTTGGAGGAGAGTTTTACAGATACCGTGGACTGCCAAAAAGACAAATAAGTGGGCTATAGATCAAATCAAGTCTGAACTCTCCCTAGAAGTTAAAATGACTAAACTGGGGCTATAATACTTTGATTATATCGTGAGAAGACAAAATTCACTGGAAAAGACAATAATGATAGGAAGAGTTGAATGCAGCAGGAAAAGAGAAAGACTGAACATGAGATGGATTGACTCAATAAAGGAAACCATGGCCCTCAGTCTGCAAGACCTGAGCAAGGCTATTAATGATAAGATGTTTTGGCGGACATTAATTCATAGGGTTGCCATAAATAGAAAGTGACTTGACGGCACAGAACGTACACACATATCAAAGTCATGTTTGTTTAGTTTGCAGTGTGTCTCCACTTTCTTTTAAGTGGAGCACATCAAGTAATGTATGCCCCCCTCCAGTAGGCTTGCCAAGTCCCCCCGGGGGGTGGGTAAACCCCCGCCTGAGAGGCCCGTTTCCCAACGCCAGCAAATCGGGCCCCGGGGGGAACTCCACCCCCTTCCGGCACACGTCCCCAGTGTGATGATGTCACCCAGAAGTGACATCATCACGCTGGCTACGTTGGGGCGGGGCGGTCTATGATTTGAGGGAAAACTCTATGGTTTTCCCTCGAATCCTAGTGACCCTGCCCCCAACATGCCGACACGATGATGTCACTTCTGGGTGGCGTCATTGCGGCAGCGCTCGCGCTTTGTGCGCGTGCACGGACTCCCGGGACAGCACGGGACTCCCCCGCGGTAAGTAATTTTGGACTTGGCAACCCTACCCTCCAGCTACCTTTATTTTATCCCACATTAGTTAAAGAAAGTAAATCATAGAGTCATGCAGAACGAAAGAACTCATATAAGAGGTGAGGAGGAATCCATGCTGAATCTAGCCAAGGCCAAATCTACAGGACTTGAACAGCTACCTGGCAGGCAACTTATTCCAAAATGCTCTACAGCAAATCTGTGCCATACACAGAGGAGCAGACCCTGAAAACTGCCTTAAGGCATCCCCCCCCCAGGTAATGATAGGTCTTTTAAAGAGAACTCTGCTTTGGAGTTTATCACTTCTGCTGTGCTCCATATCATCATGAGGGACCTGTTGACATTGTAGGTAGGGAAGGACAGCTAATATGGGAACCTGACATCTGATGAGATGGTTCCTTGGAGGGTTTGTGCTGGCCACTTAGATGGTCTGGCCTTTTGGTCCCAGGATTCCCATCAGACAAAGGGCTCCTGTGGTAATAGATTCTGTGTCTGTTCACCCAGATCTGCACGTCCCTTGGGGCCCCATGAGCTCTCTAATCTCATATTCTCCAGAAGGATTACTGAGGGTAAGGAGCTGGGGAAATGAAGGCATTCTCCAAATCAGTGTCTGGGTTGCTGGTTGAACCATTATAAATATGCGACAGTATATGGTTGTGGCAAAAGGGAATACAATGGCCTTAATCTACCAGTAATTTCCATGGAATTTCTATCCTTAGAGTGTGACTGTCACCTTCATCCTCTGACTGCAGCTCAGAACAACCTTAAAGATGCTGCTCCTTGGGAGCAGGGGACTCCCAGGAACAGCATGCATGAACAGTCATAGGACTCAGCAGGAGAGGGGAACTGGTAAAAATCACCCTCCCTTTCATCCTTGGAATTCCTCCATTGGATCCAAGCCAGTCTCTGCCCAAACAGATAAGGAATGAGGACTTTGATTGCTACCCTTCATAGCCCTTTGTCCATAACTGTTTTTCAAAGGGATGATTGCAAAAGTATGCAAAGATGCATATCATCCACGAAGGAGGGATAAAGATTAATTATCCTATATTAGTTGTGTTGAAATCTGGATGGGATATACAGAGAATGAATGTAATGATTTTGGCTGTTTTGTCACTCCGAAACCCTAATTTTTAAAAAATGTATTTTTGGCATTTAACAATATATTTGCATCAAAAACATTGCTAAAGGCATAGTTCAAGAATAAAATAGTGTTAGCCCCTAAACCAGAAAAAGAGAACAATATTGGGCTCTTACAGGCCTCTTAGTCTTTTGAGTTATTATAATAAAATATTAACAATTTTAGCAAGATTAAAGCCTATTATTTCCATTTGATCAAGCTGGATTAATTCCAAAGGCATTTAACCAGCAATATATGAAAAACATCTTATATATAATTCTCTTAATGCATTGGCCATTTCCAGCTCTCCCATTGGCTGTGCTGTGCGCTCCATCAGCCATTGGCCCATCAACCGCCACTCAAGAGTAATTGCATGCCATTGGCTGGGTGCTGTGTCCGCTCCTCTTCCCCGCCCACTGCCATCTTAGCCACTGTTCCCTGTCAGAATAATTGCCAAAACGGCTGTCTCTCCTGATGAAGACACTTCTCCTGCTTGGCTCCTGTGGGACTAATTTTCCCCTCAGTGGCTGTTGCTAGGCAATCATGCTTGGTTCTGTCAGTAAAAAGGCAAAGCCAGGAGACCCTTTCCAGGCCTTTGTGGGGAATTCATTGGGGCCAGTCCTGACTAGGGTTGCCAGCTCCAGGTTGGGAAATTCCTGGAGAGTTTGTGGTGGAGTCTATGGAAGCCAGGGTTTGGGAAGGGGAGAGGCCTCAGCTGAATATAATGCCATAGAGCCCACCCTCCAAAGCAGTTATTTTCTCCAAGGGGAGAGAGAGATCTGTTGTCTGGAGTTTAGTTGTGATACCAGGCGATACCATAGCCAGTGTGGCATAGCAGTTAACGCTTCAGAGCAGGGTCTGCCAAACCCAGGTTCTTGCTGTGGAAGCTGAGTGGGTGATTTCGGACCAGTCACAGACTTTCAGCCTAACCTACCTCACATGGCCAGGGTCCGGCATACTTGAGGGACCGCCTTTCCCCATACAGGCCCCAAAGAGCACTTTGGTCGGGGTCACAACACCGCCTAGTGACCCCGGGACCTAAAGAGGTCAGGCTTGCTGCCACAAGGGCCACGTCCTTTTCGGTGGCGGCTCCTACCTGGTGGAATGAGCTCCCGGAGGAGATCAGGGCCCTGCGGAACCTTTTACAGTTCCGCAGGGCCTGCAAGACAGAGCTCTTTCACCAAGCTTTTGAGTAGGAGCCACCGCCGCCACTATTACCACCATCGTGTACTGAAGAGCAGTGCCGTCGAGGTGGGCTGATTAGCCATCCAGAACATCTCGGCCCATAGCACGCCCCCTTTCTTCTGACCTCACTGTGATATATAACCAGGGTTCTTTTTGTAGAAAAAGCCAGCAGGAACTCATTAGCACAATAGGCCACACCCAACAGCAGAAACTCATTCACATATTAGGCCACACCCCTGACAGCACAGCACATTAGGACTCACCCCCATGTTACCAGAAGTGTGCTCATCCAGCCACACCCACCTTTTGCTTGTTATTCTGTTGACCTTGTTTGTTGTCAAAACCCAGGGCTTTTTTTTGTAGCAGGAACTCCTTTGCATGTTAGGCCACACACCCCTAATCCTAATGGGTTTCTGCTGTTGGGTGTGGCCTGTTATGCTAATGAGTTCCTGCTGGGCGTGGCCAACTCAGGAGCCAGCCGGAACTCCGTTCCTGTGCGTTCCTGCCCAAAAATAGCCCTGAGTGAGTATTTTAATCACCGATGCATTCTGTAAGATTGAACTGTGTTTTAAGTGGTTAACTGTGTAATTTTATCGCACTTTGGGTGCCTAAATTGTTTTAATCGTGTTGTATCTTATTGCACAGTTGTGCCTATGTAAGCCACCCTGAGCCCGCCTGCGGGGAGGGCAGGGTACAAATGTAATTAAATAAATAAATAAATAAACAGGGTTCTTGTGCAGATCAAAAAGGGGAAAGGAGAATGGTGTAAGCTACTTTGGTCCCCACTGCAGAGAAAGACTGTACTTTTCCTCCTGGTGAGGGCTGGAGATCACTCAGAATTACAACGGCTCTCCAGATGGATGATCTCTCCAGAGATCAGTTTCCCTGGAGAAAATGGTGGACTCTGTGTCATTATACTCTGCTGAGGTTGCCACCCTATGACAGCCTGTGTGATGTAGCAGTCAGGGCTTCAGAGCAGGGTAGAGGCTGCAGGTGGGGTGTGTGGAAAGCTGAAGTCAGTGGGGCAGATAATGGTAGGTTGATGATTGGCTGAGAAGGAGATAGGATTGCCAACTCCAGGTTGGGAAATACCTGGAGATTTGAGGAGTGGAGCTTGGAGAGGGTGAGGTTTGAGGAGGGGTAGGACCTCAGACATGTACAATGCCATAGACTCCACCCTCTAAACCAGCCATTTCCTCCTGGGGAACCATTGTTGCCAATCTCCAGGTGAGGGCTGGAGATCACTCCAAATTACAACTGCTCTCCAGATGGCAGAGATCAGTTCCCCTGGAGAAAATTGTGGCTTTGCAGGGTGGACTCTGAATCATTATGCTGTGGTTGCTTCCCCTCCTGCTTGGGTCCACACTGAGGAGGAGAAAGACTGTACTTTTCCTAGGTAGAGGCTCGAGGTGTGTGTGTGTGTGGGAGATGGAAAGCTGAAGTCAGGGGGTAGATAATGATATGTTGATGGTTGGTTGGGAAGGAGATAGGGTTGCCACCTCCAAGACAGGTACAATGCCATAGACTCTACCCTCCAAGCCAGCCATTTCCTCCTAGGGAACCATTGTTGCCAATCTCCAGGGGATGGCTGGAGATCACTCAGAATTACAACTGCTCTTTATATGGCAGAGATCAGTTCCCTTGGAGAAAATGGTAAGCTCTGTGTCATTATACCCTGCTGAGGTTGCCACAGCAAATTGGCACTAAGTGCCCAAGGCCAGGGCACCCACCCAGAGCCTCTTTCTAGAGCTCGTTGTATTTATTTCCACAATGAGCCTTATTCCTAGTAAATCAATAAGTCAAATACAAACAGGATGGAAATGTGGGGTAAAGTAGGGAAATAAAATTTGAGGAATGAGCATTAGGAAATAATAGGGGTTATTATTTAAACTGTATATTTTGCAGTTAGAAATGGAGGAGGAGCAGGCAGTTAAAAGCCATGTTAAAAGATGTCAAAGGTATTTAAGTTTCAGAAGGGTAGCCATGTTGGTCTGCAGTAGAAGAGGTAGTAGTCCCTTGAAGACCAACAAGATTTCCAGGGTATAAGCTTTTGAGAATCCGAGCTCCCTATCTGATGAAAGAAGCTCATCCCCCCCACCCAAAAAAGGTGTTTAAGCTATTCGCTGAAAGAAGATGTTTGGCACTACATATATTTGGACGGGTCTTTGTTCTCAGTCAGTTAGCAATTAAGAGGAAATTGTTTTAAAATAGTTCAGCAGTGGCATTTATCGCCTTGGAGATTTATCAGAAATGTATTGCTCTTTGTCAGATGCATGTTGGTAGTGTTCTAAAGATAGAACTGATTTTTTTTCCACATGTGGTAGGCCTGCAAACATGCACAGATATATTTAAAAGTTGTGTTAGGCATTATGCCAGATGGTGGCTTTTGGGGGTGGCTCAAAACCACATTCAAATACTTCAGGGTAATGCTGTACTAAATGCAAAGTCACCCCTGAACAGCCATAAAACAGTCATAAATCTATGCAGAAGGTACGATAAAATCCCACAGTCAAAGAATGTGAAAGTGGCATGGAGTGTGGAAGCTACCATAAAACCCGATAATCAAAGAAAGTGAAACCAGCATGCAATGCAGAGGGGAACTTCTGTTCCAACGTGGGTTTCGTAAAACAATGGAGGGAAAAGCCGATGCAGAATCAGCCTGTGTTAAAATGGTAAAGCCATTGACTCAAGACCTGTTTAAAACTTGTTAACCCTGAGGCTGGTGCTGGCCAGTCATTGTAAAACAAAACATGTTCAAATAAGACAGACTGGCTTTTAAAAGTATGGGATGTGGTGAAGTTGGTGAGATTTACTGCACTGATAAATAAGAAAATCAAAGGTTGGGAAATTTATTGGGTTTCAATATTATGTTAAAATTAAAATCTATAATTAAGGGTTAGGGTAAACATAGATATCTGTTGTAGTAAGCATGACTGTAGGATATATTGACTGCACTCATCTGTTTCATTCTATTTTATGGTCACTGTTATATTTTGTTTCCTGTTATTGTTATGTAATTTTTTTAAAAACCTATATTATTGCATATCAGATGTTTCTTGGAGAAAGCAACTCCATAACCTTTAGGATAAAAGTGCATGTTCTAAATGAGTTACTGTCTTCCTTGTTTTTGTTTCTCTTGTGTTTCAAACCACAGCACAAGGCAGTTCCTTTCAAGCACAGCTTCTGGTGCTGACAGGGTGTTTCTTACTCATTCATGCCTTACTTAATGCAGTGGGTGGGTCTCTTGTTTCTTTTGCCTTCCAGGCAGCTTCCTCCCAATACTCCCAGGGCCTGGCTTCGAATTGCTGTGGATTACTCAGGCCAATGGTGTTTGCGGCCTTCAAGGCTCTGTGTCTTCAGGGGCTGATAGAGATAAGGGCAGCAGAGGAGTGGGCGGATAGCTTGTTACTGCAGCTGCCCAAGGACTGAGGGGGAGAGGCAGGGAACATTCTTTTGAATCCATTCAGACACTCTGCTATTTCCTGCTTTGCTCTTGCAGCACTCCACCTGCTTTTACTTAACCGTTTCCTGATTTTGGCTCCCAGAAAGCCTCTGTTGCAGTAACTAGTCTCATAGAAACATTATTCAGGATTGGTGTATCTATGGGACTTTGGAAATGAAACTTGCTAGTTTATCTGTCAGTTCATCCAGCCAAGCTTATGCAGCATTATTATTTAATGTAAGTGCTTCCAATTAGCAGACACATTCCAAAGGCGGAATTGCCCAGGGACTTCGGGGCAAAAGCATGTGAAACATGGCATCTCTTTTTTGCCCACATTTCTGTTTTAGCAGTAAATTACAAGCTACAGTTGCCAGGTGCTCAAGGCAACGTCTGCTACTTGAAGAGCTAGAGGGACTTTTTGGCCCTGCTGTTTTGTTGTCAACCTGTTCTTTTACCTCCTAGTGGGACACTGCTGCGGCTACTCTTACTTCATCCTTTGAAATAGGTCAAGATAGGTAGTTGTGTTAGTCTGTCTGTAGCAGTAGAAAAGAGCAAGAGCCCAGTAGCACCTTAAAGACTAACAAAATTCGTGGCAGGGTATCAACTTTTGTGAGTCACTGTTCACTTCTTCAGATACAGCACTGACTCACAAAAGCTCATATTCTGCCACAAATTTTGTTAGTCTTTAAAGTGCTACTGGGCTCTTGCTCTTTTCATTCTTTGAAAGGAACTTTGGTGTGACAGTGTGTGGGTACCACACCACCACTGCCTCTGAGCTCTTATCGTAACAGGGAGTGTCTCTGGTTTAGCACCTGGCAACTCTCCACAAGCACTGCAATGTGTAATGCCCCCTTTGAGATGCAGCCTATGGTATCTCCATATTTATTCTGCCATTCCCCATTTACTAATCACATTAAAATATCTACAGCAGAGGAGCCATTGCAGTGTGGCTCATTCCCCAGTTACAAAGGTATTCAGAAACCACAAATGATATGAGAGGAGCCCATTCTGCAGTTCCACCTCTCCCCCATAGTTGTGTTGACCTTCCTGTGAAATGGAAAGGAGCATTTCCACCTCATGAGGAGGCTTAACTTGCTTCTATTGTTACCATGTTATTTTTAGGGTGGACTCATATGGCAGAAGATCATAGTTGAAATGGCTCTATGTTTTGTGTTATTCTGAGACAATGGATCTGTCCCTAGGAATGTCACCTTTGCATTTCCAGCATAAATGCAGAATTGCATTTATAAATTAGTGTTTCTCATCATGGAGACTGTTAAGCTAATTTAGCAAACTGGACAAAGAACAATGAACAAACAATTAAGATCTGATACCAAAAGGGGCATAGCAAAGTCCAAACATGCTATCAAGAGTAGTGGGGGGGGGGGAGAGTAGTAACGTGGAACCTCAAACATGCTGAAATGTAGAAAGCTTATGCTATAGGAAAAGTATGCTTATAACTAGTTTTAATAAAACCAGAAAAATTGATTGCCATGAATGATCCCTCAAAAAAGGAGACAAAACTATGCTGGACCATAGAAATGTTTTCTATCTTAACCAAAGCAGTTTTGATAATGTGTCAATTCCTTTTCTGGTGCTTTATTTTTACATTTCTATGCAGGGTCAGGTTTAGAATACAGATAATTGTAATCCTTATTTTATAGCCGTGTGTTCCATGCATACTGCACACCCTCTTGCCAAACCCTTGCATTTTTGTGCAAGTATGTTCAAGATAAGATAAATTATGACTACAGAAAGCTCACAGAAACCTGGAAGAACCTTTTGGTTTGCAACACTGTACATAAGAACATAAGAGAAGCCATATTGAATCAGGCCAATAGCCCATCCAGTCCAACACTCTTTGTCACACAGTGGCCAAAACCCAGGTGCCTTCAAGAAGTCCACCAATGGGGCCAGACCTCCAGAAGCCCTACCACTGTTGCCCCCCAAGCACCAAGAATACAGAGCATCACTGCTCCAGACATAGTGTTCCATCTATAGCTTGTGGCTAATAGCCACTGATGGACCTCTGCTGCATATGTTTATCCAATCCCCTCTTGAAATTATGCTTGTAGCTGCCACCACTTCCTACAGCAGTGAATTACTCTTTAGGTGAAGAAGTACTTCCTTTTATCTGTTCTAAGCCTACTGCCCGTTAATTTGAGTGCTCATGAGTTCTTATATTGTAAGAAAGGGGGGAAAGTACTTATTTCTCTCCCTTATCTTTCCAATCTCCTCTTGAAGCTGTCTGTACTTGCTACCACCTTTTCTTGCAGCAGTGAATCCCACATGTTAATTACTCTTTGGATGAAGACATACTTCCTTTCATCTGTTCTAAGACTACTGCTCATTAATTTAATTGAATGCCCACGAGTTCTTGTATTGTGAGAAAGGGAGAAAAGTACATCTTTCTCTACCTTCTCTATCCCATGCATAATTTTGTAAACCTCTATTATGTCACCCCTCAATCGTTGTTTCTCCAAGCTAAAGAGTCCTAACCTCTTTAGCCTTTCTTCATAGGAAATGTGTTCCATACCCTTAATAATTTTAGTTGCCCTTTTCTGCACCTTTCCCAATGCTATAATATCTGTTTTGAAGTGTGGTGACCAGAACTGAACACAATATTCCAAATGACGCTGCACCGTAGATTTATACAGGGGCATTATAATACTGGATGATTTGTTTTCATTCCCCTTCCTAATAATCCCCAACATAGCATTTGCCTTTTTCATTACAGTAGTACACTGAGTTGACATCTTCAGTGAGTTATCTACTATGACTCCAAGATCTCTCTCCTGGTCACTTAGCCCCAGTTCAGACTCCATCAATGTATATTTATAGTTAGGATTTTTGGCTCCAGTGTGTATTACTTTGTATTTGCCCATGATGAACCTCATTTGCCAGGTTGACACCCACTCACCCAGCCTCAACAGATACCTCTGGAGCTCCTCACAGTCCTCCCTGGTTCTCACTTCACTGCTTACTCCCAACTCCAAATCATTAATGAAGAAGTTAAAAAGCACCAGACCTAGTATCGAGCCCTGCAGTACCCCACTGCTTACTACTTTCCACTGTGAAAACTGCCCATTTATACACACTTTCCTGTCAGTTAACCAGTTTTTAATCCACAAGAAGACTTGTTCTCTTATCCCATGACTGCTGAGTTTATTTAGGCGCCTTTGATGAGGAAATTTATCAAAAGCTTTCTGGAAGTCTAGGTAAACAATATCTACTGGGTCACCCTTGTCCAGAAGTTTGTTCACTGCCTCAAAGAACTCTAAAAGGTTAGTGAGAGACAAGATCTTCCCTTACAGAATCCATGCTTATTCTTCCTCAATGGCTTTTATTCATCAATGTGCCTATTAACTCTCCCTTTAATAACGGATTCCACCAATTTACCCGGTATCAACATTAGACTGACCAGCCTGTAATTTCCTGGCTCTCCTCTGGAACCTTTTTTAAAGATGGAGGTTACATTAGCTACCTTCCAATCCTCAGGAATGGAGGCAGATTTTAGTGACAGATAGCATATTTTTGTCAGGAAATCCACAAGTTCACATTTGAGTTCTTTCAGAACTCTTGGAAGCATGCCATCTGGGCCTGATGATTTGTGAACTTTCAGTTTGTCCATCAGTTGTAGGACGTCCTCTTTCATCACTTCAGTCTGACTCAGGTCTTTCGACACCCCTCCTGAAATTGGTCGTTCTGGAGTGGGCAAACACTTCCCATCTTCCACAGTGAAGAGGCAAAAATGCATTCAGCTTCTCTGCCGTTTCCCTATCATCCTCTACTAATCCTTTCACCCCTTGCTCATCCAAGGGCCCCACAGCCTCTCTGACTGGTTTTCTGCTTTTAATGTATTTGAATAAATTTTTACTGTTGGTCTTCATGTTTTTTGCAATATGTTCCTCATAGTCCCTTTTTAACTGTTTGATCACTGACTTGCATTTTACTTGCCAAAGCCTGTGCTCCATTTTATTTACCTCACTCGGACTAGCCTTCCATCGCTTAAAGGAAACCTTCTTACTTTTTACTGCTTCCATTACTTTGTTTGTTAACCATGCAGGCCTTTTTAAATACCTATTTGTACCTTTCCTAACCTGCGGCATATATACATTTTATCTGAGCTTCCAGTATTGTAGTTTTAAATAGTCTCCAAGGTTCCAAAAGTGATTGGACCCTCCTGACCTTTTCTTTCAGTTTCTTCTTCACAAGCCCCCTCATTTGAGATAAGTTATCCCTTCTGAAGTTAAATGTGGTTGCGTTGGTCTTTTTGGGCAACTCCCTATGTACATAAATGCTAAACTTAATAGCATTATGGTCACTGTTCCCAACCGGTACTATCATGTTAACATCTCTCACCAGGTCCTAAGCATTACTTAGGACCAAGTCCAGGATCACCTCCTCCCCTCCCCATAGGTTCTGTGACTAGATGTTTCCTTAGTTTTTTCACTGTTTTTAAATCATCCTCTAACCTTTGATCTGGTGGGCGATATCAAACTCCCAGAGTTAAGCTTCCTTTTGGGCACACTATGTCCACCCACAGCATTTCTGTAAGTGAATCTGTTTCTCTTAGATTCTCAATTTTACTGGACCGTATACCGTCTCTGACATACAGAGCCACTGCATCTCCAACCCTTCCCTCCCATATAATTTCTATCAAGGAATCATTGTATCGCAATGATTATCCTCATCCCACCAAGTTTCTGAAATGCCCACAATGTCTATGTTCTCCTCTGACACTAAGCATTCCAGTTCCGCCATTTTACCTCGGACACTTCTAGCATTTGTAGCATTTACCTCTAGCATTTACCTCGTACACTTCTAGACATTTATAATTTCCCAGACATGCTAGGCCTGCAACCTTCCTCCTGTGGCCTCTAGACCTTGTCAAGCCGTCAATACTGTTTGTCACTCTCTCAGTGGCCAGTCCTAATTCATTTTTCTCTAGAACAGTAGTTTATTTTGACAAATAACCCATATTGTCATGTATGGATAGTTCACTTTAGGTGACAGTGCATCATGGATTTCATAGTCCTGAAACTACACTAGGGCTGCTTCCATACCAAGGATTTCCTGTGTTTCAGCCACTCAACTGATGTTTTTTTCATGTTTCCATATGATGTCTTCTGTTTTTGCACAGGCCACAAACAGTGCATTCTTTACACATCAGTGGCCAGTCCTAATCCACTTCCCTCTAGAACAGTAACAGCTACCCCTTCATCTCTTAGAGAGGAGCCATCGCCTGGGGTCATTTCTTAGAAAAAGAGGTGCAGGAGCTCATTCGCATAACTTATTAGTATAGCTTATTTGTATAAGCCACACCCCCTGACATTCCCAGAAGTGTGTCAGAAGGCAACACCCACCACTCAGGTTCCACTGGACTGTTTTGGATTGCTAGCTATTGGGAGGGGGGGTGCAGATCTGCCCTCACAGAGGAGGGAGAGCTTGTACCTGAATAAAACTTGATCTTAAAGGTGCCACTGGACTGTTTTGGATTGCTAGCTATTGGGAGGGGGGGTGCAGATCTGCCCTCACAGAGGAGGGAGAGCTTGTACCTGAATAAAACTTGATCTTAAAGGTGCCACTGGACTGTTTTGGATTGCTAGATATGTGGGGGGGGGACATGCAGATCTGCCCTCACAGAGGAGGGAGAGCTTATACCTGAAGGCGGGCCGGGGGGGGGCTCTGCAACTTACCTGCCTGCTTCTTGCTCCTCGGGGCCCGACTGAGGGCTGCTGGGAGCAAAGGGTGGGGCTTGTTGCATGTGCCCGCCCCCTGGGCTCCTTACTGCCAGAGCTCTGCTCCTGTGTGCTCCCTCAGGAAATGATCCCTGCTATTAAGTCCTAACTCACATCCTGGCTTTACAGTGAAAGTGGATCCGGATGCATGAAAGAATCATCATATTACCACTTTGCCATCTTCATCTTAGAACCATCAAATTCTAAAAAATCCACCTGCTGAAATATGACTAGTTGGTCTCTGGTAGACAGTCCTGGGATATTCCAGCCCCAATATATAACAGAAGGAGAATAATGGAGTTTCCACACTGTGAATTGACTGAAATTTGAAGCATATTCTCTTCAAGAGCTTGAAGGGATTAATAAATATCAGTTCCAGTTCTGATAAGACTGAGCCTTCAGGCTAGACTCTGGGTACTTTAGCAAAAAAAACTAGTTAATCTGGTATGGTGATGTCATAGTGTTGCTGACTGAGAGATGAGGCAGATAATGCTAAGGAGGAAAGCAGAGAGAAAGGCTTCTCTTTCAAACAAGTCATATGCTTGCTTCTTTTCTTTTTCCTGCTACTTTCCCCCTAACTTTCCAATTGCTTTATCATTGACTTCATCACTGAGTCCATCCCTTTACCTTTAACCTGCCTTTTTGCCCAGCTTTATTGACGTATTTCACTGCTTTGTTCCTGAACAATAACAGTTGGCTCATCTAGGTCCTTGGAGGAATTTTGCTTTTCTGCACTACAATGGAGTTTGTCTGATCAATTGAAAAAATCCAGCAACCTGAAGCACATATTTGCCTAGCTCTGTGTCACTTGGCAGTGCATTACCAGCAAACATTTCTCTTTGGTCTAAGCTCTTTGGCCTAAGCTCTTATTTATTACCAGCAAACATTTCTCTTTTGGTCTAAGCTCTCTTCTATACAAGGAGATATAATCTGGAGCAATTCATTATCACCTGGAACATTTTTCTCCCAATAAGACCAGGATTCTATTCTGGGTTGCTGCTTTGTCTGCTTCTTATCTCTTCATTTGCCTGTAGCAATGAATAGGCGATCTTAGACAGCCTCTTTCTTCAAGAGGTCACGTACAACTTTTAGCAATTATAGCTTGAGTTTTCACCTTCTCTCATTGCACCTCAGTTTCATGTACAAGAACTGGCATGGGTAAAATGATATTCTCCCCCAGTTTCTCACCTACATATGGACAGGGAGCATTAGTATACCCTTGTCCTTCCTCCAAGGCCTCTGGACATCCATATATCGGTATAATATTTTAATAGTATGTGCACACATAAAATGCAATGTGTCTAGGAACATAGGACATGACTAATCCTCAGAGTTTATTTGGGTCATTGATAACAGTGTTCAGGCAAACACAATATCGGATTTTGTGCATGTACACTTTATTCTAGTGATCTCCAACATGGTGTCTATGGGTACCATGGTTCCTACCAATGTGTTTTCTGGCACCCACTTGCTTATTCCCAAAGCTTTCCTGAAGCAAAGCTAACCCTGGCTTTCCTCCACTTCACTGATATAGGAAGTACTTCAGAGAAGCCCAGGAGACATCATCTTTGTTGAACCTCCCAAACATTTTGTGGTTGGCTCCATCCCATTTGGCAGCCACTTTCTTGTGGCCCCTTCTGTTTGTTCTCAGAATTCCAAAAGTGCCCACAGGCTCAACTAAAGCTGGGGCACCCTGCTGTATTCAAACACGATGCCTAGCAGGACATGCATACAAAGCAGGCATAGAAAGAATGCACCTTCTTGTCATATACACCCCACAATCCATATGTAAAAGATCAGGGAATACCATCAGTCAAACCAGGCTATGTATAAAATTCAAGGTGGATCAAACCCTAAAAATGCTGAACATTTTTCTAAAGTAATTTGATGAAAGGCTAGAAGATAAATTTGTTTCAGCTCACCTGGCTCCATCCAACCTTTGTAAAACGTTTTGCCTTCTCCCCTGACCTGGATAGCCCAGGCAAGCCCAATCTTGTCAGATCTCTGAAGCTAAGCAGGGCCGACTCTGGCAGGTACTTGGAAGGGAGACCTCCAAGGAATACCCGGGCTGGGATACAGAGGTGGGCAATGGTAAGCCACCTCTCTGAAATGTCCAAGCCCCATTAGGGGTCACCAGAAGTCAACCATGACTTCCAGGCATACTCACACACACACACACACACACAAAATGCTCACCAAAAAGGGGGGGGGAGTTTTGCGTTCTGAAAATCTCTAATACAGCAGTTGAATAGATTAGCAAAGAAAGCCGTTTGCCCATCAGCATGTATTCTCTGGGGGCAGAGAACCTTGATGAATGTGCCTGTGTCTACAACGTCAGCAGACAGAAATCAGCAAGAGCTTCACTGATTTCAACAGAGACGTACCAGTTCACGGCCACTAAAGTTTGGCTTATGGACAGAGCAGCTGCTCAGGATCTCAGAGGTGGCGAAGACCAGTTTTGGGTTTACTCCTCTCATTCTCAGTGCAATCAGTGAGGCTGAGGGACTGCACTAGTTATAGAGCATGTACCTGTAAATTACTCTCTTTACTCTGGTGCCTTATGTGAGGTCAAATATATGATTCACTCTTATATTATAGGTTACCAAAAGCCGTGGAAAAGTTAGCCAAGCAAAATGGGGGGGGGGAGAATACTGGTCATCTGTTATGTATTGGGGCTGGAATATCCCAGGACTGTCTACCGGAGACTGCCTGAGCTTGGAGCTCTAGAACAATAGCCCACCAGGTCTGGAGGTGTCCAATGAGGAATTAATGTTTATTTATTTATTTAAATTTGTACCCCACCCTTCCCGCCTATCGTTGGGAGTTGGGTGAGGTTGGGTGTGGTGTTTGCATGCAATTTAAACAGGGCTCTTGCCCTGTTTTGCCTTGTATCTGCTGAATCACTAATAAAGCTGAGCTGATCACTAGACTTGGGGCCTGCTCATCAATGGAACCCACTATTTAACATAATCTAGCCCTTAACCACAGTTTCAGTGGTGTTTCATGTTCCCTGTTAAGCCACTGGGTGCTTGGGAGCCTCTGGGACAGCTGATCATACTGCTAGGAAACTGATAATTGCTCATTGATCAAAAGCGGAATATAAAGAATGACATCATAACCAGCCAGAAACAAACTGGCACTGGAAAACGTAATCTGTGCTTCAGTCTCAGATTATGCTGGTTTCCGGGACAGCAAAGAGCCCAGTCTCTTCCATCCGTCGGCAGAAATCACCATCATTCAGCCATTTTTCTCCATCTAGTTTTGTATGCCACATCACGTGCTCATTTGAACAGGTTTCATTTCTTGTTATTACAGATCAAAAGGACCAGTCATATTTTGGGGGAGGAACCAGTCCTGCGCTACAAGCAATAAAAGTGAGGACAGACTCCTTTAACAATGAACTTGAAATGGCTTTATCTAGTTTCACCGGTGAGACTCTCTATCCACAGCAGCAGTTACAACATGCAGTAATATAAGCAACTGGAAAGAGATTGCTGCAGCCCAGAGAACAAAGGAAGAGCCGTGTGACTGGACAGATACTGCATTTTCAAGGTCTGCAGCAATTTCTGTAGGTGTTGCTGCTTTCACCTCTGATTATGATAGCTTTGAGTGCAACTACTAGGGCCTTGTGAACTCTAATAATAAACTCTGAAGTGTGAAATCTTACACATTGTCCTTTAATTAGCATTAAACTCAACACTGTGAAAGGTAATGTTGCTGAATCTCATAGGCCACTTTCTGAAGTGGAGCCCACTTCTGAAGTTACTGCTCTTTTGGGAGCCCATTTGCATACTAACTTTTTTATGCTGCTTTTTTTCTTCCCAGCATAAAATATAGGGGGAATTTTGAGTTGCAGGTGGGGGGGAAGGGAGGCGAGAAAGTTATGCTGTGCAGGCACAAATCATTCCATCCACAGAAACACTCAATTGGCTCCAAGTCATTGTCTTGTAATCCTTACCACAACCGTGTAAAGTAGATTATTGTTATTATTATTATTCTCCCATATCACAGACAAGAGACTATGGCTGAAAGAGGATGACACTCCTAAGGCCACCTATCGAGCTCACATAGGGACACCAGCCTCCAGGTATTGCAGCTCATCTCCAGACTACAGTTTCCCTGGAGAAAACGGCAGCTTTGAAGGGTGGACTCTATGGCATTGTAGCCTACTGAGGTCCCTGCCCTCCACAGGCTCCATCCCCAAATCTCCAGGAGTTTCCGAACCTGGAGCTGGCAACCCTCCCCCCCCCTCCCCCCCCCCCACTGGTGGCCAATGGGGACCTGGCAACCCTAGTTCATGGGTGGGGGAAGAGATTTGAATTGGGACTTCCCGAAAGGGAAGGGCTGGGAGACTTGAATTCAGATTCCCCACTCAGCCATGGAACTCACTGTATGATCTCTAGCCAATCATACTGTCTCAGCCTAATCACAAAATAATTGTGAGGGTATTAAGGAAGGGAAAGAACCACATAGGTTATCCTGAACTTTTTGGTCAAAGGAAGGGATAGTTACCACACATACACACTGCTGTTTGGGATTCAGACTATGTTATGTTAAAATGTTAAAGGTAAATTGTTAAATTATCTTTTTAAATATGGGTACTTTCCAAAGACAAAATAATAAACTTGAATAACAACAATGACAAGTTTAGGGCCCAGATGGTTTCTTTCTGTGATTTAGTGCAGATTTTAAACCAGCATGGTGCTGGATCGTCAGCAGTTTCCAGGAAAATAAATGGCAGTAATTCCGCTGAGTCACTGGAGAAAGGAGCTGCTTGTTTGCAGCAGAAGCAGGGTGCACATCTAAGTCTTCTGCAATGCAGCCAGCCTTTTTCCCATAAGGCAAGCTGGTCCTGCAAAACAACAATTCCATGTCAGACTGAGGCTACTTAAAGCTGTTTGGCTGATGTATGTATGTTGGAGGCTGTTTAAAGAGTATGCAACTAAGGTGGAGCAGAGGTTTGCTTGGGCAAATATCTTTACTGCTCAGCCTAAGGAGGGTACTGTCTTTAAACAAGAAGAATCTACATAGTCTCAAAATACAGTATGAGGAGGTAAAAACTTTAGTAAAGTCAACAATCTCTTCTTCCCCTTTTAGTAGCCTTTTGGGGACAAAATCATACAGTCTAATTTTCATTCACAATATTAACTCAGAGACATTTCTGACTTCTCCCATTCTTTTCAGTGGAGAGACCAGCTCCTTACACAATGTAATGAATGCACAAGGATGCCCTCCCCCCAATAATGGAGGAAAAACTGGGTAGTTCTTGGGGGCCATTGTATGTGTGCTCCAGCCCTGGCATCTAGAAGAGACCGTTGCATCAGGACAATGTATCCATTCAGTTAAGCAGAGGACATCTCTCTTTAGAGAGTTCGTTTAGGGACTGAGCATTCGGGTCCAGTTGCTGCTTCTATTTTATTTTTTCCACAGACATGTTGAGTATCAATACAGGCAGAGTGTTTGGGAAGCATATTCTCCCTCTTGCGCTCTTCTCAAGCCACAAAGAACTTGTTGCTACAGCTACCAAACACATTATTCTGTTTCAATGAGCCACTTCTTTTTTTTTTATGTGCAAATTGGATTGGGGGGGGGGGGGGGCTCCTCATCCTCTCTGTTACCTGTTGGGTAATTTAAAATCAAAAGGAGAAGAGTTTGTTCCGATTTTGATGGCATCAGAGCCTACCAGTGTTGCCTTTAACTGGATCAAGCAGTGCCAGCATTTGATCTGGATAAGCAGTGAATATTTCATGGGAGCATTCAAAGAAACAGTAGTTCCCCCCCCCCCCCCATGTTCACATGCCTGGTTCCAGGACCTTTCAGCAGCACAATAGGCTGAATGGCAGGGAAAATTCCACTGAGAAACTTTTAGGTCTCCATGGAACTGCCTCAGACTGTGTAAGCCTACAATCTGTGGGGCGAGGGAGGTAGTATACTTATTTTTTAAAAAAACTTAAAATGCTGGAGTTGTAGAAATGGATTCTCCTACACTGTAAGAACATGATGGTTTTGCAAGGACAATGCTCTTAAATATTTTCCACCAGAGCTATTTTCTCTCTAGAAATATTTCACCCCAGGAGCTAGTGTGTTTATTTTTATACAAAGTTACTTCATTCCTGTTGCTTGTTCACCTTATAGGTCCTACACTTGTTTCCTCCCTGATCATTTCCCCTCAAAGTTAAATAAAACAGTTTGTTATTTTTGAACTACCGTCAGCTTCTCATGTGCCATTATCAAACCAGGACATAAGAAGGATTTTAGTCTCTACCCTCAGTTCCCTAGGCTGAGTCAGATTTTACTAATATACATTCAAATGACTGGGTGGAACTGGTCCCTCCTCTCCTTCTCTGCCTGCAAATACAACTTCTCCACCTCTAGCTCCTTGAACCGGACCTCATCCTGCTGACTTGGGCGCTAAGCAGCAGCCACCCCTACTGACCTGCCACAGCTTAGCAGGAGAGACTTCATCTCATCAGCAGTCCTGTTTTCTCACTCTATTCACTGTTTCTGTCATTCTTCCTGCAGCTCTTGCTTTGTCAGCTTCAGTAGTCTAACTTGCTCTCCTAACTCCATCCTAGGTAGTCTAATCTGACCCAAATCCAATCTACCCGAAAACAAAACTTCTGTTGCTCTCTCTGTGCATATGTGTGTCAATTCAAAATTCCTGGCCAATCAAGTTCTCAGTTTCTTCTGATCCCACTGCTGCTGCTGAAGTGTGGCGAAACAGTCCTGCTCTGGTCTGCAAGCCCCATTCCACCCTGCCCTCCTGGGTTTTCCCGATACCTGGAGGGTCTTCTCTCTGTCTCTCGGAATCCCCCACTGTGGGGGTCAGGACTCCCAGCTTCCCTTCAAGTTTTGAGGCCTTGCCTCTGCAGCTCCTGCTACCCAGCACCTGGTTACCACAGGGACAGCTTACTGCCTTGTGGCTGCACCCACCATACTATATCCAAATTTCCAAGGTGCCTTCAAGGTCAAAAAACTGGGGACCCCTGGTGTACATAGTTCTTGATGGGTGACTTAAAAGGTAAGAATGTTGGCTAGGAAGGTGGAAAGTGTGTGTGAAGTGGAATGACTTTGAGTGACAGAATGAGAGAGAGAAAGAACCAATGAAAGAAACAGTACTGAAGTGATCTGATTGGATGAGAGAATATGATTGAGGGGAGGTACATATATTGGAGAGAGGGTAAGAAAGAAAGACAGTTTGTGTTAAATTTGTTTGGGTAGAACTATGCGAGGTAGGTAGGGTTTTTATAAAGGGTTAGGAAAAGAAGATATTAGTGGTAGGTTTAGAAAAGGTTAGGTTATTGTGTATGCTGAGAGACAGTGTGGTGTAGCTGTTAGGACGTAGGAGACCCCGGCTCAGATCTGTACTCTGCCATGGAGCCTCGCTGACCAACCTTGGACTAGTCACACTTTCAGCCTAACTTACCTCACAGTGTTGTTGAGAGAATAAAATGGAGAGAGGAGAATGACATATTCTGCTTTAGGTCCTCATTGTGGGGAAAAGCAGGATATAAATGCAGCAAATTTAAAAAATATGTTGAACTCCATATATTTCTTAAAATACGGTTTATTCTTATTTGTTTTGTTTTAAAAATTCTGTGTTTTCGGCAGTTCTTATGTGTCTTCAGTGGTTTGGCTGAAACCAAAAATGAATGGTTTCGGAGTACCACACTAGTCAGTCTTAAACCACATCCAGTTGAACCGGAGAGATGCTGCAAGTATGACGGAGTCGAAACCATAGGGCAATAAAATAATGCAGACAGCAGAAATTATAACGGTGCAGTTCGAGAGTGAATCCAAAAGAAATGTGGACATCTTTTTTAGAGATGGAGCAGGAGCGTCGCCAAAACAGCAGAAGATACCAATGCAGATTCGACTGTAGTCACCAAACGGGGATTGTCACATAAATCCAGGATGCAGTGTAATGTAAGATGAACTTTACTGTTTACTTAACTTAGAAATCAATATTAGAAGGACCAGATTGCTTTGCTGGTTTAAGTCATTACTCTGCTCATCTGCTCTGACCCTCTAAGATCCATATCATGTTAAACACTACCCCTTTAAAGTCACAGTGTTCTCACAGGGATTTAACTAAATGTGGATCCAGTGTGATCCTTGTGGTGGCATAGTTAGTGGAGATTAAGAGAGGCAGAGAAACAGATGGCACTTCAGTGAGGGGGAACTGTCACAAATAGTAGATATGAGTACCATTTGATATTCTGTTTTACAGGATTATAGCTATGGAAGGGCATTTAGGGAGATACCCCTCCCCCAAAACATGGCCTCCCACACTTCTGAATTCCCAGCTTTCATCTTTTTTAAAAAAACAAACACCTAAGCCTGTAGCCCTATTTACTGCCAAGATATAATAAATGTAGAGATAAAAGGAAGTACGTCTTCACCCAAAGAGTAACACATGGAATTCACTGCCACAGGAGGTGGTGGCGGCTACAAGCAAGGACGGCTTCAAGAGGGAATTGGATAAACATATGGAGCAGAGGTCCATCAATGGCTATTAGCCACAAGGTATAGATAGAAACTCACAGGCTGGGGCAGGGGATGCACTGTATTCTTGGTGCTTTGGGGGGGGGCAACAGTGGGAGGGTTTCTGGAGTTCTGGCTCCACTGATGGACCTCCTGATGGCACCTGGTATTTTTGGCCACTGTGTGACAGAATGTTGGACTAGATGGTCCATTGGCCTGATCCAACATTGGCTTCTCTTATGTTCTTATGTTCTTATAATAGCGAACAAAAACTCTGCAAGCAATTTTGTCCCAATTGCCTGAAGGTGTCAATTAACCCTATTCCTCTTCAAATTGATTCACAACCACTCTTTGCTGTCACCATTTTATTCTGGGCCCTTTTGCTTCTTTTCTTTTTTGTTTCTGCCTTCTTTAATGTCCACTGTGATAATGGAGAACATGGGTTGAAAACTGGAATGAGATATATATTATGTGGGGGTTGCCTCCTCTGTTTGCAGTGGAAAATTTTCTTCAGGAGCAGGTGGGCAATTGGGAGGGAGGGACAGGAACAGAAAAATGAATGCCCAGTTTCACCCACTTTGGTATTGGGTTTTAATCATTAATGGCAAACTTCTTTGCTATAATATGCCTGTGTAAAGGAATGCATACCTATGAGCATGTGCAAAAGGTCTTTTAGGAATATCCACTGTCTCCAGGAATATCCACTGTCAAGCCCCCTCCCCCAATCTGGAATTAGGCCTAATTGACTGAATAGGCATTATGCTTGGGCCAATTTAAACTCCAGAAGCTTTAACAACAGGAAAAAACTCAATTTCTTATTATAGAAAAAGAAGGTCTTGGGGAGGATCAAAATAAATCTGTACCAAGAATAATCAAGTATCTGAATGCCAAGAAAGCAAATACTCTGCCCATGTGCAGAAGGCTCCTCCCTCAATACACAATAACCACACACATCTATCTCCTTAGTATTAGGGAATGAATTTCTAGGTTGAACAAAGTAATTTAGAGGTCGGTGTAACTTAGGAATCATTTCACTAATTGAGGCATTGAG
Source organism: Gekko japonicus (assembly GCF_001447785.1). NCBI lineage: Eukaryota > Metazoa > Chordata > Lepidosauria > Squamata > Gekkonidae > Gekko > Gekko japonicus. Next base: position 1,093,987 of record NW_015167527.1, on the reverse strand, counting down.
TAACTATCTCCCCTATCACCGAGCTTTCCAAAGACAATGTTGAATCCTACTCCCGTCTTATGCCCTGCAACATCTCTTAAGAAACTAATATAAGCGTGCTAATAAAATCAACATGGGACACATAGTATTAGTATAAGCAAATCACTTTTCCCTAGATAGCTGATGGTGTGCCATATCGCCAATGTATGGCTTCTTCTAAGACGTATGCCCATGCCTAGTTGTGGTAAGTACTGTGCATGTAATTTGAAAATGGGAGGCAATAATTGGCACTGAAAGCTCAACTGCATTTTACATTTGGCACAGTTAATTTCCATGTTGTTGTTTTTAGTCTGATAGAAAGCCCATCTCTTCAAAGCCATACAGTTGTGACTATGCACAGCTACCATGTGGTACATTCCTAACAGTGTGTGGAGGTACTACTATTAATACAACTATTCATTGTGACATCACCATTCCCTACCCAATGGGTCTCATAGTTTATGACCATAGGGATCTGGCAACCCTAGCCCCCCTCTGGAAAGTAGTCATGCTCCCTAACTATCACATTTCTGGCTATGGACCTGCTGCCATTTAGAAGACAGAAGAATAAACCCATTACTCATTTATATTACATAGCACACTTCTAAAAAAAAGCAGTTCACTAATAATTAATGCTAAAGTCCTAAGAAACCTTCTTCTCAAGAACTTGTGGCTACTCCAGATTATGAACTCTTTGCTACTTCCAGGGCTCAGTACTCAAATCACCCTGGCGTTATTGTTTGTGTCAAAGGTACTATGCATCATATTTATTTATTTATTTATAGATTTGATTTATACCCCGCCCTCCCCACTGCGCGGGCTCAGGGCAGCTTACAATCAGGCATAGGCCAGTCACAAATATAATTTTTTTTAAAACCAATTAAAATCTCTACAATACAATAACATTATTGTTAACAAAAGGGCTCTGATATTCCACATATTTCCTCCAAAGTTTAAAGTTTTATGAGGGGACATTTTGAAAGAAGCCTCTATCATGAGTAGTTCAGTGTCATAAATGCTAATGGGAAGCATTTGGTCACCTCAGTTAAGGTGAATAAATACATGGATGGATGGGTGGATGGATGGATGGATGGATGGATATAATTCCCAACAGTCCCCTATGTGTAGATACTTATTTCTGCAGATAGGGGGCATACTCTTCCCAACAGGTTTTTCTACAGACCCAGGGGATTCCACGGGTATGCAGAAAAAATCAAAAAGTAAAAAAAACCCAACCCTTGGGGAGAGTTTAATTCCCCCCCCCAATACCTTTTGAAATGGCCACCGCAGGGATCTACTCCAGGCCCCACCGCATCGACAGTAAGAGATAGACTGGCTGATAGCTAGAGAGAGAGACAGAGACAGAGAGGGAAGGAAGCAAAAGCATTACTGGAGCTTGGATTGGGGAAATTAATCCTGCATTATGAATGGCTAAATAGCAGGCGGTTGGGTTAAAAAGGTGTGTGGGGGGGGTCAGGGCACTTTCAGGCCTGTAGCTACAGTGGGGCATTTTGGGGTCCTGCCCCCTTAATTGAAAGCCCTGCCCCATGAATAGCCATGCCAGAAACCTTATTGGGGGGTATTTTTTGTATGTTTTATATGCATGTGTATGTATAGAAACCTTATTTTTGAGGAGAGACCCCTACAGGCAGTGGCACTGTGGCTTGCCTTCAGGCTTCCCTCTCCTTCCCACTGTGGAATTCTTGGGGGGCATCATGGGACCTGGGAAAAGATAGCTCAGAAGGCATTTCAATGCCTTTTGAGTTCGTTGGAAGGGACATTTAGATGCCCTCTGAGCTGTTTTTTCCTAAGAATTGATGTGCTTGCTGCCCCTGTTCCTTGAAAGGAAGAGCTAGAAACAGCCTCAGAGCCTCCCCCTTTAAAGACAGGCATTCAGATTAATAAAATTTGACTGCTCCCTTAAAAATTTAAATGACCTCCAAACAAACAAACAAAAATCCTGGCTAAAGGCCTGGGCACTTTCCAGGCTTTTTTTGGAGCCAGGCCTGGGACTACGATTGCCAGCTCCAGGTTGGGAAATTCCTGGAGATTCTGTGGTGAAGTCTGAGGAGCGCAGAGTTTGGGGAGAGGAGAGGCCTCAGCTGGATATGATGCCACAGAGTCCACCCATTTTCTCCAGGGGGACAGATCTCTGTTGTCTGGAATTCCATTGTAATTCTGGGGGATCTCCAGGTCCCAACTGGAAGCTGGCAAACCTAGGCCTCGCAGCACCCTCTGGGTGACTTGGTACCACCTGACTTGCATGTTTCAACTAGGCCTGGCTGCTTGCTACTGTTCAACATCAGCCACCCCATGAAAGACAGTGTACTGTAATGGTCAGAGCTTCAGAGTAGGGTTTGCGAGACCAAGGTTTAGATCCCCATCTTGCTGTGGAAGCTTACTGGGTGATTTTGGACCAGTCACATACTTTCAGCCTAACCTTGTTGTGTGGATAAAAAGGAGAGAAGAATGAAAACTGCTTTAGTCCCCACTGTGGAGAAAGACCATAGTATTCATTGGTGGTTTCCCATGCAAATACGAACCAGGACCCACCCTGCTTAGCTTCCAAATTCTGAGAAGATCAGACTAGCCTGGACTATCCAGGTCAAATAATATCAGCCAGGACACTGCAGTTGCCCAGGGCGAAAATTCCACATGCATGTAGAGTCTCAGTCTACTGAAAGCAAGCAATGAGAATGCCTTGTTGTGTGTTGGGCTACGAATCAAAATAAGTAAGGCTACTGCATTCCCCCTATCTGCTTAAGCCAATTACATAATCAAATAAGGAAACTAAGCTGGTCCAGTGCATTCTTAAACCTGTACAAACAGCAAGGGATTAGGGATGGACATGAACCGATTTATGAACTAAAGTTTGTGACAAATTTTGGGCGGTTTCTGGTTTGCGAAGTGAAGTTTGTGGCAGGTCAACTGGCACAAACTTTCAGGCTGTTAATGGAGGTTCGTGCTGGTTCGTGAACAGACACATTTCCAGACAGACTGTCTCTGCTCAATCTAAATGTTTACCGAACTTCAAAGATGTGGGGGGCACAGAACTTGGAGGGCGTGTAGGGGAGCATCCAGGGGAGGTCCCCTGCAACTTTGATGTCTCTAGCTTGCATAGGATCCATTCTATACACTCCTGAACTGGCACCTGTTAAAATAACCGTCTGTGAATAACAGGTGATCCTCTACAACTTTGGTGTCTCTGACTTGCATAGGATCCATTCTATACACTCCTGAACCTGTGCCTGTCAAAATGACTTCCTGTGACAGGAGGTTCATGAGCATATAGAATGGATCCTGTGCAAGCCAGAGATACCAAACTCACAGGGGACCTCTGGCTGACTCTCCTGTACACGCCCTCCAAGTTTGATGAGGATTGGATTTACAGGATCTGAGTTAAAGGTAAAGGTTCCCTTGCTCGAAAGCCAGTCGAGTCCGACTCTAGGGTTGCAGTGCTCATCTCCATTTCAAAGCTGAAGAGCCAGCGCTGTCCGAAGACTTTCCATAGTCATGTGGCCAGCATGACTAAACCCCAAGGCGCACGGAACGCTGTTACCTTCCCACTGAAGTGGTACCTATTTATCTACTTGCAATTTCTTGCTTTCGAACTGCTAGGTTGGCAGGAGCTGGAACTAGAGATGGGAGCTCACTCCGTCATGCGGCACACTCGGGTCTCGAACTGCTGAACTAACGACCTTCCACAGCCTGAAGTTCAGCGTCTTAACCACTTACAGCCCCTCAAAGAAGGTACCCCCAGGAAATGGAGCCCCATAAATCCAATTCTCACCAAACTTAGAAAGCAGGTTGAGGAGAGTCAGCCAGAGATCCCCTGTGAGTTAGGTGTCTCTAGCATGTTGGGGGGGGGGGGGCATTCTACCAGTTCACGAACCTAACCGGTTCATTTGGCCCCTAAAAGTTCATGGCGGTTCGCAATTCGCGGACTGGGCATGCCACAAAGCAAACCCCATTTTCCCAGTTTGTGCCGATCCCTACTAGGGATTGCTTACAAATGTGTCACTCCCCTGATGTAATCAGGGCTGGTGCCAGGTTTTTTTTGCACACTAGGTGAAGCTACCTTATGGTGTTGGTCGCCCCCCCCCCCCCCCGGTGCGCTCACCAATTTCCAAACATAAATGCAGCAGCAAACCTCTGAATACCAGTCCTGGGAGGTGGCAGCAGGGGAAGGGGCCTATGCCCCTGTGCCCTGTTAGTTGGCCCTCCGGCGAAACTGGCTGAGCACGGTGGGTAAAAAGTTTCTGGACTAGACAATGGCATACCTAGACTATTTGGTGCCCAGGGCAGATAATTTTTTAACACCCCCTCCTCTGCTTAAAGTATTGGACTAAGATCTGGGAAAACCACATCTGAATCCCCACTCATGACACAGATGTTTGTTGGGTGACCTTGGGTCAGTCACATTAGTCTCAACCTACACCTGACCCGGATAGCCCAAGGACAGCCTGACCTCGTCAGATCTCACAAGCTAAGCAGGGCCATCGTGGAGGTAGGCAATGGCAAACAATCTCCAAATATCTCTTGCCTTGAAAACCCTACAGGATCGCCATAAGTCAGTTGTGACTTGACGGGAAAAAATAAACAAATCCATCACACTTCTCAAATTCTGATCAGGCACTTGGGAGGGCTTCTGTTCTCCTTTCGAAGCCCAAGAGGAGACCAACCCAAACATCTACAAGGCATTTTTGAGAACCGGAGTCTGCTTTTGTACTAACCTTTCCTAACTAACACTAGCCAAAGCATTGCAAAATAATGATCACAAGCTTCACCAGAGACCAGACTGGATGTTAAGAAACACACTACCACCAAAAGAAGGTGCCCCCATCCCCATTGTTTCCAAAGGACTAAAGTCCAATCAGAGAATCTCTGCAATAGAAAGGGGGGGGGCATTTTCCCAAGTCCAACAGAATGTCAGGCTCCTTAGTCAGGGAACACCACACAAGGCTTCTTAAGAAGATAAGTGTTTATTGGTAGTCCAGTACTAAAGAACTCATATACAGCTTGTGTCAGGAATGGCCTGTAGTATGATGGCCTCTGATTTATAGTATAATCAAACTCCCCCCCCCATAAGCTGAAGCCAATGATTATATTCGCGCATGGAGGCTGAAGCAAGCAAGCAAGCAGCCAAAGTGCAGAAACCGTTAGCTTTCCCAGCCGAGTTAATTGCAGCTGGGAACACTAACAAGGTCAAGCTAGAGATAGTGCACAGAGCTGGACAGGGATGCGCTGGGAACGAGGAGGCAGTGCACCCCTCCACATTCCAGATCTATGACAGGGCTACCGGACACAGAACCAGTGCAATCTACAGTGCCAAGCAAACTCAGTGCCACTGTGGCAATGCCAGGTGATGTCATGCACAGGATAACAGTCCAAGCGAGGGGCAGTAAAAATTTCAAGTTATGGCAGCCACTACAGAGAAACACGGGGGGAGGTGTTTGGGCATTGTCCATATAACTGTGAGGCGGGGACGATGTGTCTGGAAAAACTTTTCTAGTAAGAGGCAAAGGCCCCCTTCTTTTCGAGGGAGACTAGGAGTCTCTGGGTCCCCCCATCCTGGAAAGGAACTCCATTTCAGTGCATCGCCTCCAGACGCCAAGGGAAGGCACCTGAGCTCTCCGCCCCAAGGTGCTGCAGGGAGCCTCCTGGCTTTGCAGAGAGGAATGAAGGAGACCCCCCCACCATCTGGCATTGTGGATGGGGTGGATGCAGGGGGCCCTGAAGGAGAGGGTGGCCTCCGTACTGCATGGACCCCCTCTGAGGCTCGGGGCTCCTCTTCCTTCAGCCAAACCCCTCTGGGAGTCCCCAGCAGTGTCCCCCCCCCCGCCACCTTACTGACTTACTCATCCCATCCCTCCTCCTCTGACAGATTTTTACCTCCTTGACTTCGCACCGAGAAGAAAAGGGCAGCTTCTGAAAATGGGAACGCTGCAGAGTTTATTTATCAGTTACATTTATATTCCGCCCTCCCCGCGAATGGGCTCAGGGCGGCTTACAAAGGTCGGTACAATGTACCTGGTCTTCATAAAACATTTTAAACAAATTAAAACAGTCATACAATTAAAATACTCTAGTAGTTAAAGTGCTCACAGTCTTAGTCGATCCTTCATTAGCTTAAGTGGCACTCTCGAAGATGTACCCCCAAAATTCCTAGCTCAGCGATCCTCCGGCTTCCTGTGGAGATATGGGGGGGGGTCGAGCCAGGAAGGTGCCTCGTCCCTCAATACTCCCCCTCTCCACCCTCTTGGCTTCTTGCAGAAGAGAGTTAAAAGGGGGCAATGAGTCTGCTCTCCTAGAGAGAAGGGAGAGGGTGGCAGCGCTCCAACTTCCCGCCAGATTGTCTCCCCCTGCCCCCCCCCACGAGTAAGGAAGGCAGTCTCGATGCATGCATCAGCCCCAAACCACAGGATCGGGAGAGCTGCAAATGTGTGTGTGGGGGAGTCTCCAGGGTAGCAGCGGAGGAAGGGGGAGGGGGGAATGCAAGGTTGCGAAATCCCATCAACTGGCAAACCTATTTTGTCCAGGCAGCTGTTTGTCATTGATAAGCCTTTCCTGCATGAATCTGACTCGTTCTTTTTAAAGTCATTTAGGGAGCAATCCAAACAGGTCAACTCGGAACTAAGTCCCATTTATTCAGTGCAGCTTACTCCCTGGAAAACATCCATAGAATTAGTGAGCCAGCAGCGACTGGTGGCGTGACTCTTTTGGCGAGGGGCGGGGAGGGGTGGCAGGCCAGCGGGGCGTCCTTCTCCGGTGGCGCCCCTAGGACAGTGCCTAACCCCACCTTATGGAACCGCCAGCCCTGGATGTAATGCCATATCTAGGGGTATCTAGGCCTTCAGGTGGGACCAAAGGATCCCCTGGAATTAGAACTCATCTCCAGACTATGAAGATCAGTTCCCCTGGAGAAAATGGATGCTTTGAAGGGTGGACTATATGGCATTTTACTTCACTGAGGTCCTCCCAGAATCTATCCCCAAATCTCCAGGAGTTTCCCAACCTGGATCTGGCAACCCTACCTCTCCCATCCCATAGCCCATATTAGACACTGAAGGCTGGGTAATACAGCAATAGTTACCTGGGTCTTATTATTAAGGGAAGGTTCTGATGCCTACTCACAATGTGTGAGGGGTTTTGCTCCCTTCATTTTTACAAGCATGTAAATGTGAGATTTGGTTCTTCAAGTTGGCAGCCCTTGATATTTAGTGACTGGATGTTGAAAATTGCTCAGATAGGTAGGCCAAGACCCAAAATCACTGTTACTATTGTGAATCTGCAGCTGACTTTCTCAGGTCTTTTTTGTTATGCAACACATCTTACCACTGTGGTCACTAGAGGAAGGCATAGTGCTAACTAGGTTATTGTCTTTTGCTATTCATGATAGCTCCCAGTATTCATCCTGGATTAGGCATTCTTCTCCCTTATGATGTGGCAGCAAAGAGCCCCAATGCTTCCTTGTTTTGCTGAGCAGAATCAAAGCATTGCCCAGTGGCAGTCTTCAGGATTCTCCTTGCCTCCACTTACACACAAAGTTAATGAAAAATTATCTTTCCTTCTAAACTCTGATGAGGCAAAAACTGTGGGGAGAATGGTGGTGGAAACAGGGTTGCCAAGTCCCCCTGGGGGGTGGGAAAACCCCCGCCCAAGAGGCCCGTTCCCCGCCGGTGAGGATTGCGCTGGTGGCGGGGGGACCCCACCCCCAAAGTGCGTGACCTGGAGGTGACATAATTGCATCGGGCACGTTGTGGGGGGACGCTCTATCATCTGAGGGAAAATTCTATGTTTTCCCCTCGGATGATTGTGGCCCCACCCCCAACGTACCCGACGCGATTATGCCACTTCCGGGTGACGTGATTGCAATGTGTGCGCTTTGCACACACGCCAGGAGACTTCAGGAGATGTCCAGGACTCCTCTCGCTATTCCTGAGGTAGGACTTGGCAACCCTAGGTGGAAAGTACTATCAAGTTGTAGCCCACTTTTTGGGTTTTGAAGGCAAGAGCTGTTCAAAGATTATTTGCCACCCCACCCCCCCTTCCAGCATAGCAATGCTAGACCTCCTTGGTGGTCTTCCATCTGAGTACTAACCAGGGCCTACCCTGCTTAGCTGCTAAGCTCTGACTAGCTCAGACTAGCCTGGGCCATTGAGGTCAGGGCAGAACAAGCAAACGTAATTTGTAAATTCAATGATCAGCTGTTCATTCAGAGGCACTTCTTTCCTTTTCAAATCCTGTGCACAGTCCTCAGCCATGCAGGTCTGGTGGCTAGTATTCTTTCACAGGCCCATTTAATTCCGTGATATACACAGCTGCCGCTTGCCAAAAGACTTTCAGTTCCATCCCAGCTGGGGTTTAGCTTTTTTGAAGTGACTGGTACAATATTTCTTACTGCTATGTTTTCTTAATCAGACCTGATTCCTAGAGAAATGTCATGCCGAGCTGAGTACTGCAAAGGTAATCAGGTAGCTTTATAAATGCTCTGGCTGGCTCATTCAAACTGCATTTGCCCAAACTGTTGTTTTTTAAACCCAGCTTTATTATTTTTATAACATTATTTAGTTACTTCACTTCTGTAGGGTTTTATTTATTCTTTTCCAGTTGGCTGGCATACACTGTTAGTGTCACATTGTAAAAATGTTACAGAAAACAAATTTGGTAGTTGCTGTATTTACAAAGGGCATGCTGTCAACTCCTTTTCTTTAAAACAAACAGATGTATTTACTCTTGATCTAGGAACTATCTGCACTGTCCTGTTCACTGGATGCCTGGCTGTGTCTTCCAACAGTAAGAAGATCCAGTTAAAGTTGAACTACTCCAGGGAAGGAAAAGCATTTCTACTGGTTAGTTATGTACAGGAGTCATTTCGTAGAAAAAGAGCTAGGGGAACTCATTAGCATAACTCATTAGCATACACACCCCCTGACATCAGGGGCCCGGTGGTGGACCTGCAAGGCCAGCGGGAGTGCGAGGAAGCCCCGCCAAGGCCCTCCCTGGCCCCAGGCAGGCAGGGGTGGGGAGAGGCGGGGAGGAAGCAACTTACCCTCCTTCTTCTCCTGCCTCCTCCTGGCTGAATGAGGGCAGGAAGCGGGGCAGCTGGAAGCAGGGGGCGGGGCTTCGTCATGTGCCCTGCCCCCTGCACCTCACCCGGGGGAACTGCGTTCCCCCGCGTTCCCGCCCGAAATGACCTCTGGTTATGTAGTTTATTACTGATAACCTCTTGGAATAAATGAAGCCAAAGTGTCCAGAAGTCAAAGGCTAATACAAAAGCAGTGAGCATATTATCACTTGAGCTGCTGAAAATCCATTAAAACATAATTCCAATCAAATGTTATATCTCCAGCAATTCAGAATTCTGCTCCAAAAATCTTAAACGCCATGCTGAAAGCTGATGCAATAATGATGTTTTCCAGATTGCCTTAATGTTCCACTTTCATTCCCCAGTGGTACAAAGTTTTTTTTCTTGTGTCCAGAAAACTTTGTTAACATCCCCATGCTGTCCTGGTCTTTTCTCATCCCCCCGCCCCCATTCTTTCCTAAATTAGTTCTTCCCGTACTTTTTTCCCATTGCAGAATGAATTTGCAAGATAGCGTTTTGCTTGGAATCCAAACATTTTTCCGCGCTGCAGATTGCCACCCAAGGGTGGGTTTGGGGCAACAAACTTTTAAAGAAATATTTGCATGCCTGCACTGAAACATTTCAGGTGCCTGTGCTGAAACAAATGGTCAGTCCCATTGGGAGGCCCAACACCAGCAGCCAATCATTGTCCATTTATTTTCTCTAGTGCCTGATCTATCTTATGCATGCATCAGTGGCAGCAAATTTCAAGGTGTTCAGTGGGACTATCTCATGTAGGCTTGCCAAGTCCCCCTGGGGGGGCGGGGAAACCCCCGCCCCAGAAGCCCGTTCCCCGCCACCGCAGATCGGGCCCCGGGGGGAACTCCACCCCAACGTGCATGTCACCTGGAAGTGACGTGGGCACACCGGGCACGCTGGGGGCGGGGCCACGGTCATCCGAGGGAAAACTCTGTGGTTTTCCCTCAGATGGTCATGGCCTCACCCCAGCATGCCCTGCGTGCCCGTGTCATTTCAGGGTGATGTGGATGCGGCGCATGCGCACGAAGCACCCACCAGCCGGGAGTCCCCCGCTGCGGCTCAATTCACACTTGGCAACCCTAATCTCATGTCAAAAGCCTGGAGCCCTTGACCCCCATGTAAGCATGATAGAATATTGTTTCGGAAAAGACCCATCCAAAAAGGTTGGTGTTTGTGTGCATAAGCACAGACCTTCAGTCCTCAATGTGAATGTGAACAGAAGGAACCGTGATGGGGGGAAAATGTGTGTTTGAACTGAATTGCCACGATACCCACGAAAACCCGAAAGGCAGCTGCAGTCTGGAAAATGCCTCTGTGTGAAATTACCATTGCATCAAAGATTCTAGATACTCCAGTGGACAAAGCGTCTAAAATAATGGGGCAAACCATCTAAAATAATAATAATACCCCTGTGAAGATGTGATTAACTGCACATGTTGTACATGCTTAGAAGAGAGCAGAATTGCGCCTACTTGGCCTGCCCCTTATTGTTGGCATAGTCAGCCCAAAACATTTGCAGTGAGCCCTACACTCCTACAGACATGCTCCCTTTTGTGCCGTGTCAGCTGATAACTTCCACTTCAAGGGATCACCGGAATTAGCTTTCAGTGTTTGATCCTTCATCATTAGTAGAAGTTTCATACAGCCCTAATACACATGGCCACAGATGTGATACCTTAGGTATATAACATTAGAAAGAAAGGGAAGGAGATAAATTCTGCCTGCATGTAGGTTGGGGAAGGGTGGCTCCTGGGGCTCCCCAGTGTGAGAGAACCAAGTTTATCTTTCATTGGCTGTACGAGAGAAAGAAGGCTGTTGGCTCCCATGAAGCTATTTGCAGTTAGGCCCTTGCATCTTCTAAAGAATGGAAAATATTTCTGGTGATAAACCCATAGTACTCAGTACAAGAAAACATTGAGCAGTCAAGAAACTCTTCTGCTATTGAATGTGTAGCGTGTCTTAAAATTCCTCCTTAGTATAGAGGAAAGAATATTCAATTGGCAATATTCAATCAGTGGGTAATCCCTACATGCACACTTAAAAATGCACAATGTGACCTAACCTTTGTGTCAACTGGAAATGCGTGTGTCACACGCTCCCAACAAGAGGAAGGTGTGTTCCGGTGTATATGGGATGCAGGCGTATGGAGAGGGCAGGGACTGTGAGAGCCAGAGTTGATGCCCGTGGTTAGAGTGTCAGACTAGGATCTGGGAAGTCCAGGTTTGAAGCCCCACTTTGCCATGAAAGCTCACTGAGTGGCCATGAGCCAGTGACTCTGACCGATTCCCCACAAGCAGCTGTGCCGCCCTTGCTCTTCTGTTTTCCCTGGTTGCATTGGTCAATTTCACACTATTCACTGCATGGCCACATTTTGACCCACAGCTCCCCCGATTTCCCCCACGTCTTCTTGATCTCAAAAAACAAGGATCGAGAAGATGTGGGGGAAATGGGGAGGAGCTGTGGGTCAAAATGCGGCCGTGCAGCGAATAGTGTGAAATTGACCAATGCAACCAGGGAAAACAGAAGAGCAAGGGCGGCACAGCTGCTTGTGGGGAATCGGTCTCTCTTTCAGCTGAATCTACCTCACAGGGTTGATAGGTAAAATGGTGGTTAGCAGCATAATGTATACTGCCCTGAGTCCCTTGGAGAAAAGGTAGGAGAAAAATGTACTAAGTAGTAGTCATTGCTCAATAACATCAGTGATGAGAGATGTGCTGTGGCTGTTTGTGTGTGAAAAGGAACTTTTCCCACTGTCCATCCAAGCATCTGCATTTGCCTTACAAAGAGGTTAGAAAAACAGGTTTAAGGGTGGGGGGAGTTATTGTCTTAAGGGAAATTGTTTGACATTTATTCATTCATAACACTTTGAATAAACAAGCTAAAGAATGTCTGTTTTCTCAATCTAAGGAGACCCTTTTGTAAGAAGTGAAGCTGTAGGAAATGTTTCTTTTAAAAACAGCCTTCTCTGCTGAAAATACATCTCATGTTTGTTAGTCAGATCCAGAGTTGACACCTGTTCCCATGAAAACTGGAGATTCAGCTTTCCCTCAGGGGTCTTCTTCACAAAGTGTGTGTGTCTATATGGCTTCCATCTCCAGTAGATTCGAGGGTGGGCCCTGGGGAAGGTGGGGTCTGGGGATGGAAGGGCATAATGCCACCCTCCAAAGCAGCCATTTTCTCCAGGGGAACTGATTTTTGTAGTTTGGAGATTAGTTGAAATTCTGAGGTGTCCAGGCCCCACCTGGAGGTTGGTAAACCCACAAATGGATACATATGGGGCAAATAATCATGTGAAAAGGGCAAGCAATCCCTCTTGGTGATTTGTAGTTTTTTCTATGTTCCAGGGACTCCCACCTTTAAAATTAAATATGTTGGTGGGCACCTGGGTTTTTTCGCCTCTGTGTGACACAGACTGTTGGACTGGATGGGCCACTGGCCTGATCCAACATGGCTTCTCTTATGTTGTCTTATGTTCAAGTTGTTCCAAGTGGGCAACAACTGATCATCAATAAATGTCAAATGAAAAATGAATACAATCAAAAAAAGCAAAGCCTTCTCTGCTTATGGGACTAGCCATGAAGCAAACACCAGCTCAGACAAATTGGTCTTGTGATGCTTCTGATGCGGGTGTTAAATTCCTGGCAAGTGTCCAGGATAAAAGGATCTTCTGCAGTGGGGTGGGGCTACCAGAACTCTTTTAGTGCATTTGGTGTGAACTTTATTTGAAACAGCTTTGGGCTAACAGAGATTCTATATCTTCATTTACTGGAAGAAGGAGCCTCCATCTATGTTGCAATCTGTGTTTGATTGTGTATGAACAGATTAATTTGCATGCTTAATCTGCATTAAGTACAACATTGCAAGACAATTACTGTTGACTGTTGTTATCACCATGCTGGGTAGTTTTCTGATGCAAAATTCTCATATTAAAACCAGACTGTGATGTTCTAACTGCAGGACTCTCACAATTTCATAACTATAATCTCTTCCACATTCAGAGAGAGAGAGAGAGAGAGAGAGAGAGATATTCTAAGACCATATCTCCATGAACTGGCATGCCTCCATCATACGGCTGTATTTTGTGCATGATAACTAGCCAGCACATGCCCAGAAAGACTCTGGATATTTGAGGCTGCATCCACATGGTGACAATTTTCCATATTCACATTGCTGCTGCAAATGCAGTGGCATTCCCAGGAGCAACATGGTGTCCACATGGTAACTTTTTCTGCACTTTCCTTGCCCCAGGCCTCTGTGGTCTCTCCCCTCCCCCTCCCATGCCACCAGTGAGCTTTATCGGGCTTTGTAAAAAAATCAGTAATTGACATATCACTATTCAGTAACAATTACTGATTCTCAGGGGTCATTTCGTAGAAAAAGAGGTGCAGGAGCTCATTAGCATAACTCATTAGCATAACTTATTTGCATATGCCACACACCCTGACATCACCGGAAGCTACCCTACAACAAGCATGAAAATACAGATCAAGTTAGTATTGCTATTTATTTTTGTGATAGTTGCTATACAAAGTCTCCTGGGTTCAGCTTTTTAAAGTCCAGTTTCCTTAGAAGGGCAAATTAGCAGTGACCTTTGCGATATATGAGTGGGGTTGGTTTGTTTTGTAAAAGGAAGTTACGTTCTTATCACACCAATGTACCTGTATAGTTACATGAAAAATAAATTATTGTAAAAAACCTGTTCAAATAAATGGTCTACTTGTATGAACAGTGTGACATTAGAGAATGGGATTTTTACAAGATCGCAGCTTTTTTTATATGCTCAGCAAAAAACTTTTAATAATGGAAGAAATGCCACAATCTCATGCAAGTTTCTCTTTCAGTCACTTGCAAACACTCCAGCAAGTCGTACACATTCTGCATGCTCCATGTTTCACAGGGCTAGCAGATCTACTATCTGGAAAAGACATCCTCCCTTCTCTAGTAAATTATGAATAACCTGACCCCTTGAGAGAGGGGTGTGCCTAAAACAGAGTTACACACATGATGCATATAATAACATTAAATACCAAGTTGCCTTCTTCAAGTGAATACAAGGTAATCTTTGCCTGTTGCTGTGAGCAAGACAACTCCCAGGGCTTTTTTTTCCTGGGGGAACATGCCAGAACAGAGTTCTGGAACCTCTTTGACAAGATTCTTTTTAAAGGACCCGTTGAAGACATCGTTAACCTGACCCCCTTTGAAATGCAGTGGTCATCCCAATTAAGTGGTACTTAAAGTGCCAGCATTCTGTCCTGGCCCTGGCCTGGATGGCCCTGGCTAGCCCTCTGAAGCTAAGCAAGGTCAGCCCTGGTTAGTACTCGGATGGGAGGCCACCAAGGAAGCCCAGGGTTGGGACACAGAGGAAGGCAATGACAAACCACCTCTGAACTTCTCAGGCCTTCAAAATCACTACGAGGTCACCATCGGTCAGCTGCGACTTGATGGCCCTTTCCACCAACAATTTTGTTGTTGCGTATGAAAAAGGCCTGACAAACCCCTTGGGGCTGTGCACTTTGCACCTCTCTGGAACCTTAAGTCATGTTGCCCTCATTCAGCCTCATCTAGAGACAACAACCACATGGCCCCAGCCACAGAAAGTCACTTAAATTCACACAAAAAGGTCTGCATTTTACCATCATCCAAATATTTCACACCAAGGGAAGGCAGTAGGAGAAAATAATACTGTCTGCCTGCCTTGTCTAACAAAGTTTGTGTCCAGTGGCACCTTTAAGACTAACAAAGTTTTAATCAAGGTATGACCTTGAAACCCCCTGAGACAATACTGACCTTGATAGGCTAAGAAAGACAGAGAGAGAAAGACAAACAAAGAGAGAGACACAGAGAGACACACACGGAGAGGGACACAGAGACACACACAGAGAAACAGAGGGACAGACAGACACAAACACAGAGGGACAGAGACAGAGAGAAACACACACACAGAGGGACACACACAGAGAGAGGGACAGAGAGACAGAGGGTCAAAGAGACAGAGGGGCACAGGGGCAGAAAGAGAGACACACACACACGTAGAGGGACCAGAGAGAGAGAGAGAGACACACACACACACACAGAGGGGCAGAGAGAGACACACACAGGGAAAGAGACACACACACACAGAGGGGCAGAGAGAGACACGAACAGAGGGGCAGAGAGACAGAGAGGGAAACACAAACACAGAGGGACACACACACACACAGAGGGACAGAGAGAGAGAAGGGCAGAGAGACACAGAGGGGCAGAGAGAGAGAGACACAGAGGGGCAGAGAAAGACACAGAGGAACAGAGAGACAGAGAGAGACACACAGACACACACACACTCCCCACCCAAAGCAAGCCCCTGTCCCCCCACCGGAATGCCCAAGCCACCCACAGCCTGGGCACCCTCAGCCCACCCCCACCCAATCAAGCCCCTGCCACCCCACCACCACCACACCAGCCAGGACGCC
>NW_015167527.1:999255-1078075 GCF_001447785.1 Gekko japonicus | reverse complement strand
TCCTGCTGATTCTTTTAAAAAGCTCTTGGGAGGAGGGGGGATGGTGGCCAGGTGGGGCTGGGGCGAGGGAAATGGTGTTGATGAGAGCAGGATAAGTGTGTCCACACAGCATGCTAAAGTGCTTTGACTGCAACCTTTCTCAAAACATTTTACCAAATTTGGGAAAGATTGCTGCAAAGCAGGGGAAACATAGAAACAAGATGAATAGAGGACAGCATCATGTGGATGCTCCAAACAAGCCCCAGTTTAGAAAGGAAAGTGGAGCAAAACCTCCATGTGGAAGCAGTCTGAAGTGTGTCAGATTGTGGAGAACAGTGAGTACACCTTCATCTGCCAGCACTCAGCTAGCAACAGTACCAAACTGTAACACTTCCTGCTCATACTTCTATAACATCAGAGATTTGAGGGCATCTGGGTAGATGCCAACTCTGACTGCATTGTAATGCCTCAGCACCGTTGACCCAAAGAGCCTTGAGGAAGGAGGCTGAAGGTTCTGGTTGTGGCAGTAAATGCAAGTTATATTATCCTTCAAGCTGCAGCAGATTTTAAATGTGTTTCCTCAGCTCTCCGTAGCAAACTGTGTAGGGGTGAGTACTGCAAAGTAGGGTGTTCGTATGGTTCCTTTAACAATGGAAGTACAGACTGGTCCACCTCTTCCAGAGTAGTTCAGTTCAAAGCCTTAGACTGGCTGAATATATGTCACAGGAGATGGAGTGTAAACCTCCGTGTGCTTTTGGCTGCCAGTAAAGTCTCCCACCCATGCTCCATGTTGGTCTAAAAGGTGCCACTGGACTCAAACTTGGTTCTACCGTCAGTTTTGTTTATTATCATTATACTTGTTTGTGGTGAATGACACCATTTGGATATTCTGTGGCAGGCACCAAAATGCCCCTGGCCCCCTGTGCTTCAGCCTTTATTTCCCTGTTCCTCTTCCTGTTCCCCTCAGGCCAGTGGAGGCACAATGGAGCCCTGAAATTATGTCTCTTGTATTGTGCTGGTTTGGCCTCCCCACCTTACCTGTGGACTCCCAGGTTGCTTCCTTGTTCACTCCCCAACTTGGAGGGATCCATCAGCCCCACACCAAAGTTTAAGGTAAGCACTGAGGCCCTTCCATCCCCATGGGCCCAGAAGATAAAGATCACTTAAGGACCAAACCACACACAGTGTGCAAATGTAGCAGAAGCCCAACAATTGCTTTCCTACTGCAGTTACTCTTTGTTGAGTAATAGTGCTGTTCCATGGCCGTATTTCCAGAGGCTATTCCGTATGCCTGCAGCAGAAACCGAGCAGGCAGACAAATGGTTCAGAACTTCCCTGGCTGTTTCTGTCCTCAAAACTGCTATTTTCCAACACTGTTTCCTTAGTTGTTGGGGGTTGTGTTACTCACATTTGTGTGTAATGTGTAATTAGTCCCTACTTCTGAAATGTAAAATGGGAAACTGTGGTGCCAGATGCTCATTTGAAGAAAGACTTTTTAAAAACCTGGCATAACCATCTGGACAGCTTTATGGAATTCAGTTCTTGAAATACCAGAAGGATTTTCAGAGGTTCTGTGAGAAGGAAACATATTTAATTTCAGCCGGGAATAGTTAATTATCTCATTGAGTCACGGGAGATGGAGTGTAACCCTCCCCCCCCCCCGTGCTTTTGGCTGCCAGTAGATTCTCCCACCCATGTTTCATATGCCCCTTTTCCAGATTGTCTCTCTGTGAGCCAAACTCAATGTGATATGTAATTGCTGCAAGTCTGGTTTCCCCCCCAAGAGTTTAGCCTGTTTGAATGAAAATCAGCCATAGGAGGCTGCAATGAAGAGCAGACGAATGGGGAATGGGTGGGTCTGCTTAACTCTTTCACTTCATGCCATTTGCTCACTCAGAATCACGCAGCTCTCAAGATAAGCCTCTATTTCACCCCACACACTATTAGGAAAGCTATTGGGGGGCATGCTTTTTAATCTCCTCAGCCATCCCGCTACTCAAAACTGTAAGCTTTGAGGAACATAACTGTAATTCAAAGTCTGACCCGCAGGTGATCACATCCCATCATCCTCTCTCTCTCTCTCTCTCTCTCTCTCTCTCTCTCTCTCTCTCTCTCTCTCTCTCTCTCTCTCTCTCTCTCTCTCTCTCTCTCTCTCTCTCTCTCTCTCTCTCTCTCTCTCTCTCTCTGTGTGTGTGTGTGTGTGTGTGTGTGTAAGCTGCTGTCAAGTCTCAGCTGACTTAGGGAGACCCAGCCAAGGGGCTTTCAAGGCAAGTGAGGGGCAGAAGTGGTTTGCCACGGCCTTCCTCTGCAGAGCCTTCCTTGGAGGTCTCCTGTTCCAAGTGTTGTCCCTGCGTTGCTTCCGAAATCTGATGGGATCAGGCTATACCGTATGCCCCCTTCCCTCCACCCATCATCCTGCCACCTTCCCTATTCTGTTGCCAATAGGAAAATGAGACCGACTGGCCTCCCCAGTCTGATGGAGTTAAGACCTAGAGACACATATAAAAGATTTCAGCCTTGCTTTGCTATTGGAGTTTGTACAAATCATTATGGTCTGTTATTGAAGACAGGAAAGGGGGAAATATTGTGAATGTCATAAATGCTCTCTAATTCTTCTTTACTATGCTGCTATAGATGTTAACTGTATATGGTCAGAACTGTTTAAGCAGTGGAACAGGCTGAATATTGGTTCATTCAGGAAGTTGGCAGGGGTTTGACCTCATTTGTGAAACTGCATAATTTAAGCAGCATTTCAGTCCGTTTCATGAAAGCAGCAATACATTTGCCTGAATCACATAATAAGCGGAGGCTTTTATGAATAGGGATAAAGTCCTTCTGAGGTCACCAATTAGGCTGGGGCTTTACTTCTTTTCTGAATTAAGCAGAAGCTTTTCTCCATTCATAATTCATTATTGCTAGAGTTCATAAATTAGGCAGAGGCTTTGTCAATTTCCGGAATAAAACCCTTTTTTCTTTTGCCCCTGCCACAGGCTCATTCAGTGTGTGCATGCCAAAAGATCATCAAATGAGCCTCATGCATATACATATCTGCACCTATCTTACCCACACAATGAACAACAGCCTTCCCATTTTACAGTGAAAAATGGGAGTGTGTATGCCCAACTCCAGTGAACAGCTCATAGATCAGATCTGTCAAATAGTTTCACTTGTAAATGGTCGGCAATCTGACATGGATCATCCGAGCTGTTATATGACATCTCAACAGATCGTATGTAGAATGCATATATATAGCGCTTAACTTGACGTTAGTAAAACAGTGGAACTACTCCCACTGGACTCTGGGAGAAAAAATGGCTGCTCCCTCTCTGTTCTGTGCTACTGTAGTATGTTAATCCCAGGCAGGCTATATCGCTCTCTCTGTATGGCGAATAGACTTAAACTGTACAATGGAGACTTGGAGCCAAACTACATGAGATATTTTGCCATGACTCTGATAGTCTCAAAACCAGACATGTCACTCAGGAAACAGTGCCCAAATGTGCCAGAGCCTAATTTGCATTGAGACCATGGTGTGGGGGAGGGGCATCAGCCTTCCCCTTTGTGCCGTTTTTTTTCCAGCCAGAAATGGCCATGGGAGAATTGTTTGCCCTGTTGGTGAGGTGTGCATGCAGCATTTAGTATTACTTGACTATTGGTTGATGGGAACACTGGCAAAAGGGCATGTTGCACAAAAAGAGAGTAATCTGCACAAACAGCCTGGCTTGGCAACCAACACATGAAGAACATAGAATCATAGAATGTTAGAATTGGAAGGGACCTTGCAGGTCATCTAGTCCAACCCCCTGTACTCTGCAGGCGCATACCTGATACTTGTTGTAGAGAAAATGGGTTTCTTAAATTTCTTAGCCATTTTAAACTTTGGTTCAGGCTTGAAATGCGGCCTGCTTTTGGTTCTCAGAGGCCCTGGTCACACGGAGAATTTGCCACGCGAAAGGCATGAATGCTGGGCGGATTTTCGGGGCGCGATCACACCGCAACATCTGGCAAGTGCACTGCACCCATGGCCAATCTGTGGTGTGCCGCCGAAGATGCACAGTTAAAAAGTACCTGCAAAGATCTACTAGCAAATGGTTTGCCACAGGCTGCAGACGGACTCATTTGGTATGGTTGCGCCGGCGCGCGCCTATTCCCTCCGGCCATCCTTTTGCAGCGCGTGCTGAAGGACGAAACCCCGGTGTGCCACTGTCACATATGATCGCTTAATGGCGGATCAGAATGCGACGGTGCAAATAGCCACGCCTCACCCCCACATTTTCTGGCATGTGTGGCCGGGGCCAGAGTTTAGAGATACTGCTGAGCAAAGAACAAGCTGACCTTGTGGTACTTAGATAACGCTGCAGCTGCATAGAGGAGTGAGTGCCTTGCACCGTCTTCCAATTAACCACATTCCAATCCAGTTAAGCCTCATGACTTGTGGAAAAGGGGTTGAGATTGCTGCAGAAAAGTTTCTTTTCCTTTCATAATGGTTAGACCACCCGAAAGGTCATATGCCTGGGTTACATCACCATCCAAGGATTCTATTGGTCTTTCAGGTCTGAGACCATGCGGGGCCCCTTACCCATAAAGAAGTTAGTTTTCAGTCTGTTGTTAGCCTGACAGTGACAGCTTGCTACATCACCATGCAGTCACTGCCTTACTCACCGCAGCCATCTTGAATGCTTGTTTGTACAGCCTTCCTTCCGAACAGCTTGCTGGCCTATGCAGACTCTGGCCCGATCTGCATCTGCTATGTAAAGCTGTCCTGTGCTGCTGTGGTGCCGTCTTCCCATTTGGCTCAGTATAAAGCTCTCCTCTGTCTGCATCAGGACGCAAGTTGTGGGGAGAGCATGAGAGAGAGGGGGAGGAGCGGCCTCCTTGGGGCACCGGCAGGTCACTGCACTGCGGGGAGGAAACGGCACCTGTGGACCCCCCCAAAAGTAAAAACGGGTGACCTGGCAGAGGGGGAGGGGGGCAGGAAAGACAGAACGAGCTGGGGGGAAACACAAAACACCCAGCAGTTGCCAGGCAGGGCATTCTGGAGACTGCCCCAGGAAATAATAAATGATTCAGGGGTGGGCATGCTTCCAACCCCCCCCCAAATATGATTGCAGAAAAATGTTCCCCGGCTGCTTTTAAGCACAGACAACTGGATTTTCAGCTAACTTGTTTCCTTTGTGACAATTTGCGTATCTCCTTATTTATTAATTTTATTTATTTCATTTGATTTATATTCCGGCCTCCCCGCATGGGCAGGCTCAGGGCAGTTTACAACAGGTTAAAATACAATACAATAAATACAATAATGCAATAGTATAAAATTCAAACAATCAAATTTATATATAAAGTGCTGTTGCACGTAGATGGCGATAGCGTCTTATAAGGCCATTTTATGATGGTACTATGTGGCCATACCGGTATCATTATCTGTTCTTATTACTATTAACACAAAGGCCCTAACAATTCAGTTGTTGTCGATATGTCCTTAGAAAAGATGGGGGTGAGAATCAGCTCCAGTTGTCTGCTTTTTGCTCACAGCGGCTCGAAGGTGGGGAGGAGCTGTTGTACCACCTTAAAACCATATTCAGATAAGGCGGTGAGACACCGTAGTGACCTTGGAGTGATCACTAAATGGCAATAAAATGATGCAGACATCCGATGCTGAGGTGAAACAGTAGGAGAGTGGATGTGGCATGATATGCTGACAGAAATTTGTGAGACGGTGTGAGATCATTGGCACAACGGTGAGAAATACCAAAACAGATTGGACCTCTGGAGCCTCTGCGGATTGCTGAGAACCTTCAGCTGAGAATGGGTAACATCTGCTATTGTGAAACCAATGTATTACTGTTTTAGTTAGCCTTTACATTCTTAGCTTTCTTGTTTTACCCCTCACCGTTTCTTGTTCTTTTTGAAATATTTTTGCACCTTGATAAATAATTACATTTTGCTTTACTTTGTGGTTATTTGCCTTCAACTGACTTCAGTTTAATTCCAGTGTCTAGATTAGGTGACCACCTACTAAGGTGATCTACTTTTGTGAGAAACTCACTCTGCAAGCCTACCTTCCAGGGTTGACTTTCTGGTTTAGTCTTGGGAAGATTGCAAGCTTGCTCTTTGGTTTCTAATTGTTGGGGTAGTCAAAGGGGCTGGTGGCAGCCTACTGAGCGGGTGTGTGAGGAGTCACACTCCAGGGTTTTGTAAGTTTGTGTGCAGCAGCCCTTCTAACAAGGAACCTTGGCCCTGGCCTGGACCAAGGCACCTTGACACTTGTCTTCTCAGAACAGTTATAGGTACTGCATCACAGGAGACAAACACCCAACAGGAAGCTCTGCTGCAATCTTCCAGCAAGGGATGCAAGACAGAAGGTACTACACGCCTAAACATTTGACCTGCCAGTGTGTCTCCTTCTAACCCATGCCTGGTGTCTGGGTGTTGGTCTAACAACACTTTCTTCTTCAAGAGCTGCAAGCATACAGGAAAGATGCATGTGGAGGTAGGCTATGAAACCCTACAATTGCTTCCATCAGGGCTCTTTTTGTAGAAAAAGCCCAGCAGGAACTCATTAGCATAATAGGTCACACCCCTGAAAGCACAGCTCATTAGCACATTAGGCCGCACCCCCATGTTACCAGAAGTGTGCTCATCCAGCCACACCCACCTTTTGCTTGTTATTCTGTTTACCTTGTTTGTTGTCAAAACCCAGGGCCTTTTTTTGTAGCAGGAACTCCTTTGCATTTTAGGCCACACACCCCTAATGTAGCCAATCCTAATGAGTTCCTGCTGTTGGGTGTGGCCTATTATGCTAATGAGTTCCTGCTGGGGGTGGCCAACTTGGGAGCCAGCCGGAACTCCGTTCCTGTTCATTCCTGCCCAAAAATAGCCCTGGCTTCCATCAGGCATGGAAAGAGGCAACAGGGGACATAGCCACCTTCCTAAACTGAACACAGTTGGCCACATGAAGCTACACAATCTTAAAATCCAGGAAGAGTTCCATTACAATTCCTGCAAGGAATGGGTGAGTATCATCTCAGTGTCACCCCCAATAAGCCAATGTCAAAATGGGGGCATCAACAGTCTGCATGACATGGGAGGGGAGAGGGATAATAAGGTTTGCCAGGACAGCTAAAGTTGAGTGGTGATTGGTCTAGGATCTGGAGGGCCAGGTTCGAATCCCCACTCTCCCATAGAAGCTTGCTGGCTGACCTGGGCTGGTCACACATTCTCAGCCTAACCCACCTCACAGGGTTGTTGTGAAGATAAAATGGAGAAGACCACAACATAATTGGATACCCATTGGGGGGATAGGTGGGGTATAAATGAAGTAAGTAAATAAAAATAATAAGCCACAAACAGAGGTAATCAAATGAACATGGGAAAGGCATGGCTGAGTGGGAGTGGCTGGAAAAATTATGGGCAACCTGAGGCAGGCACTTAGCTACTTGATTTGAGCTGTCCATCCTCATTGACTGATTGGCACACTGCAGTTCTCCCAACCCCCTATGGCGGAAAGCTATCTAAAGTTTGAATCTGGGACCTCAGTCATGTTATACCTATACTCCTTTCTCTACGGTCTTTTCATTCCTGGTACACATGGTGGCTTCATCCTCAGAGCCCAATGAGGACTTCCAAATGCCCCATGGTATCTCCTTTTTTGTGTTTGTCCAGAAGGCTTACCGTTACAGAAGGTTACAGTTACTCCTACTCAAGTCTACACATAAATTTCCGCAGCAGTGCAAATAACAGTTCCCCTGGGCCATTTCAAGTCAGGAAAGTAGCAGGCTTAAGTCCCCTCTCCCAACACATCATAGTTCTCATTCAAATTGGGTTCACACAAGCCTAGGAATTAAGTTAACAGCACAAGACTCCCAGACCACATCTGTCATCAGGCCATATGTCTTGCCACGTGAACTTTGTAATGTGTGAAAACAGCCCTTTAAGACTGCCTGACTGTCCTCTTTGTGTTTTCCTATCAGAAGAGCAGATGCTTGCAGTCTGTGGGGGGAAGGTCATTTGCACTTTTACTTGCTGGAACACATGGAGGATGATGATGAAGAAGAGATTGGATTTATACCCCGCCCTTCACTACCCAAAGGTGTCTCAGAGTGGCTTACAAAGTCCTTTCCCTTCCCCTCCCCACAACAGACACCCTGTGAGGTAGATGGGGCTGAGAGAGCTCTGACAGAAACTACTCTTTTTTCAAGAACAGCTCTTATCAGAGCTACGGCTTGCCCAAGGTCATCCAGCCAGGTGCAAGTGGAGGAGTGGGGAATCAAACCCGGTTCTCCCAGATTAGAGTCTGCGCACTTAACCACTACACCAAACTGGGGGTACATTCATTCACACCGCAAAATGTGTTGAGTCATGTCTTCCGGGTCCTATTTGAATACACTTGCCCAGGGGTCTTGTTGTAGAAAAAGAGCTGCCGGAGCTCATTAGCATAACTCATTAGCATAACTTATTTGCATATGCCACGCCCCTGACATCACCGGAAGTGTGTCAGAAGGCCCGGCTACTTACCCTCCTGCTTCATCCTCATTCCCAAACGGAATGAGGATCGAAGCAGAGGGCGGGGTAAAGAAGGGGGCGGGGCTTCACCACGTGACCGCCCTGCCCCCTAGAGGTTCTCTTCTGGAGCTCCGTACCTGAGAGCTCCCCCCCGACTAGAGCCCTGCACTTGCCTATTTGCCGTCATCTGTGACAGCATGGAGGGGTACAGGCATCACCATGTGTGGACTGGCTTCATTTCTGCTTACGGGGGTGGGGGTGGTGGAAAAAAAGGTGGCAGAACTCTCAAGAGGGAAATAACGTTTTCAATCTGTATACTGAAAACTCATGAACATTTTTAAAAGACTTTTGTCGAAAAGGTTCTGGAACTCAGTTCCAGCACGTTCCCCCAGAAAAAAAGCCCTGACTTATCTAATCTTGGCATGCTGTTCGGTGACTGGAGAGTATCAACAGTGTTGCCAATGCACTCCAGCAGTGTTGCTCTGGTCTTGGTTCCTTAAGGTGATATCCTTTGGTTTTAAATTTCTCTGCTGTGAGTGCACAGAACACCAGCTAAGCTATGTCATTGTTAGTGAGATGCAGGCACCATGGCATGGGGCACAGGAGGGCTCTCTTAAGGAACTAAAAGTATCTCTTGGTGACTGGGCAATAAAAGACATGCAAAAAATTAAGCAAAACACCCAAACGCAAGCAGTGCTGTTTCCAGATTCTGAATGGAGTTAGTGTTGGGACTTGCCACTGCCCTTATTTGTGCCATATAGTCTGGATGAAGGTGCCCCTTTTCAGAACGAGGGGAATATTGATCATTTCCCTGTTACATATGTCCAGCCTCTCCCCCCTCCTAGACGTGCTCCTACTCTAAATCAGAATGACTTTCCATTCCTAATTTTAGAAAACATTTGCTAGGCAAAACAAGCTATTTTTATGATGCCCCCTTTTTGTAACTGGAGTCTTTCTATTGATCCAGACAGCCTTTAGTTATGCAGAAACTCTGGGGGATGGCTTTTGTCACTCACAACAAGTCCTCTGGGGTGTCCTGTTGGTTCATCCCCCCCCACCCCCCACTAATGTCCTATAAATCACTGCTCGTTTTAGAACCCGATTAGTCATAACACTGAAGTGTGAAATAATCTCCATCTCAAAGTCCACTGTGCTCCCCTCTTCCCTTCCACTGTAGGAGGCTCATGCCAAGTTGGTGACGATCAGAGCACTTCATTCCTTTTCATCACAGAGGCCTCAGAAAATGTGTAGCTTCCTTCATTAGGCAGGTGCCACATAAACCTGTGCCCTGGAAGAGAGCAGTGTGACTGGCCCACAAGTTTCTAAGATTAAAAACATGAATTCAGGCATGGAACAACCCAATGGCTCTAAGTTTGGATATGCTTTGGATGGAATCCATGAGTGTCTGTCTGTGCATGGCAACATTATACAACAGAACGTGACCCAGCATATAGTACAGGCAAGTGGGAACTCACAAGGAACTTGCGGGATACAGGGGGCAGGGAGCCATGCCAGGCTGGAGGTGGAGGTGGGGGCAGGGAGCCAGGTGAGGGGGAGGGCAGTGATGTTGGGGGGTCAAGGACCCCAGAAGCAATGATGGGGGGGGGGGCAGAGAGCCTGGCAGCAATGTTGGAAGGGCAGGGAGGATAGACTGTAGGAAGAAGCAGCACTGGACCAGGGGAGGGGGTTGAGGAGGATTCTTTGCATGCATTTGCCCATCTTCAGTGTGGCTTCTCCCTTAGAAGCTGACAGGAAAATATGGGGGAGGGGTGCCTGAGGCAATGGCTGTAGAAGTGTGCAGGTGGGCAAAGAAACTCCCACCACCACCACCTCAGCTTCCCCTTTTAAACTTTCCCATCAGTTTGTAACTGGCGGGACTACAGGGAAAAGCAGTGCTGAAGACAGGCAAGTGGGTGCGAAGAATCCTCCTTCCCCCAGCTCCACTCCCTGTAGTCTTGCCATTTAAAAGTTTAAAGCTAGAAGCTGATGCGGGGAGGTCTGGCAGGCTTGGCGGTGGTGGCAACGATTGGCCTTAACACCCCCCCCACACACACACACAATTTTGCCATCACACACCTCTGGCAGCAGCGACTCTCCTGGATGCCCTGCAGCTTTGCTGCTGCAGCAGTGGTGACTCTTCCAGCTGCCCGGACTGCCTCAGCAGCGGCTACAACCGTTTACCCAGATGACTGTGTCTTCCTCATTTGTAAGTGCCCTCCAATCTTTCTTCCCTTCCTCCCCTCCTCCCCCTCATCCTCCTGCAGAGAACAGTTCTCTGTGCTTGTGCAGTCAACTGTTCTCTGTTTCTGGTATTTTTGTAACTTTTATTTTTTTAGTTTTCAGATTTTCCTGCAGACCTGGAAAGGGGTCACCCAAGTTTGTGGAATCATCTGTTTTATATCAGTGTGGCCCTGATCTTCAGATTTAAGTATCCACAGATTGGTCCACGACTATTAAAACATGTGGGGCCAAACATGGATTGCTGAACTGTACATAGGTTGCCCCTGCATATTAGAAGAGAAGACCTGTTCAAAAGGAGGGGGGACTCTCTGGAGCACGTTCCTGTGTGACTGCTGTCTCATGGGCATGGCACCTATATGTGAAGATAATGCACATGCATCAGTGTTGTCCCCAGAATCGGGAATGTTCAAAAAGTTGCGTTCCCATTTATGAGAAGGGGGCCCGTTGATACCTCTCTTCCTCTTCTCTCAGACACCTCCACGTTGTCCAGTATCTTGGACAATGGCCTGCCTGGAGGTCAGGGCAATGGAGCGTTCATCCCTCCTTGAGCCCTGGGAGAAGGGAGGGTATAAATGTTTTAATAAATAATATTTAAAAAATGAATCTCAGCCAGTAGCAACAAGGAATACTTTCTGGTTCAGCTCCAACTCCGGATAGGTAGTGTTGCAAGCTGTGTTTTATCCCATAATATGACTGTCTGAGGGGGAAAAGTTACTTTAATTCAGTGAGAAGGAAAAGAGGGTAAGTGTACAGTCAGCCCTCAGGCCTTAAAAAGGGTGTGGCAAAAAAAAGGAGACTTCAGCCTGCTCCCACCATGGGAGAATACAGATTCATGCTGTAATCATGCCTTCATCAGCACTTTCCGCAAATTTGCATAAGCAGGATGCTTTCAGAGTCTGTGTCTTGCAGAAAGCACACACAAAAAACCTATCCTCCTCTGCAGACTGGCTAGTACTAAAGTGAGATTGCTCTGAGTTGGTAATTCTTGCAGTTCAGGGTTTCTTGGCAATATAATTATCCTTAAGCTAAGAGTGTGCTTGCTTTCAGTGAGATGTTCTGAGTTTGCTGGTAAGTCCTGGCTCCCAATTCCTCCTATATATGTGTGAGCTGATGGCCGTGGTCACTCTGCAGTGAGACAGAGGCACAGTGCAGATGCTCAGGCCCGCTGTCATCTTGCTTATGACGTGGTATTTCCGGGCCATAAGAGGAGCCCTGGCATTCAAAACAGATGAGCCTGCGCTCAAAAGAAACACAGAAAAGTTGTTGCTTATAAACAATATGCAAGGATCCCATAATTTTCATGTAGAATTCATATGGTAACAGGGAAGGGCTGTTGTGTACAACTACACACAAGAGCAGAGAGAAGAGAGCCACGTCTCGAGTCAGTTTCGTTCAGGCAGAAACATATGCTTGTACAGTTGGCAACAGACAGATTTTTGTTCTCCCTCAGCCTTTGGCCTCAGGGCTTATATAACACAGAAGGCTTTTGTGTGCATGGGTGACACCAAGAGCGTTGTATGCTGCATCTGTTTATGAGAAAGAAATCTGTGTTGCTCCTGGGAGCACATGTGTTACAGGCAATTGCATTTGATATCTGAAATCTAGGCCAACCGGAAGTTCACTCAGACCAGAGGGGAGAAGCTGTTACACAACCGGACTGTGTTTTCCCCTCTCCGGCCGTGCCCGCCCACTAGTCCTGGAGCATGCTGGCAGCAGCTCTGTGGGTTTAACCAGGGGTTATTGAGATGTACATATCTGTAGTTAAATGGCAGTGGCAGGTACTGGGTTTGCTTGGCACAGAAGTTTCTGCAGGGTCCGTCCCATTTGTCCCGTCTGCAGCTTGACAGCCACGCTATAGCAAATACCATTACTTTAAACAACCACATAAATTGCAACATGATGGCACATTTTATCTTAATTGTACATAGTTCCTTATTATTTGCTGTTACATTCAAATTGTCACATGATGCAGGAGCTGGGGAAGTTTTCAAAAGATAGTTGCTGTAGACGCTGTGTCCCGTAGCCAGTTCTCAGGGCCAGACTACCTACCACCCAATCAGTGTTGGCTTTGGGGGAAAGATGTAAGGTGATTTTCTTCTGGAGAGGTTTAAGGAGTGAATTGAATGTTCCTTCGTGGTACGGTATTTTGAATTTTGACACAGTTGTTTGAGGTAATTGCATTTCTGTTTCATGGCTGCATTGCTTTATTAAAGAAAATGTAAATGTTCTAAACTTAAAAAGACGTTTGTGGTGCATAGACTGAGGGGCTGAATAGTTTATGCTGATGAATGTGCTTTTGAGCAACAAGGAGGACACCTATTAGTGTTTTATCCTGGATTTGAGCCAAGTGTAGTCACTGTGTTTTGCACAGTAATTATATCAGGCATATGCTTAATAAAGGAAGAAGACTGCGAATTAGGCAACATTTGTGTTTAAGTTTATATTTAAACAAGGAAAAAGGTCCGTTGTGGAAATAAATACAACGGCCTCTAGAAAGAGGCTCTGGGCGGGTGCCCTGGCCTTGGACACTCAGTGTCAATTTGCTGTGGCGACCTCAGCAGGGTATAATGACACTGAGTCCACCATTTTCTCCAGAGGAACTGATCTCTGCTACCTAAAGAACAGTTGTAATTTTGAGTGATCTCCAGCCCTCACCTGGAGATTGGCAACAATGGTTCCCCAGAAGGGAATGGTTGGTTTGGAGGGTGGAGTCTATGGCTTTGTACCTGTCCGAGGTCCCACGCCTCCTGAAACCTCACCCTCTCCAGGCTCCATCCCTCACATCTCCAGGAATTTTCCACCTGGAGTTGGCAACCCTATCTCCTTCCCAGCCAATTATCAACCTACCTTTATTTCCCCCTTACTCTTCAGCTTTCCACCCCACACACACCTGCAGCCTCTCCCGTACTCTGAAGCCCTGACTGCTACGTCACATTGGCTGTCATATGGGGGCCACCTCAGCAGCATATAAGGATACAGAGCCCACCATTTTCTCCAGGGGAACTGATCTCTGCCATCTGGAAAACAGTTGTAATTCTGAAGGATCTCCAGCCCTCACCTGAAGATTGGACTCATTTTACCTCAGAACAGCAAACTGTTTAGAATGTTAGAGGCAAAAGCTAATCAAGTTGCATATGCAAACGACCTCTGTATTCCAAGGCAAAGGCCAATGAGGCTGCATATGCAAATAACCTCTGTGTTCTGACTGGCTATGGGGGGGAGAGGAAAACAAACTGTTTAGAATGTTGGAGGCAGCCAGTGGATAGGGAGACCCTCTGAATGACAGATCAGAGAGCGAACTGATTTTGGAGCGTGTGGAATGTTCTAGAGAAGTGCCACCACCATTCGGCTTTTATTTATAAGGGAGATTATTAGCTCCTATATGGATTGGGTGAGGCCCCCTGTATGGGAAGGTTCAATTAATATTATATTTCCTTACACTTACCTCTGTCCATTTGTATATATCTCTGCCTGAGCCTCCTCTGTCAGTTGGAGAGGATATGAAGGGAGGCCTGTGGCGGCTGCACCCTCACCCCCAGCACATGGAAAAACAAGCATGGCCATTCTTCTGTTTGTTGTTTTAGTGCAGGGCGCTCCTTCCATAACAAACCCATTTCCCTACTCTACAGGCAGCAGGCTAAGACCTGTTTGCTTATTCTGTCAAGGAAAAGGAGGCTTCACAAAGGGCAGAATCTTCCAGCCTTTATATCCTGTTGATAAACAGAAAAAGAAGAAAAGGAGGATCCTTTCCAAGTCTGGCCTACCTTTTGTTAGGCTGTGGTGGCTTTTTGAACTTCTGCACATTAAATATTTCTGGGATTTGTTTCCTGGACTGTGTGGACATGACTACAAGAGTTTACAGATAAGGAGTTTACTGACCTCAAACAATGCACTTTTAACAGTGCAGCCAACTCATGGATGAGACATATTCTCAGTCACCCACGTAAAGCTGTTTAATACATACTTAAAATATAACACAAACTTTTCTGTACTTTGGTGAGAGTTTTATTTGGCAGAGATCACTAGTGCTGAGCCAGAAACTTGCTTTTAATGTAAAACGAATGAGTCCCTTCCAGCCTGGGATGAACATGTTTCTTCATAACTAGAGAGCCACATATATTTGAGATTAGGCTATGTTACTTCTATGTTAGAGCCCCAGTATCTTTCCTGTCTGACATTAATAACAACTAACACAAATCCTATAAAAGATTGGACCAGTACTCGAAATTTGAGTTTAGGACAGACTGAAATGTCATAAATTGTTATGAAGAGTTTTAGCTATAATAAAAAGTATGTTTGCTACTAAGACTTGCTGATGGTGTGAACCAATTACTTTCTTGCACAATTCCTATTTGGAATAATTCCTATCTGGAACTGTTGTTGCACAGTCAGTGAAGCTCTTTTATCTGTGATTGTTCTAACAGACTTACATCTCCTGTTGGCTCTGCTGTCCATATAACCAGTTACACTGGAACAAGGACAATGAGGGAGATTTGTGGGCAAGACTGGACAATACTCATACCTACATGTGGTGGGAACTCCAGCGGGCAACCTCCGATACAACATTTGTACTCTTGTTGCCACTTTGTGGAACAGCAGGAGAAAAATGGGGGGGGGGGGCCTCGGTACCAGCAATGTCATGACCAGGGCTTTTTTTTTTTTTTAAGAGGTGCTGGAACTCTCAAGAGGGAAATGGGGTTTTCAATATGTATACTGAAAATTCATGAACTTTTAAACATTTAAAAAATAATATTGTCGAAGAGGTTCCAGAACTCTATTCCGGCGTGTTCCCCCAGAAAAAAAGCCCTGGTCATGACATCATTTCTAGTTTCAGAATCAGAAATAAAATCACAGCATTGTGTGACACTCTAGGAATTTCCCAAATATCTATGGTAAAATTTCTAAAATGCTGTGCAATGGCATGACATCATAGCATCACTGGCACCGAATATGAAGTCTTCACCTCCATTTTGCCCCTAGATGATAAGTGGAACACAGTGCAAGTACTCCTTAATACCCCACCCAGCCAGCATTTCTGCCCTGCTCGTCATGTTACCAACAGTCCATATGGTGGTGTAACATTTTAAGGTGCCCAAATCCAGCATGCACAGGTTCAAGTCACATGGTCAAACCTCAAACTGAAACTGTACCTATATATTTTAGGTTTTGCCCCATCTGAATGTAAACCCACCACGTGGACAGCATGGACAGGTAGTGCTGGGTGGCAGGTAACAAAAGCACATATGCACTTGCTTTCTATCAGTGTAGTGGTTAGAGTATTGGGCTAGGAATGGAGAGAGCAGGGTTCAAATCATCACACTGCGGAGACACCCTCTGGCAGTAGAGGAATGTCAAAATAGGGGTCAATCATACAAAAAGAGGCACTGGCCTTTTAAATGCTCTTCGAACTTTTATTTCAGGCTTCTTTGTACATCAGTGTGTTTGGGTTTTGGCATAGTTAACATTAGCCACCCAGACCCACTACTGCTTACAAGAGGACTGACCTTCTCTCTGACCCTAAGTTTCTTTCCAAACTTCTGTCTTCTCTGTCCCCAAACCCCATCTTGTTCCCTACTGCCCCAGAGCTTTGCCACTCCCCATCTTTTATCCTGCAGGGTCCTCCCACTACTCTCTAAAATGGCCCAGCCCCAACCTTTCTCGATCCCTTTTCCTTTGCCATTTTCTCTTCTCCATAGCTGCACCCAAGCTGAAGCTGCCTGGGGTTAATAAGCCACAGCTCAGTAATCTAGCCCTGCTCAATGCTTTACAAAGGCTCAGGAGCCTGTGGCCTTGTTTCTGTGCCCAGCTGTCTTCCGGGCCTGGCCTGCCTCCGGAATGTCCGCCATCTTGGCATTTCTCCCTGCTGGGGCAGCTTCAACCTGCCTCACAGCTTCTGTGGGTACTGGATGGGACTCCTCACTCCTCTGCTGGCTTGCTGGCATGGAGCCACCAGACCCACCATGAAATTCAGTGTTTGACCTTGGGCCAATCACTCTCTCTGAGTCTGAGTTACTTCAGATAGTTGTTGTGAGGATAAAATGGAGGAGGAAAGAAAACCATGTATGCTGCCCTGAGCTTCTTAGAGGAAAGGCAAGAAGAAAATCTCATATATAAAGAAACCTTTGTTCCAGCCTGCTATGAATTCACATATAAATCTGCGCTCCCAAGTTAAGCCTTAGCACCAGGGTTCAGAGCATCTCACACATGCAGATACTTGCCTCAGCATGACAAGGAAGTCTGAGGGATGTGGGGAGCACCAGGCTCATTGCCCGAGGGTGAGCACTCCAGCTGAACTCACCTTTCTGTCTTTGCTTACCCTCCAGACCATTTTTTTGCTTGCATTGTTAAACAAAATTACCAGTAGAAAAAGCACCTGTAGTCTTCACCTTAGAGAAACACAACAAGATTGAATCAGACTCATGCTTTTTTTGGGGGGGGGGGTTTGCAAATCTTGGCTGACTCAACTGCTCTGCAACCCCAAATGCATCAGGAAATCTTGACAGTGAGCAGCTCCTACCAGCAGTCTATCATTTATTGCCGTAAAGTGCCAGTTCTTGTTTTTGCCATATAGTGCAAAATAAAAAAGTTCCAAATTTTCAATCACGTTCCTTCTTCTGGATACTACTGTTTTTTTTAACCAGGTTAATCAAGTTCTTAACACTCTTCCATTGAAATCCCCGGGCTGGCCTATTCCTGCTTGCTGAAGTCACCCTCAGATTGGTCTTTGGCACTACTTTAAATAAAATAGCTATGTTAATATACATGCACAGTAGGAGATTACATAGCCCCTGAAGAATTTAAATTGTTAAATTACAAGTTGTTATTAAGAATATAATCCCTTTCCTGGGACTTCAATCCCACTTTTTAAACTGCCACTGTTATACAGCTCAGGCCCTGTTACAGCACATTTTGTTGTTGGTTTTAGTATGAAGACTTTTGTCCTCTGACAAAGGCCTGTTCCTTCGCTGGGCAAGTGTTGGGGGGTGGGGAGTCACTACCGTTCTGCTCTGCAAATGGCTAAACCCAATCCTATCATCTTCCTAAGAAGAAAAATTAACACTAAAGATATAGTTAAAATCCATAAGCCCATGTGCTACTGAAGCAACTTACCTACTGCCCAGCATGGTGTAATGGTTAGAGTGCCAGCATGGGACTGGGGAAACCTAGATTCAGATGTCTGTGTGCCAGGAAATTCACTGGAGCACTGGAGTTCTCTCTGTGTGTGCCTAACCTCCCTCATAAGGCTGTTTTGAGGGTGAACTGGAAAAGAGGAAAAATCATATCCACTGCTCTGAGCTCCTCGAAGAAAGGGTAGGATAATAATGTAATAAAATAAATACCCAGCAAAGAGATTGACGCGTATGTGTTCATTGCTCGTGTGTTGATTTTAACTTTCTTGCTTAGAGCAAGTTGACTCTTTGTGTATATTATCCTTCCCTTCCTTCTAAGAGCTCCTGGTGGTATACATGGGTTTCCCCTCCTCCATTTTATCCTCACAACAGCTCTGTGGGGAAGGTTAGGCTGAGAAAGACGTGACTGGCTCAGGCTCTTGCCCCAGTGGACTGTATGGCCAAGTAGGGGTTTAAACCCAGTTTTGGTGCTGGCATTAGAAAAGCTGCTGTCTGGAATCTCTCAAAAAGTGCTTAGGTAGTATTGCAGTAATACACTTCTCGAATAATCTCTACGGAAATGCCAAACACCAATAGTCTTTGTTCATGAGAATGCCCCCTAAATTTCCCAGACGGCAGCAATGATAAGAGAGAGATGTGTTATCTCCCTTCTCTGAAGAGCAGGATGATTGGCAAAGAGCCCTACAATACCCTGCATGTGGCCAGCAGTTGTCTGTCATAAAAATGCAGCTACCCCAGGACGATACAGCTAACTACTCGGTCCTGAACTATGCTCTTTATCCATGTAAAAGAATTAGTAAGGGAGGCGATGAGAATTCTGAATCCCACTGCAATAAAATTCCTTGTCGGGACCACCACTGAGTCTGCTTCCTCAGAAGCTTGGCTCTCAAGTCTGCAGCCTCTGGATAGCTTCCATCCCAAATGTATGTCACATTTCCTTCCAATGGAAGCCAAATATTTACATTAATCCAGGGTCACACAGAGGCCGTTCTACTATCACGAGTTGGAAGGGACTGTGATATAGTAAACCAAGGAGAAGGGGGAGGGCTAGGTGGATGGATTATCAGAAGCCTCCAAAGTAAATTGCAGAGTGAGTTCTCTGTTTCAGCTGTGCGCTGTTAGTAAACAGCAGAGCCATGGCCCAGCCGGATAAGCACATGAGCAGGCAATGTAGTCACTAGGGCTGTTCCATTGGACAAGGATTCTCTGCGTTATTCTCATCACTGCTTGGACTGCAATGGCACGTGGGTTGGCAACAGGGCTTCCACATGGGGGGGAGAGATCCTGCACACTTTCTTCTGTGTCTTTTCAAAAACCTTTTTCCTTCCACACATACCCCTCAGGGACCTTGCATCAGCAGTCAGGACAGGAGCATCATTGTCACAGCTGCCATGATGACTCACCAATCCATCATTTTAATTCTACATGCATATGCTGTAATGGAATGGCTCTGTAGTGACATACACACAGATATATACATTATCATATACAAAGCGTCCCTCTACCTTTTGTTCCATTTGCCTGGTACACGGAGAAATCGGGGGGGGGGCATTTTAAAGGGTTTGTTTGAGTCATTTGAAAATGATTGATTGATCAGTGAATTCCCACCCCCAGAGGGCTCATCTTCATGGGTGAAGAACTCTTCTGAGCATTCCTCTGCTGGAAGCAGGGTACATGTGTGGCAAAGCAGTGCCCACATTGGCTTCATGCTGGTACCTCTTTGGAAAGTGCAGTGGAGCACTTCAAAAGTACTTGGCCATTGTCACTCTGGCTGCTGTGGGTTATCACCTGCACACAGTTCAGCCATAAGGTTTTTTGCCTTGGTATGGCACTCCACAGCTAAGCAGTTGTGGCCTTAATGGAGGCCACAATGGCCTTAATACAATAGAGATGAGGTGGGATTCCTAGAGCACTGTAGAATGCCGTGATATCACTTCTGGGCACTCAACTGGAAGTAACTCACGACGTTCATGATGCTCCCCCTCCCCAGGGTCCCCCCCCCTAAAATGCTCCAGGGAATTGCCAGTGGAGGGCAACTCTAAGCAGATTCCATCCCCACTCCCAATGCTTCTAGGCTACCTTGTGGCTGCCAACTGGCTTGCTTGTGGTCATAATGGCAAAAAAGTAAATGTCTTTAAAAAACTGAAAATAGCAAAAGTGGAGGAGAAAAGAAATTTCTCCAGAAAAGGCCGTTCGAAAGGGGGGGGGGGACAAGAAACAAGGGAAAAAATGCAAATGTGAATAAAGGAAAATAGCTTCAATTGGTGGAAAGGTTTTTCAAAAATGTGTGCCCGTAAGGGGTGCCCTTTGAGAAATGGTATCTGCAAGGAGCCAGGGAGACCCTAATAGGACTGCCTATGAGGACTGCTTCACTGAGCAGTTGTTGCTTCATTGTCTGAATGCCTCTTCCCTCTCTTGTAGTGGGTTGTCCCTTGGCTTTTTAGCACTCTTTCCAGCATGTGCTATTTTTAAATAAAAATGAAATTGAAATTCATTGGTGTTGGACTGTCATTATCACATTATTAAACAAAAGTAATGTTTTGTTTTAAAGGCCCTGAAAAAGTCCTGTGGTGGCATGGCAGGAAAATGCCACCTATAAGGAGTTGTTGGCAAGAAAATGGCGCAGATTTCAATGGGGCATTCCAGGCAGGAATATGCATATGATTTCTTCCAGATGCTTGGACTGCACTCTTGCCCAAAAGACTGGAGCATGGGGAAACAGAGCTGTAAGGATGGGGAGAACCTGGAAAGGGGACAATTAGAGCATGATGTCGTGTGGATGCTGCAAAAAAATTTCCACAATTTGGAAGCCAAGGCAGAGGAAAATATCTGTGTAGAAGCAACCTAGGTTACTTGCTAGCTGTCCTGGTTTTATGGTGAAAGATAACACATAAATGTTTTAAGTGAACAAAAGAAAATCCATAAAATATTTACTATATGGCAGGGCTTCTGTTAGCTCCATTTAGTTTAATGCCAAACTATAGTTTGATGCTATGAGAACAAGCCATGTTCTTGAGGACTCTTCCTTCCCTTTTCCCTTTGCATGCTGGGATTGGTTTAGGATCTTCTCTTTAGTGCAAACCATTACATCTGATCTGGTTGACTATGGCTTGATCTTGCTTTCCATACAGGATTGCAGACCTCTTTTAAATTGTGTTTTACAATCCTGATTTGGAGAGCAAGCACTAGCCATATTTTTCTGACTCAGGTGCCACAACAACCTCTGGTTTGCACCAAAGCAGAAGTGACTAAGTGACTGTGTACAACTAGAAGAGGGAGGAAGACGGAACACACAAACACCAGACTAACTCATGTGGTGCCAGACAGTGATCTGAACCAACCCATTGTGAGTTATGAGTTTGTGAGCAGGAGACCATAAAAGATGGGGAGACCATTTGGTAGCTAAGGCATTACCGAAGGGCCTCATATATACAACCATTTTTAACTGGAGGAGTTGTTGACTCCTGTCAGGAATGTATACATGTCATGACCAATCAGGGCAGTAGTTATGAGCTGTTGTTATAATCATTGTGATGAATGGAATGCTGTTAAAGTAAACGCCGCTGATGTACCCCCTATTGACTCCTGTAAGGAAAACTGTCTACAACCACTACGGATTATTTTCAGTTATATACCACTGTAATGTTAAGCAGTGAAGAAAATGGAACAAATGTTTTGCCAGAATTAGTCAACATCCCTCTTTTTACTATGCTTCCCCCCCTCCCCTAGTCTGGTCAGTTGTCCTCGCTGGAGACTGGAGGGGGCTCTTTTTCTGGTTGATGTTTTTATTCCTTGAGCCTAAGCAAGCCAGGCTTGGAGTAGTCCCTCCATCGTGCCCCATAGCTTGCTGCCCCACACAGTTCCATTATTCTGGAAGGGAAGTTGACCAACCACACATTGGCATCCAGGGCAATTCACAGCCGTAGCATCACTACTTCTGTGCTGTGTACAAAAGCTCTTGCATATTTAATACCTTGTAACTTTTTGTAAGTTGCAGAGGAAGAAATTCACCTAACAGCATAAAAGATTTAAGTTAGGGGTGGAAAACAGGAGCAGGACATGTGCATAATAGCATCTGTTTTCTCCCATCCTTATTTCCACATTGCACTAGGAAATAGTAGGTTGAAGTTAAGCAAGCTCCCGGCCACTTGCTTCTCTTCATTCTAATGGCCGCTGGGCAAACAATACTTGCCGCTCTGCTCTGAGGCTACCATAATTCCATGGCAGCATATAAGCATAGTCCTATTCCTGCCACTTTTTCTTGGGGGGGGGGGGGCTCCCTCCTTTTAAAGGTAAATTTGGAATTCCATATTCATCTACCTGCCTAGGTTTTCTGCCACGGAAAGAAATAGCTCTCTCTTGCTCCTTGGCTTACTACTAACATATGGATGCTTTCATATTTGGCACAGGCCACTCACTTTATTTTTAAAAGGGGGAAAGCTGAGGGCCACAAGCAGTCACAGGGAGGAGGAAAAATAATTTGGAAATTTCTGTATATACACATGCATATCCAAATCCCCCCTTCCACAAGTCTGTAAGGATTCATGGGCTTGAGCAGGCCAGTTTCCCCATCTTGATTTTGATTTGCTTTTTCCTCCCTTTAGTCAATGCTCATCTGTTGTTGACATTCCAGGCCTCCTGGAGTATGGCCAGTCCTTAAGAAGCCATTCCCCCCCCCCTTTTAATTAATCACAAAGTCTTCTTCTTCTTTTTTTTTTTGCATCCCTGTGGCATATCCCAAAAATACAGAAACCCCTACCTTGTCTGTGGGTGACCAGGTTTTGCTGCTTTTGCGGTATGTATGTATGTGCCACCTACTTTACTATAATAACATTGTTGATAGTATCAATTCATGACCCTTCCTTTGGTATTCCAAAGCCCCAAACTTCACAGCAGTAACAACTTCACTATGAGCAGGAAGTATTTTTCCACCCACCCTCTTCAGCATTTTCTCAGTGCCTCTTGGGCCACTGTGTGCTTGCTGCAACCAGTGAACGATGATTGTCAGCCCATCTGAGCCCCCCCCCCCATGCCTGGTCATCCTGTGGTGAAAACAATTCAGAAAGGAAACTGATTGTCTAGGGGATGTTTCTTCCTTCACTGGAGATGTGCCTCCTTGTTTAATTTATCCCTGCCTTGCCTGTGAAAAATCAAACTCTGAGGCATTCTCAGTAGTTTGCATTCTGGGTAAGCAGTCATTATATAAACCCAAAGAGAAGCTGGTTGTGAGGTTAAAAAAACAACAGGATATTTGGAGGCTGACTAAACTATGCTGAGAAGCAAGGCTGAGCATACATTTAGCTAATCTGTCTGGAGAGGATATATCCAAGCCCAGGCCAAAAAAAGAAATATAAAAACTGACCAACCTAAAAAAAACAATAACCCAGCCTTGAAAAGCTGTTGAGGGAGAGACTTGGAGGGTAGGGTTCATAAACTTAGAGAAAAAAGAGACTGTGGGGAATTGTTAATGGCCTGGTTCTTCCTGTCTTACTGATACGCCCTCCCAGGCCAAATGCTGTACTGAATTCCCTCTGCAGTTGGACAGAGAGCCAAAGGCTCAGTTTGCCCTGATTGTTATTCAAAAGAATGCATTGGCCAGAACATGTCACTGTAGCCATGAAATAACTTGGCTGCCCACCTTCAAGTATCTGTTTGGAAAGATACCACCGGACATCTGTGAGGACCAGAGCACTCAGTAAGTGTGCACAGCATTAGAAGAAACCTTGGAACAAATCCAGTGACTTTAATGTGGCTGGAAAGATTTTACATTGTGTACAAATTCCCCCATATATCAGACATTCTCCAAGATTACAAGCCTGTGTTGCCTTCTGCTGCTGTTCTCCACTGACAGCTGTGCAGTTCCCCCAACATACTGTTTCCACTTCTAGCATCTTTCTGTTTTCATGTTCACAGCTCTCCACTGGGTGTGCACAATCATCATGAAGATGCCCATTTCTCTGTAGACTATAAAGAGAAGCTTCTCAGTGCAATCCTAAACAGAGTTATACCCTTCTAAGCCCATTGATTTCTATAGATTTAGAAGGGTGTAACTCTGCTCAGGATGGCACTGTCTGAAAACTTGCTAACCACTAATTAGATCCTCTTGTCTTCCCCCTGGCACCACACCCTTCTTTGTCCTATTCCCAAATATTGTACTTTTTCAAATAATGGACTTATAAAATAGCAGTAACCATGGTTAAAAGGTAAAGGTTCCTTGCTCGAAAGCCAGTCAAATCTGACTCTAGGGTTGCGGTGCTCATCTCCGTTTCCAAGCTGAAGAGCCAGCGCTGTCCGAAGACATTTCCGTGGTCATGTGGCCAACACCAAGGTGCACGGAACGCTGTTACCTTCCCACCGAAGTGGTCCCTATTTATCTGCTTGCAATTTCTTGCTTTCGAACTGCTAGGTTGGCAGGAGCTGGAACTAGAGACGGGAGCTCACTCCATCATGCGGCACCCGAGTCTCGAACTGCTGAACTACTGACCTTCCACAGCCTGCAGTTCAGCGTCTTAACCACTTGAGCCACCGCAGTTGTTATGGTTACATAACAACAAAAAATGTGCTGTCAGTATCAACAACAGGAAAACATTGAGCTGTTTAGTGGATAAAAATGTTAACTAATGTTTAATATTGTGAACGAGCCATGAAGGAAATTGCAGTTTAGTTGGCAGGGTAGCAGGGACTAACTGGAATACTTTTCCTTGGTTAGCCTCAAGGAATGCCTTGCTTGCCAGTCATTAACCATTAACCATGTAAATCCCAGCAAACAAAGGCAAAAAGGATGTGAGCTCTGAGTATTGTAGCATTTGATAGCTAAGGAAGGAAAGAAGTCTGAGTCCAGCCAGATATTGTGGTTATACACGAGAAGGACATTTCTCTAGTGTCTTTGCTCTACTTTTTCTGCCTAAGCATGAGAACAGCAGTGCAAATGCCAGGCCTGGAACTCCTGCCACCACTGTGTGATTATTAGCAGAGAGGATTAGTACATGCTGCATAGAATGTACTAGTCATTCCCCTCTGCTCCTTCTCTGGGAACATGCCTTACTGTGGTCACTGCAGTCAAGCTGAGCATGATGGAGGGGAATTCTGACTGAGAGGGAACTCAGCATGACTCAGATTACCTCATTAGCCTTTGGAGGCAAATATCTTTCACTGAATAATATATGCTCTTGAAGCTCAGCCAGTCATTTCATCTCCTTTCCTGTTTATAGACAGTGCGTGCCAAGTTACACATACATCCTGTGTTAACCCAGTGAGATCAGTTGCTCAGATTCTGCTCAGGATTCGCTCCATACCTCCTTCACAAAATGACCTAGACATGGGTCATCCAGATATGTTATTTTGCTCTAGATTAACCTGGAATATACGTACCAAATTCTGGTTCTCTACCAAACAGGGAACAGTATCGATTGGAACCCATGTTTCATCTACAAGAGGGGAAGAAAAAAAATCCATCCACTCTTTGGTTCTATCTCCAATTGTGGCCGTGTTACCGCAGCATGAACTGTCCCATGAAAAGAAAAGCCCTGCTTAATAAAGAGCAACATATAATGGGATAGCCAAGCACGAACATACTTTTTTTCAATTCAGTGCGACATCCAACAATATGTTTGTGCCAGCAACAATACCCATCTGATTGTGTGTTTTGGTTGCACACCTAATGTGCAAGTGATTCATTGCACAAGATCATATGAATCAGCTGCACAGCAGCATGCATCTAAAATGCAACTGCCCATGGATCTTCTTAACTGAAGAAACATCCTTTTACCACCCTACTTTTGTTGAAAGAGGCATCTGAAATTATCTTAAGCAGGCACTCTATGTATGCTCCTTAAATATGTACTCTAAAAGTGATTGGCCTGGCCTCTCACATGGCTGGAAACTTTACAAGTACTAAAAACTTTAATAGTTGCGGTTCTTTTGACCCATCAGGTTGTGCACAACACACCAGCTATGTAAAATGGATTGCCAGATATAATCTTCCCGTGTTTGCAGTTCTGGGTAGCAAAGCCAAAATCCCCATCAAGCCAATGATGGGGGCCTGGTTTGTTCCACAGAGGCAGGATGGGGTAAAAATATAATAAATAATTCTCTCTTACAGAGAATGCCTTCAGGGAAGTTGCAAGCAGCACATAGACCATTCTGGTGATTCTCTCAGCAACAGACAGACATCAAATAAGCTGCTTTAAAGCAATGTCTTAATTTAGCAGTCTAAAGAGGGCCTCTGCTCTCTGCCTCTGCTATCCTACAGCTTTAGTCTCGCTCAACAGTATGTCACCAACCTCAGAAAACGTACATTTTGCAAGCTCAAGAAATTCTTGCTCGAAACTGTTTCCTTCCCACTGAAGCCAGTGGAAACTCAAGAAATTCTTAAGCATATTTTGCCATACTGTGAACATCGAGCATATGTGCACATACATACACATATGACACAATAACAGACTGAGCCTTTGCTTGAGAACAGCTCATTTTATTTAAACTCACAACCCAAGTTACCATTTAAAGAGGGCTTTTTAAAAGGAGAAGCCAATAATTAATATGTAGGAGAAGCATGCCAATAAACTGCTCTTTCATGCTAGTGCTGAAGGGGATATACTTTCACAGGGCCCAGACTAATGTTTTCTCGAGAGACTTAGCAGCAAAACATCTTAAAACAGTCCAAAGGTTGCTCTAATTTACTGCAAGAGATCTGCTAAGAGCACAGCTGGCACAGGATTAGAGAAACTCATTCCTGCACAACCCTTTCCTGGTTTTGCTTCTGGACTATTTTCTCCTGAATTCCAAAGTTCATTCTGTACCTGTGACCAAAGATGATGCCACAGAGAATGCAATAGCATGCCTCAATGAGAGGAGAACCTATGACTAGATTACCTGTTTTCATGGACTGAGGAAATCTATTGCCACCATCCAAAAATATTAGTTTCTGATTGTTTGGCGCCAGTCCTCATGCAGGAACTCCATCCAAAATATTATTAGAATAACAAACACTAAAATTTACAGTAGCTGTTTGTAGCGAAACTGTTAGTTAAGTCTGTGATCTGTGAGTTGGAAAAGCTTC
Source organism: Gekko japonicus (assembly GCF_001447785.1). Classification (NCBI taxonomy): domain Eukaryota; kingdom Metazoa; phylum Chordata; class Lepidosauria; order Squamata; family Gekkonidae; genus Gekko; species Gekko japonicus. The sequence continues at coordinate 1,051,162 of NW_015167527.1, read as the reverse complement.
TCGGACTCATGCAAGAGGTTCTGCAAAATAATCCATGCTCTGTCCCTTACTGTGGAAATTGACACTGCCCAGCCCACACTATCAGGCCACTCTCCCATTTTTAAAAAGCATTTTATTAGTTTTCAGAAAGGAAAAAGCAAGCAAGAAAAAAACATACACAGAATCAAAGAGCAAGAAAAACAAATAACTAACCCACAACAGACATGAAGCATGTACTCATAATATTGACTAGTGTTTTACATACAAGAATCATTCACTTCTGCACCTATACCAGTTTGAGGAGTTACCAAAAAAATATGTTAACCATTAAGTTAAAGTTCCTTGCAGGTATTTCTCAATCAATTTGTATAACCTTAGCCCCGTTCACATGCGGAAGTAGCTGCGGGAGAGCCACGGGTGGTGGGCGGATTATTCGGGCGCGATCACACCACCACATCTGGCAAGTGGAGTTCACCCGCGGCCAACCTGTGGCTTCCCGCGGAAAACCCGGAGTTAAAAACTACCTGCTTTCAAGTACTGTCTTCCAGTAAATGTGTGGTGCAGGTGGGCGTCTGATCGGAGACGCGCTGGTAGCCCGTCACATCCAGCAGCCGTCTGCGTCGGGCGCATGCACACAAACGCAGTCCTGCTGTGTTCTGCTGTGTTGCCTTGCTGGTCTGATCAGCTGCTGACAGCCGGAGGATGGAGCCACAGGAGAAGGTGAGATCGCGCTACTGCGCTTCTTTTTTCTCCGCAGCTAAAAGCCTAAGTTCCCCTGCGGATTATCCGGCCCGTGTGACTGGGGCCCTTGACCATTTTTCCTCAAAAAGTTCCTCTTTTTTATCTTGAAGATGTAAAGTTTGTCCATTTCCGCCATCTCAAATAGTTTATAAATGATTTCTTCTTTGGATGGGATTTCTTCTTTCTTCCAATACTTTGCATACAGAATCCTGGCCTTTGTTTCAATATGTATAATCATATAAATATCTGGCTTTTTGAAAGACTCTGGCATAATATTCAATAAAAACAATTCTGGTAAAAATGGTATAGTTATTTCTAACATTTTTTGCAATATCTCATGTATCCAGACTAAGTATTTTTTTGTTATCTTGAAAGTCCATCACATATGATAATAAGAACCAACATTTTGTTTACATTTCCAACAAACGTTAGACATATCAGGGTACATTTTTGCTAGATTCTCTGGTGTTATGTGCCATCTATAAAACATTTTATATATATTTTCTTTATAAGAAGTTGCTTTTGTATATTTAATATTAATTTCCCACACCTTAGACCATTGGTCTAACTCTATATTATGCCCCACATTCTGTGCCCATTTAACCATTGAGGTTTTTACTGCTTTATCTTGCATTTTCATATCTAATAACAGTGTATAAAACAGCTTTATAAATTTTTCATCTACATGTAGTAAAATTTTATCCAGTTCTACAGGTTTATCAAGAAAACCAGTTTGTTTGTCTTTAGCACACCTTGAATCAAGTTGCACCCTTTCCCACCAATTCAGATATCCATACTTTGAAGAGTATCTTGCGATTTTAAATCATTTTTCTTATCTAAAATATTTTCATATCTCCATAACTGATCTTTTGTAAATAAAGTGGGATTAATAAAAGCTTCTAGTGGTGAGACCCATTTCGGGATTCTTGTATAAAACAGTATTTTAGTCTCTTCCCAAACCTTTAATAATGCTGCTCTTATCATATGTTGCTTAAAATATTTATGAATATCACTTTTCTCATACCATACAGCCAGCCTAGTTTCAAATCATATCCTTCTAGCTTTAGAAGTCTTGAGTTCTCCAATGTGATCCATTCTTTCATCCATGTCAAGGCTGCCACTTTATAATAGAGATGCCAATCAGATACTGCAAATCCTCCCCTTTCCTTTCTATCCTGTAATACTTTCATTTTTATTCTAGATCTTTTATCTTGTCAGATAAATTGTTGAGTCAGTTTTTCCACTTGTTTGAAATACTGTTGGTTTTTTAAAATTGGAATTGTTTGGAATGAGAAGTCTAGGTAGCACATTTATCTTTAACAATATTCTAGGCAAAATATTCATTTTAACCATGGCTATTCTTCCCATAAAGGATAACTGCATCTGTTTCCACTTTTCCAAGTCTTTTTTAATTGTAGTCAAAAGTTTCAAATAGTTGTCTTTTAGCAAAGAGCTACACCTTTTAGTAAGTATAATTCCTAATTTTTTAACTCTCTTTTGAACTTCGATGCCAGAACATACTTGTAATTGTTGTATCTGTTGCTTAGTACATTTTTTTGTCAATATTTTCATTTTCTTCAGGTTAATTTTCAAACCAGCAACTTGTCCATATTCTTTTAAAGAGTGTAAAAGATGGATAATAGATAATTGTGGTTCTTCCAAGATTGTCAGCAAAAGTTTGAAGTTTGAACTCTTCACCTTTAATTTTAAGTCCTTTCATCTCCCATGTATGTAAGATTATGTTAAAGTTAGGTTATGCATGAATTGGATCTTAGATCCTAAAATTCAAATGTTTAAATATGTGTGGGGTAAATATTAATACTTTCAGAATGCTGTTCTTCTCTAGAGAAACTTTTTTGGGGGGCGGGGGTGGGAAATCTCTGTGGCCTGTGCTCATGCACTCACTGAATTAATAAAATTAAGATGTGCTACTTGATTGTGTCCTGACTCGGATGCCCCAGGCTTGCCTGATTTCATCAGATCTTGGAAGCTAAGTAAGGTCAACACTAATTAGTATTTGGATGGGAGATCACCAAGAAAATTTGGGGCTGCTGTGTGGAGGCGTCCGTTTGTCACCATAAAGTGGCTGCGGCAAACAACTTCCGTTTGTCACCATAAAGTGGCTGCGGCACTTGACGGCACTTTCCACCACTTGTTTGCGGAAATGGCATTTATGATGCATGGATTTTGAATCCTGATTTTCCATGAGTACAGATGTGATAGGCACAGTTTGGATGCATAAATAATTTTAAATGTCTGGATTTCTTGCAGCTTTTCTTTAGAACTCAGGATTTTGGTCCTTTTTAATATTGGGATAAAAACTAGGTTGCATTTATTGCTATACCCAAAAGAAAAATGCAAGAGAAGAAGGGTATAATCCAAGAAAATTATGATCCAAAGGCTATCCTGGAACTATTTAGGATGTCAACTAAATTCTTACACCAGTGCCAGTGTGGCTGCATGGGCAAAGGACGCAGAAATGGCAGCAGCGAGGGTGTACCAGGGGAAGAGTGGGATGTCCCCCATCCCCTGCTAGTGGCCAGGGGGGACCTGACAACCCTATTTAGAGTGCAATCCTAGATAAGTCTACTAAAAAATAAATATCATTAAATTCAATAGGACATCCTGCCAGAAACTGTGCATAGGATGTAGCTTCAGTATCCCACCCCATCAGTGAAAACTATCTACCTCCTTTTCCCCCCTTTAGTTCTTTTGCAATAGAAAGGAACAGTGTCTTCTGCTCATTTATTTACCCAGGAATTTGAACAGGCACATGTGCCCCCTTATGTTTCTTGTCCCTGCTTCTTTCTCTGCTGATTTTGTATGTGTTCTGCAAGTGCCAAAAAGAGGGTCAAAAAGGGACTTGTAGAAATGAAATATACAGAACCAAACTGCAAAAGAAGGCTTATAATGCCAAGTGTTCCCCGGAGGTGCTAGTGAGAAGTGCCCATTCAGAATCCTAGATGGAGGGTTCTAGAAAAGGAATTAGAGAGTCGAGTTTCCTCTTCTCACATACGTTCTCCATCACCCCTCTGCATCATAAATAAAAGCAGCCACTTCCCTCTTTTCCAGCACTGGATCACTTGCATTTTGCTCACCTGCAACTCCTGTTGTTTCTTCTGTTATATATTTTTTAAAATCATGAAGCAGTTAATGCTATTTTCTCTATAGAAATTTCCCTAATTTTTAAACATTTATTTTATATTTTCAGAATGCCAAAGGGAAACATTGCAGATATAATGACACAGACCAGGGATCCAAAAGGTGTCACATTCTTTTTAAAATTCCTTTTTTCATAGGGTAATTTTTTACATTGTTGGTGGGCTTGTCCCCAGATTAATAATTTTGGAACAAAATCCTAGTTGAAATTGTGAAAATTATCAGTCATGATATTCCATTTACACCAGAGTCAGTACTTTTGAACTATTGGCCAACTCAAAAATTGTCTAAACAAATATTGGAACTTACAACAATTCTGCTTTCGGCAGCAAAATCATTAATTGCTCAAAATTGGAACCAAGCCAAAATTCCTACATTAAAACAATGGATTCTTAAGTGCTGGGATCTAGCAATAGCAGATAAGATAGATATTCAATTATTGGTAGCACAATCCCCAAACATGACCAACGATTTTTTAGAAAAATGGTTTCGCTATTTTGATTATATTTCCAATAGCCCTAACCCGTACTATAAAATGCCAGATAAATATCTCAACTTTGCTTTATATTAAATCATTTTTCAGTTGTTTATTATACAAATGTGTTAATAAGTATAAGATAGAACAACGTTCACCCACTAGATGGATTTAAACATTGTTTACTGGAAAATAGAGTTAGAGACATGTTAAAACTTTAAATATTGCCAATAATATTGACTGGGGCACTGTTTGTTACTAATATATTTATTTTGGTGTTATATTGAAAATTTAATAAAAATTGTTTGTAAAAAAAAATTCCTTTTTTCATCACAACATGTAAGACTTTTACTGACTGTTCCTGGTTGCCTCCTGCTGCCATGTAATCTTTATCCCTTTAAATTTAGCCTGCAATCTCCATTGATCAGCCCTGTTCTCTCAGCCATGCTTGTTTTACTCAGCATACTCTTTGTAGTAGATCCAGTTGGTCTCTACTACAACTAAGCAGATTTACATGCTCAGTCACAAAAGAAGGAGCACCTTTTTTCAAAGGGAACTATTTTCTCTTATGCCAAAGCAATGGGAGGATGTTACTCTCAGGGAAGCAGGGGTCCTTTCGTAGAAAAAGAGCTAGGGGAACTCATTAGCATAACTCATTAGCATATGCCACACCCCCTGACATCACCGGAAGTGTGTCATAAGGCCACACACCCCTGACATCACCGGAAGTTGTCATAAGGCCACACCCCCCCCAACGGTCCCGGCCGCCGCTGGCGGCCTTGCAGCTCCACTGCCGAGCCCCATGAGGGGGCCAGTGGTGGACCTGCAAGGCTGGCGGGAGTGCAAGGAAGCCCTGCAAACGCCCTCCCTGGCTCCAGGCAGGCAGGGGTGGGGAGAGGCAGGGAGGAAGCAACTTACCCTCCCTCTTCTCCTGCCTCCTCCTGGCTGAATGAGGGCCGGAAGCGGGGCAGCCGGAAGCAGGGGGCGGGGCTTCGTCATGTGCCCCGCCCCCGTACCTCACCCGGGGGAACTGCGATCCCCCGCGATCTCCCCCGAAATGACCTCTGCAGGGAAGAATATTTTGCGTGTGATCATTCAAGTATACCCAGTTTCTGGGTATTTGTTGTTTTTTGCTTTAATTGTGACTTCTCACAATATTTGATATATTTTACCATTACCAAGTTTTAGAAGTCAAATAATTGCATAAGAATATTGGCTTTCTAAAAGGTACCTTTCAGCCCTTAAGGTGGTAAACATATTATAAACCTGTTAAGTCTGGAGGAAAAACATCCCACCGACTGCCGAATGACACCAAAATGGCCTTTCTAGTAGTATGATTGATACAAATAGGAGTTCATTGGAAGGGGAAGGCCAATGGTTTGTTGGCTGAGTTTAAACTCAGCTAACGGTGTGGGATTTCAGCTAACCTGGAGCTGCGGTGGCTCAAGTGGTTAAGACGCTGAACTGCTGGCTGTGGAAGGTCAGTAGTTCAGCAGTTCAAGACCCGGGTGCCGCAAGACGGAGTGAGCTCCCGTCTCTAGTTCCAGCTCCTGCCAACCTAGCAGTTCGAAAGCAAGAAATTGCAAGTAGATAAATAGGTACCACTTCGGTGGGAAGGTAACAGCGTTCCGTGCGCCTTGGTGTTTAGTCATGCCGGCCACATGACCACGGAAACGTCTTCGGACAGCGCTGGCTCTTCGGCTTTGAGCACCGCAGATGAGCACCGCAACCCTAGAGTCGGATTCGACTGGCTTTCGAGCAAGGGAACCTTTACCTTTACCCTTTAACGGTGTGGGATTTCCCCCTTTTCTTTAGTTGTGTGTTGTTGTTGTTGTAAAAGTTTAGCCTTAATGCTCAGTTAATGAACACTTAGAAATCTGTATGCATTTTGATTAATGCTCACACAGGTAACAATGACTGGAGGAGAAGTTTTGTAATTGGAATGAAGGGAGAGAATCAGGAGAAGGAAGGAGAGAACCATGGTGGAAATGGACCAGAACATGTACGTATAAAGTACCCATCAAAACAATTTGCCCTAATTCATCACTAAGCAAGAATATTAAAAAAGCCCTACTGAATCAGACTGAGGGGCTGTAGGCAATGCCTTGTTTCTCACAGTAATCAACAATCCACAAGCGGTGGAAGAAAACAGCATCCTTGCCTTTCTGGTAGTTTCTAGCAACTGGGATTCAGTGGCATGGAAGTTCCATTTTAGCCATCATGGCTAATCTAGATCTGTCCCCTATGATCTAATCTTAAAACTTTCCCATTTGCACACTTATAATTCTTTATGTGTGGTGAGGTATTGGATGCATGTCTGTATCCCTTTGGTAATCTATTTTGATACCTTATTGCTACAGTCCTACATACACACATGCACACATCCACACACACATTTTTTAAGTGGAAGGACTGTGTGGAGATGAATTTACCACCACACATCACACTGTATGTTGTATGCATAGCTGGAAGAATGTGTGCATGCTTAATGCTTCCTGGAGGGACAGGATTTCTGGAATGGGATGTGTATGTGGGCCATCATGTGTGTGTATTGTTATTTAGAATGCTCTAGCAAAATATGTAATCAGCTTTCATCTCTGGGAAGGAAGGATTAGTGTATCCTGTGGTGTTCTACAGCACTGTTTTTAAAGTATGATTTTTAACAATATGTACAGCCAATACATTTATGCATATAATATGCAATATTCTATTATCTTCCACTAGGGGCATCATTAGATTTGACTTCCTCATACATTTCAGGCAGCACAGTATGAAAACCAGCCACGAATGCAGAAGTTGAATTTGCTAGTGAAGAGGAACCTCCCCCCGCCGCCCCTTTCCAAGTCAGACTTTTCTTCTGCAAGTCACACAGTAAGTTCCTCTTTCCACAACGGTAAGATGGCAAGATGGTATGTGTGCCTGAAAAGTGTAGGCTCATTTTTTTCTCTCTTCCTCTTTCAGTGGAAATTCACATGATGGGACAACAGCAACAGTATGTCTGTTTTATGCACACTTGATATATGTGTTAAAGTGTTTATTTGCGCAAGTGCATTGGTGTGGAAATGGCAGGGTGTCTATATGAATAGAATCATAATACACTGGATTTAACACTTGTTTTTTGGAATAAGTCTTTCTTTGTACACAATCTAGTTGTGCTGTAGTGCGATGGTTCTTGAGTATATGGGAAATGAAAGACACAGGAAGGGCAAGATCTGGCAATTTACTCTGAACCTTTTGTGTCTTTTGCCCATTACTGTCAACTCTGAATGGCAGTGCCTCTCCAAAACTGCAACTGTAGGGTTTTTTCCCCTCTTAGCTCTGCTACCTACGATCCTTTTTGATGGAGATACCAGGGATATGGAACTTGAGTCCTTTATACACCATGTGAGCTCTACCATAAACCTGACTATAAAGAGTAGCGTGCCTTAGTGATAGACCACCTGCTCTGTATACAAAAGTTCCTGGATTTAATCCCATCTCCAATTAAAAGGATCAGCTAACAGATGATATTAAAAACCTGAGACCTTGGAGAACCACTGCTAGCCAGAGCAACCAGTACTGACCTCAACAGACCAATGCTTTGACTTGTTATAAGACTGCTTCATGGGTGTTCAAACCTTTAGCTGTGGGGGGTGGGGAGAGAATAGTTTGTTTATATTTTGATTCCACACTCCCCATTTTAAAAACTCTTATTTATTTAAGGCATTTATATGCTGCTTTTATCCACAAAGGGACCCAAAGCGGCTCACAGAAAATACCAACATATAATTTATCCATCACAATTTAACAACCAGTGTAAATAAACACAGTTTAACCCCCCCCCCCCAAATGAGCAAAACAAACTACATCCCGGTGGGTCCAAATTCATTGAGTTGGCTAATGCAGCCCCAGGAAAGGAGCCACAGGCTACAAGTGTTTTGGTTCACACCCAAGGCTTCTGGCTATGCCCAGCTTTAAGTACCTGAGAGCAGAGGAGAAACAAGCTCAGCCCAATACTGCTGCCAGCCCATGAGCAGCAGGGGTCTTCCATACTTGCTCCCCTTCCAGGCAGCTACAATAATTACAAGCCTCACCCAGAGAAAAGGGCATTACAATGCATTTCTACAAGGGGAGGCTGCATAGCTATTCAGTGGCACAGCAAAGAACGATCTGGGGTTATGATCAGTTACACAGAGACAAGAACCAATCTGCCAGCAATATGATGTTCTTGCCAAGTGACAAATAATATTTCAAGTCCCGTTAGTGGACACACAAGATTTGGTATGTGGGAAACCATGGATCTTTTTAATTCTTAAAGCCTCAACTGGACATAGAATATCATTTTCCAAACGCCATTTTGAAAAGAAACATGTAAGCAAAGTAAGATAAAAATCTGATTGATCTGGGATTCATAATATGGAATTGGGAGTGATTAGGATATGGAAATAAGGTGGTGTGGAAAAATCTGCTTAGGGAAGTTCTCAAGGTGACATTTACAGGATGATAAACATCAGTACAAAAGAGTCTGGTGTAGCAATTCTTGCCTCATATGGAAGCTGAACTAAATTATTGCTGATATGTTTCCAAGTCCTGTGATAGTGATGCTGTGAATCTAACATTCAGTCTACATTTTTGGAGCAAGTACGGGCTACAGACCTGTTCAAAATGCAGGAGGTGAATGGCATGTTCCAGTGCTTCCCCATACCAAATAAATAAACAACTTCATGTAGAAAGGAAACTAGTGAACATACACAAGACAACACCTTTTACAATGGTACTGAATACCCAGGCTGAAGAGAAGGATACAATTGACAACTCCAGGCTGGGAAATTCCTGGAGATCTTGGGCGGGGGGGTGGAACCTGGGGAAGGCAGTGGCACCTTTAAGACCAACAAAGTTTTATTCAAGGTATAACCTTTCATGTGCATGCACACTTCTGTATCTGACGTTTTCAGAAGGGATATTTGCTGTCTTCGCCCTCCCACTTCAACACCCTGCAAAACTTGCACAAGGTTTGATGGTGGGGCAATTATTGCTGATTCCCTCTTCTGACTTCATTCCCACTTTGAGGTTACCCAACCCTTGGGAGTGATTTTGCAGGGTTGTAGGGGGCTGTGATTAAAAAGAGGAGGTAGGACAAATCTCTTCCATCCCTTGTCCTGTTCATGATTCTATGGGATCCAATCCATGGTGAAGAAAAAAAGGGTTTCTTTGTATGTAATCTTTAACATTGGCAGTACTTTCAGATGGGTAGCCGTGTTGCACGTGAAGCAATAGAACAAAGTGTGCATTCAGTGGCATCTTTAAGACCAACAAAGTTTCATTCTGGGAATAAGCTTTCGTGTGCACACACACTTCTTCAGATCTGACGAAGTATACAGGCACATGAAAGCTTATACCCAGTATTAAACCTTGTTGGTCTTAAAGGTGCCACTGAACTCAAACCTCATTATAGGCCCCAGTCACACGGGCCGGAAAACGCAGGGGGGGGAGGCGTGGCTATTTGCGGCGCTGCAAGTAACCACACGACAACGCGATCAGACGCGTCGGCGGCAACCCACGGTTCCAGCCCTTGGCGTGTGCACTGCAACACAGACAGCCGGAGGGAAAAGCCGTGCTGTGGTGTGATCGCGGCCAGAAAATCTGCCATCCACTCGTAGCTCCCCCGCGGCAAATTCCCCGTATGAATGCGGCCATCATGACATACAGTCCACCCTCTGAAGCAGAGGCATATTCTCCAGGGGAACTTGCCTTTGTAGTCTGGAGATCAGTTGTAGTTCCAGGAAATTGCCCGGCCTTGCCTGGAGGTTGGCAAACCTAGCTGGAACACTAAATCTCTGCAAGTTTCAGTTCAACCAACTGAATCAGCCCTGAAGATGGGGAATTTCTGACAAATATCTCAGTGACACAACAAACTTGCAGCTGCTCCCACCTCTTTCCATCAATCTAGTTTTTGTGTTTCCTTCCCTTTAAGGAGCTCAGTTTGGTGTAGTGGTTAAGTGCGCAGACTCTAATCTGGGAGGAACCGGGTTTGATTCCCCATTCCTCCACTTGCACCTGCTGGGTGACCTTGGGCAAGCCATAGTTCTGTCACAGCTGTTCTTAAAAAAAGCTGTTCCTGTCAGAGCTTTCTCAGCCCCACCTACCTCACAGGGTGTCTGTTGTGGGGAGGGGAAGGGAAAGGACTTTGTAAGCCGCTCTGAGACTCCTTTGGGTAGTGAAGGGCGGGGTATAAATCCAATCTCCTCCTCCTCCTCCTCCTCCTCCTCCTCCTCCTCTACACTACCTTATCCTTACCACAAATTTGTGAGATTGATAGAGGCTGAGGATGTCCAGAAAGTATCAGGTTGGGAGAAGCTGAATTTTTCTTTGGAAATCTTTACCATTGGCCTCACATGATATAGCCATCAATGTCATGGGTCACAACGAATAAGCAAACTATAATAAAGGTCAGCAATAAGGTAACATTAAGAAAGTTAATGGCCTATATAGCGTATAGTTAGTGCAGATAATTGCTTAATTAGGCTGATTATAAATTGTCCAGAGAACATGAATACACTGGATAATTATCAGAGTTTATTTTGTTTTTGTTGGTAACCGAGAAGTTGTTTCCAGACAATTGAATATTCTTTGTGGCTTCAAGAGGGATGGGTTTTAGTTTTCCCTCAGTTAATCCACACCCTCCATCTATTGAGCTTTGACAAGCTGTAGTTTGAGATGAAATAAACAGTTCAGGTGAAATAAGAACTTCCCAAAATGTCCTCTTCAAGCTTCAGTTTTTTAATTTTCCATTGCCTTGTCCAGAATTTTTGTGGCTGGGTTCTTGCAGGGAAGGAAAAGCTTCAAGCAGCTCTAATAGCAATTCAAATTTGATCAGAAAACATGGTGACGGTCTTCCTGAAAGAATGTCTCCTTGCAGTCTTTTCCAGCTAATTTTCCAGTCCCGAGACTGACTAAAAAACATGTGTAAAATTTTGGTGATTTATTCAGTCTTGTCTCTCATAGGTTCTGGTCATACATGCCAGATAACGCGGGGGGCAAGCGAGGCTTTTTGTGCTGTATCAATTTGACCTGCCACAACATGATCAGATGCAGCAGCAGATGAATTGGGGTTTTCCTCCGCTCCGTGTTTCCGGATGTGCTCCAACGAGGGATCAGTGATGCAATGGGAGTGCGCCGGAGTGATCACACGGGAAAGTCTGTCTGCAGCTCTGTGCAAACCTGTTTGCTACTGCCCTTTCCCTGGTATTTTTTTAATCCGCGTCTTCAGCGGGGCGAAACAGGTTGGCGACGGGTGCCATTGATTCCTATCTGCCTTTTCAGCATTCTGAGTAAAAGAAACCCCCACTAAACTGAGATTTTCTCTCTACCTCTGAATTAGTATCTCTGAGAAAGGGAATTCCTTCATCAGAACTAACTGAAAATCCTTTTTTTATATATACTGCCATAGGAACCAGAGGGAAATCCATGAGTTCCTTTTGTTATGAAACAGCTCTAGACAGAATATTGTCAGGATTGGTTAGAAGATAACACACACACACACACATACACACACACACCACCTTTGGGAACTGAGCCTCACCATAGATGCTCCGCAGACCTGACAGCAGACTTTGGGTTTACTATGTTTATGCAAGTGTGTCTCCAGTGGCAGGTTGAGCCAGTCATTAGGAGCACTATATGAAGCTATCCCTTGGGGAATTACAATGTGGTGTCATTCCAGTCTTCTCAGCCTGGAGTCTGTTTGTTTTTATTTCCTTTGCCGCAACATCTGTCCCACATCATGGAGAGGTTTCACAATTTGGAACCTGCAGCAAATTCTGTCCAAGTATCAACATGTGCGAGAATTTCAGCTCTTCCTTTTTGCATCTTTTGCAAGGGACACTGGGTCAATCACTTATTCTCTACAGCACACAGACTGTATTTATTTTGCTGTGCTAGAATCTGCAAACAACACATCCCCTCTCTCTCTCTCTCTCTCACACACACACACCTTGTTTCCAGGTGTGACATATTTTGTTCCAAAATCAATGAATCTCAAATTAAAACAACAAAATTCTTGTCCAATTAATGCTGTCAAGCATTGTAGTAAATATATTTAATCTCTGACTTAGCTCTTCTGGCCATTCATTTCTGGTTTGTTGTTGTTGTTATTTAAATAAAGACAGCTTCTAGGACAGGGCTTATGGTAGCCTCAGCCCCCCAGCATTTCCACATCAAGCATCAGGCACTTTTGGGTCCCTCTGCGGATGGAAGACATTACAGTTTTAGATTTCATAGACATTAAAGGTTAGGCCTTGATAGCTAAGTATACAGTGTGGCCTCTGAATAAAGTGGGATTTTTGGCAAATGCCGAGGTTTCAGACCTCCCAGTGGGGCCTGAAGAGCTCCCACACAATGACAACTGATTTCCAGAATATGAAGAACAGTTCCCCCTGGGTAAAACAGTGGCTTTGAAGGGTGCGTCCCATTTATGTTCTTCCCTTCCCCAAACCCTGCTGTCCTCAGACTCCACCCCCAAATCTCCAAAAATTTCCCAACCTGAAGTTAACAACCCTAGGAAACAATGAACCCTAGTACATACTTAAATCAGCTTTCCATCTAGGGCCAGTTGTGTCTTGTGTGTGTGTGTGTAATTTGTATTAGGGCTATTTAATGCACAACTTCAGAGGACGGCGGAAGACAGAAGGGCCTGGCGGGAGATGATCCATGGGGTCACGAAGAGTCGGACTCGACTGTGCGACTGAACAACAACAACAACAATGCTCTGATATGAAATCAAGGATGTTCGGAGATCTTAAATCCTGAATTAGTGGTTTTCTATAGTATATATTAGTATAGATTCACCAGAAGATTTCCACATGCGCTAGGGTCCTTGTGCAAGTAGAAGTATGAAAAAAACCCACACCCCTCACACCAGTATTGGGACTGGAACATTCCAGGACAGTTTTACCAGAGACTGGATGAGCTTGGAGCTCTAGAACAGGGGTGTCGAATTAATTTGTTATGAGGGTCGGATTTGACATAAATGAGACCTTGTTGGGCTGGGCCATGTGTGTCATAAAATGTAATGCCAGGTAGCAGAGATATAAACTTTATAAAGGACACAAACACGAAGGGTTTTTTTAACTTAAAATAAAAACATGCTTAAAACATAAGCACTCTTGTAATATTTTGTTTATTTAACAGTGTCTGATAACTGACACCTCTTGCTCTGAATTATTGCATCAAAATGTCTGTGCTGTTGCAACCTTGAGTATGCTGTTCAGGTGTGTATCTGTAAGCTGCAAACCTACGATGATGCAGCAGCAGAAGAACTGGAAGAAGAAGCAGAAGACAGCCAGTTCCACTGCGGGCCTGATAGAAGCCCTCTGGGGGACTGATCCGGCTCCTGGGCTGCATGTTTGACACCCCTGCTCTAGAACAATAGCTCACCAGAACTCTGGAGGTGACCAGTGAGGAATTAGTTATGTAAATAGCCTAACCTTGGGAATTGGGTGTGGTTAGGTGTGGTGTTTGCATGCTATTTGCATGCAAGTTCCAGAGCCTCGAAGAAGCCCTCCTTAACTTTTTCGTGTTTGGGCTCCAGGACGAGAAGCTCCATCACAAGCTCATTAGTCAGGAGGACACTAACCTCCAAAATGCGATCCGAGAGGCCACCGCGTTCGAGAAGTCCCAGGAAGTTGGTCACCAGAAGATTGACCGCCATGCCGCTGCAGTGCACTGGGCTGCCATTTCCCCAGCCTTCGATGTGTCCAACGGTGAGGAGGTCCTGCAGACGTACCATCCAGCCCGCCGAGACATCCGCACATCTGCTTCATCGGGTGTGCGAGCAGGCCGTGTCACCGAGATCGCCTCACTGATGCCCTGTGCCAGCTGCAGGGACCTCCACGAATGATGCTCCTGCCGCTTCAGGGACGTGACGTGTTGGAGTTGCAGGAAGGCTGGCCACATCACACATGCCTGCCGCTTGAAAGGGACCCCAGTGGAAACAGGTGACTCATCAGGAGTCCTTGCACCCCGAAGAGATACACACCATGTTCGTGCGGCCACTACAGCTACTAAACTTGCCCGAGGACACCCCAGAAAAAATAAAGGTGACTGTGTTAATTGAGGGTGCCCCTTGCAGGATGGAGTTGGACATGGGATCTTCCATGTCTATAATTTTGGCAGAGACTCTCAGGAGGCTATGCCTGTGGGGAGGGCCCACCTTAAGACAGCCGGCATCATTCTCAGAGACTTTCAACAGAATGTGGTGGATGTGAAAGGGGTGGGCAAGTTTTAGGTGAAGTACTGGCAATTCAATGGGTTGTTGGACTTATTAATAGTTGAGGGGCGGCACACAAGTTTGTTGGGGCTGGTGTGATTCACACCCTTAGGGTTCAGGGTAACAGGGGTGAACCACAACGAATCAAGGGATTTCCAGCGGGTATGCGATGAATTTCCATCCGTCTATGATGGAACGCTCGGTTGTTACACCAGCCCCCTCATCTCTCTCCAGCTTAACCCCGAGATGTGGCCCATAAGGCTCAACGCGTCCCTTTTGCACTGAAACCTAAGATTGAGGAGGAGTTAAATCGCTTGGTGGCCCAAGAGGTTTTGGAGCCAGTAGCCCACGCGATCTGGGAGACTCCAGTAGTTACTCTGATGAAACCCAATGGGGATGTCTGCATTTGTGCAGACTACAAATGCACAATTAAAAGGGCGCTGCAGGACCATGCCTACCTGGTGGCGGTCATCAGCCATGCCCTGGCCATGCTAGCTGGCACAAAAATTATTGGGAAATTGGACTTAGCGCAGGCCTACCAACAGTTGCTGGTAGACGATGTCACAACAGAGGCCCAAATCATAGTGACACACTGGGGTGCTTTCCAGGTGCGGTGGCTGCAGTTTGGGGTCAGCATAGGCCCCGGGATTTTCCAAAACCTAATGGACTCCATCCTTAAAGGAATCCCCGGTTCTGATTGCCGCCCCCACGGAAGAGGACTTCGTTGACCATCTGCGTGCCATCCTTCAGTGTTTCGAATCTGCCGGGTTGAAGGTTAAGCAAGAAAAGTGTCTCCTGAGTGTCCGCCGCCTCAACTTCCTCGGCTTTTCAGTGGACACGGAGGGCGCAAGACAAAGTCAAGAACATCAGCGATGCCCCTGCGCCAAAACCCAAGGCCGAGCT
The DNA here is from genome assembly GCF_001447785.1 of Gekko japonicus. Classification (NCBI taxonomy): domain Eukaryota; kingdom Metazoa; phylum Chordata; class Lepidosauria; order Squamata; family Gekkonidae; genus Gekko; species Gekko japonicus. The sequence goes on along the minus strand of NW_015167527.1, from coordinate 1,035,659 downwards.
CCAGGCGTTCCTTGGCCTGTTGAATTTTTACCATGCTTTCCTGCCACACAAGGCGGCCGTCATGGAACCCCTCCACCAACTCCTGGACAAGAAAACTCGGGGTCTGGGTCTGCAGGCAAGCCGATGCTTTCCAGGCAGTCAAAGATCTGCTGATATCCAATTCGGTCCTGGCCCACTTCGATGAACAGTTACCAGTCGTCCTCGCATGTGACACCTCCCCTTACGGAGTTGGTGCCATCTTGGGGCACAAACTGCCTGACAGCAGGGAGGTCCCTGTGGCATACTACTCCCATACTTTGTTGTCTGCCGAGTGCAACTACACGCAGATAGACAAGGAGGGTTTGGCAATTGTGGCAGGGGTCATGGAGCTTCCTGTATGGCTGGCCCTGCACCATCATGACAGACCACAAGCTACTGCTGGGCCTCTTTGCTCCAGACTGCCAGACACCACAAATGCTCTCTCCACGGGCCTTGCACTGGTCGATCTTCCTCGCCAGCTACCAGTACGATCTTCAGTACCACCCAGGGAAGGCAATGGGTCACACCGATGCCCTCAGCCGCCTGCCATTGCATTCCATGGACCCTGACCTGACTCCTGCACACCAGATCCTCCTCATTGAGGAACTCCCTGACCGGCCTCTCCACGCTGTGGACGTCGCCTGCCACTCCACCAAGGACCACATCATCTCCTGCGTCTTGGACTGGTTGTGGAGGTGATGGCCCAACAGCAGTGTGGGCCCAGATTTTACAACTTTCTCGTCTCACCGGGATGAAGTCTCCACGCACAAGGGGTGCCTGCTCTGGGGAAGCTGAGTCATAAAACCACACACACCCCGTGCCAGCGAGTCCTAGCGGCCCTCCATGAGACACATCCCGGGATCGTTCAGATGAAAGCTCTTGCCCGTAGTTATGTTTGGTGGCCAGGGATTGACAGTGAGATCGAGGCCTGGGTCAAGGACTGCCAGGCTTGCCAGGACACCTGACCAGAGCCCCTCCCCCCTGAGCTCCCATAGAACAGTGGGAATCCACCCACACTCCATGGTCCTGGGTACACCTGGACTTTGCTGGCCCCTTCCAGGGCCAGATATTCTTCATTTTAGTGGACTCCTACACCAAATGACTGGAGGTCATTCTGGTCATCTCCACCTCCTCCCAGGTGGCAATTCGGGCCCTCACCCAGATTTTCTGCATGCATGGCCTGCCCGACCAGACAATATCTGGTCAGACAATAGGGCTGCTTTTACATCTGGAGAGTTTCAGGAGTTCTTGGGCCGTTACCTGATCCGACACATCTGGTCCACCCTGTTCCACCTGGCCACCAACGTACAAGCTGAACGGATGGTGCAGACCACCAAGGACTCCCTCAGGCAGCTCATTGAGGGCAACTGGGAGCACCAGTTGGCAGCCTTCCTCTTAGGTCACCAGGCAACTCCGAGCTCCGCCACTGGCTGCAGCCCAGCAGAACTCCTGATGGGCTGGCGCCTCACAACCTGGTTAGACCGGCTGCACCTGGACCGAGTACTGGAGAACTGTCCAACTTCCGAGGTCCAAGAAGCACCCAGAGGTTTCTTCCCAGGTGACCCCATCTATGCTCAGAACTACTCTGCATGGGTTCCCACAAGAGTCGTCGGGGTCACCGGTCCAGTATCGTACGAGGTCTCCACGGATGATAGACAGGTCCTATGCAGGCACATCAACCAGCTTCGCCGCCATCTCCTGCCAGAGGTAGCTGAACCAGCACCAGCCGCCGCAGACACCAGCCACCTGGGACCATTACCACCACCAATGGAGCACACTGGGGAGGGGAACACATCGTACACCGGGACCATTCTGACTGCTCAGTTACCCACACCCATACAGACTGTTCCAGAGCCCCGGGACTCTGTTCCTGATTCATCATCTTCCCCCAGCACCCTGACAGCGACCCCAGATGCGACTCCTGTGGCTTTGCCACCACCGCCCGAGCCTAGACGCTCTCATCGAGAAAGGCACAAGCCAGCGTACCATGAAGACTATGTATGTTAAGGTGCTTTGGAACTTAGGGGGGAGGGGTGTTATGTATTGAGACTGGAACATTCCAGGACTGTTTTTACCAGAGACTAGCTGTGCTTGGAGCTCTAGATCAATAGCTCACCAGGACTCTGGAGGTGACCAGTTGTCAGTTAACACTGCCATTCCCTGGAATATGGAAGGGGGAGATCCTCCTCTCCTCTGCCTGGTACACTAATGATGTCTCCTGTCTGGGCTGTTATCTGCTTTTGCTTTTCTGACCTTGGGGTTCCAGCTGCTCCTCACCTGCTGGGAACAAACGGCTCCTATTTCGCCCGCTCTCTCTTCTCCCCCGCGCACAATGCGCAATGCTTATTGGCTTTTGCTTGTAATGGGGGGTGTTTTGAAACTAGTATAACTTTGGGTGCCCTGCTGCTTTGGGCCATTCCTGACAGAAGACATTCACGTGTCGTAGTTATGAACTACCAATAGACAGAATACTTCTTATAAAGCGCTGTGTGGTGTGATCTGACTATCAAACCCTGACAGATTGTAAAGAATCATCTTCCCCTCGATCCGTATCTCTCCTAACCGAGATGAGCGAAGGCAAGGAAGAAAAGGTCCTGGTGCCAACCGAGGAGACTGTGCCGATGACTACAGCCCCCCCCACTACAGTGCTGAGCACCCTTCCCCAGGACGCGGGGGATGAGTCAGACAGATTCCCACTGGGGCCAGTGGGGGGGAACGAGGCTGCGTGTGAATCCATGGCCCACGATGGGGCAAGTTTAAGGTAGACACCCAGGAGATGTGGATGCTTACTCCGGGGCCACGCAGAGGGAGCCGCTATGACCAGCCTCGAGGGCCGCAGCTCCGAGAGGAGGGAGATCCAGTGCATCGTGGGCCGGGTGAATACGAGGAGTTTATGGGCCTCTGACTGGAGCTGCTGGAAAGGTCCTATGGTGACATGAAAAAAGTGGAGGAATCGCTACTGAGCATCCCACAGATTGTAGCTGAGGTGGTGCAACACAAAATCAGTCACCAGCAAAGGCGGCAGCCGGTGCAACTTGCTCCAGAGATGCCGGCAGTACTGGGGGTTCCGGGGCAGCAACTGGCTCTGCCTGTCCCCCTTCCCCCCAGAGACCAAGCGCGGAGCCTCAACCCCGGGATGTGCCGGAGGTACACAAGCCGACTGAGCTACTGGATGCCACTTTCGATGGGACACCCGAGAAACTGCCATTCTTCATGGTGTGGGTGGAGAAGTTCATCACCAACTGGGACCACCTGTTCCCCACTGGACTACATCGCCTCACGATTACATGTTGGGGCAGTGGACTGGTACGTGAGCCTTCATAATTCAGAGGGTCCTAAACTTGAGCGAGTGGATGAATTCATGTGGGCTCTTCGAGCTCAGTACGAGGATCCAAATGCCAGTGAACACACGCACGCCTACTTGTGTACCTTCAAGCAAGGTAAGAAGACGGTGCGTAAATACTCCAAGGAGTTTAAAAAGCAAGCCGCGAAAATCCAGGGCTGGCTGGATGGCGTGATGGCTGAGCAGTACTGGCTGGGTCTGCACCCCAAGATTCACGAGATGGTTCTGCGTAGTGTTCAACCGGTATCCCTCCATGCCTGGATGCAAAAAGCGGCGACGCGGAGAATTGCCTGAGGACCATCCGCATAGACAACGCAGCCACCTTGGGAAAGGTCGGACTGCCAACGGTCAAACCCAAGACCCCTAACCCCAAAGAGGGCTTGTGGGACCAGCGCATGAAGCAAAGTCTGTGCCTGAGATGTGGTGAAGCGGGTCACTTCGCCACCGACTGCCCGGAAGGGGGAGCCCCGATGGTGCCCAGGAAGGAGCTGGAGAAAAAGCGGGTGGACACCCCAGCACGGAAGAGTGTGGCCTGGCCTATGTTCCAACAGGCTCTGCAAGCTGAGGTTCCAGCAGAGGAGCTGGACACGAGTAGTGAGGAAGAAGACAAGCCAGTGGGAAAAGGCCAGGACCTGCTGTGAGCGGTGCACAGCAGCAGGTCCCTACTCCCAAGGCGCCGAAAATGGTGAGCAATTACCCCCCCTTTTCTTTGTGACTGTGACTATAATGAACCCCAAACTTGGAACTCATGTCAGAGTACGGGGATTGATAGACTCTGGGCGTGGACGGGACTCAATCAACCCATCCTTGGTTATGGGGCTGGGGGCCAAGGTGGTAAAACTCCCAGACCCCATTGTTTTTACCCAGATGGAAGGGTCTGCAATGAAAGAGCCTTGTAAGTACGAGACTGTGTCTTTACAGGTAGGGGCAGGAAGCCATTGGGAACACCGGCTGTTTGTCATCACCCAGGCAGTGCGATTCCCCTTGGTGTTGGGCAGCCCGTGGCTACACCATCATGACCCATACATCCTGTGGGACGAGGGCAAGGTCCAATTAATCTCTCCCAAGTATCAGGCTCATGCGTGGTCTGCGGGGTGGGGGCCCCCTCCTCCAGATGAACCGGTGCAAGCGTGCCTGGCCAGGGAGGAGTTGGGTGCTATTCCCCCAGAGTATCGGGACTTGGCTAGGGTTTTTGAGGAGGAAGAAGCTAATGAATTTCCGCCCCACTGGCACACGGATTGTGCTATAGAACTGATCCCCGAGCACAAGTTGCCCAAAGGGAAACTATGCGATGAGCCCGAGTGAGAAAGTGCAGCTGCGAAAGTTCATTGACAAGAATCTGGCTTGGGGGTTCATTCACCCTGTATCCTCCCCGTTTGCGGCCCATGTGCTTTTCAGGAAGAAAAAGGATGGGGGGTGAGACTCTGCACTGACTATAGGGGTTTGAATGCAGTTTCCAGTACGAATGCTTACCCCCTCCCCCTAATCAAGGGCCTCTTGGCTGAGGCGGCTAAGGGGAAAATCTTTTCCAAACTTGATCTCCGGGATTTGTACTTCAGGGTGAGGATTAAGGAGGGGGACAAGTATAAGACTGCATTTAACATTCCACTGGGCCAGTTCGAGTACCGAGTGATGCCCTTCGGTCTGCAAGGGGCTTCCGGGGTCTTCATGAATCTTATCAATGAAGTGTTGCACAAGCACCTGTTCAAGGGGGTCCTTGTTTATCTAAATGATTTCTTGCTGTACTCCCCCAACAAATCTTCCCATGTGAAATTGGTGCGTGAAGTGTTGCGCACATTGCACAAGCAGAAACTGTTTGCCAAACTCTCAAAGTGCAAGTTCCATTGTACCGAGATTGATTTCCTAGGCTATCACATCTTCCCCAGGGGGTTGGAAATGGACCCGGCCAAGGTGCAGGATGTACTGGGATGGGAGCTGCCTCGCACCCAGAGGCAGCTTCAAGCATTCTTAGGATTCGCCAATTTTTACAGATCTTTTCTTGCCAATTTTGCTCAGGTGAGCTTACCGCTCACAGATTTGTTGAAAACGAAAGGAAAGGGGCCCAAGAGTACTCGGCCGGGTGCCAAGTTGACGTGGTCAGTTGAATGCCAGGAGGCGTTCGATCGCTTGAAGGCTCTGTTCACGTCTGAGCCAATTTTAGCGCACCCCGACGAAAATAAAAAAAATATTGTGCAAGTTGATGTGTCGGATGTCGCCATGGGCGGCGCCATTTTGCAAGAAGAGGGGGATGGAAGGTTGCACCCCCTTGCATATATATCCTGCAAGCTCAATGACACTGAGCGAAATTGGTCGGTGAGGGACAAAGAAGCGGGGGCGATTAAGCTGGCCCTCTCGACATGGTGTCACTGGTTGGAGGGGGTGCGGGTGCCATTTGAAGTCTGGAGCAATTATAAAAACTTGGAGGTATTGCAGACGCCCCTCAATCTTAACGCTAAGCAGTTGTGATCGGCGGATTTCTTTTCTAAGTTTAATTTCACCCTCCACCATTTCCTGGGCAAAGCCAACCCTCTGGCGGATGTATTGTCCCGCCTACCTCAACACGACAGTCAGCACGAGGGCGTGCTGGACTCTATGTTCACTTTGAGTTGGGGGTGGTCTTGACTCGCAGTCAGGTGAAGGCCTCGCCCCCTGCTGTAGGGGGTGGCTGGGAAATTAAGTTCGCCTCTGCCCTCTCAGACTGATCGGAAGGAACTGGAAAAGGAGGGGAGGGTGGAAGAAAGGACGAACGGCTGTTGGTACCACGGACACAAATTCTTTGTTCCGTCTGCCTAGCGGGGGGAGGTTATGTCTGCGGTTTATGGCAGCAAACTGGCGGGGCACTTGGGCTTTGTGAAATTGTTGCATTTTCTACAGCGCCAGCTCTGGTGGCCCGGGATGAGAAAAGATCTTTCCCTGTTTGTTCAGTCGTGGCAGACATGCATCATGTGCAAGCCCCACCCAGGTAAGCCGCTTGGATTGTTGTGGCCCCTGCCCACCCCGGGCCGGCCATGGGAGATGATCTCCATGGATTTTATCACTGATTTGCCCCCCAGCAGGGGGAAAACGATTATATGGGTAATAATTAATGTTATGTAAATAGCTTATCATTGGGAGCTGGGTGTGGTGGGTGTGTTGTTTGCATGCTATTTGAACAGGGCTGTTGCCCTGGAGTTTAGTCTTATATCTGCTGAATCACTAATAAAGCTGAGCTGATCACTATACTTGGGGTCTGCTCATCAATGGAACCCAGTATTTTACACTAGCTCCTTGCTGTAAGTTAAACATAGCAAATCCAGAACTGCATTTCTGCTTGCAGAAGATGTTGCACAAGCAGTTTCTGAGCACTGTAATCGATTGGGAGAAAAGTGCTATGTATTGCACAATATCTTGTGCAGGCAGAACTGCAATAGGTCTATGTTTGTGCTTGCGCTTCACTAAAGGCATGCAAGAAACACATCATCTGATTCTTCCTTATCATTGCATCTTGCCTGGTTTGGTACTCTCTTTTTTTTGGGGGGGGGGAGAAGTCGTGACTTCTGCCTCTATCCCAAGGCTGCAAAGCAAGCAAGCATGGAATGGCAACTGGTGGGAGACGGGGTGGGGGCATGGGGTGCCATTAGCAATGGCATGAGCTCCTTTCCAGGTTTTGCCCAGAAATGACATCACACCTCTTTAGGAATTGCTTGAAACTCTATGGTAAAACCAGAGAGTTTCAAGTGATTGCTAGAGAGGACAGCTGCCACCGCCATTTTCCGCCTGAAAGTGAAGTCATGCTGTCACCTGACAGGGATTTTTAGATTGTTTTTCCTCCCACCAGCCACAGTGTCAGTGTCAGGAAATGGGGGGTGGGGATAGGGGGATCCCCTACCCCAACAGGGGCTTAGCAGTCCTACATTGTAACTATTTGGGGGGGGCTTTGCCTCTGCCTCTTGCCTATCTACCACTTAGTGAGTTCAGCAAGGCGTTTGCCTTTAGCATCCTCTGCAGGGGCTGTCTCCATTCCTGCCCTCAGTACTCAGTAAAGAACATAAGCTGCCTATTGCAAAGGGGAAAGCTGGACCTTTGCTTTGTACCTTCTCTGCAACACTGCTTGACAGCAGCTACAAAGAAAGCTTTATCTTAAGTCCTTGTTGAGCTGCTAGCAGAATCCCAGGGAGTGAAATAGCTTCGACAAACAGGACCTAGGCTTATGTAGAGTAAAAGAGCTCTGTGAAAGCCACTGATAAAGTATAGTGTTTGCTGGAAAGTGGTAGTGCTGCGCACAGAAATATAAATCATGTTCAGTGGTGATACTGGGAAACTATTTTGGGTGGATGGTGTTCCTGTCAAGCATATCTCTCCTGAGCTACTTTCTTCTTTCTCCTGGACCGACTGGCTTCATATAAATATTCGGTTTTGGTTAACTCCTTATGCTTTTTGGCTTCTTAGAGCTTTCTTTTTTAAGTGAGCCATTGCGGAAGCTGGCAAGTCTTGGTTGGATGGACTTCTGCTTCAACCCTTGATGGCTTTTACTAATCATGAGTGGCAGAGTTATTTTTAAACTTATGCTCACTCGGTATAACATCTATAAGGCATTGCTGTAGTTATTGGCCTGAATCCAAAGCACTGCTCAACTGGTTCTGCGTCTTCAACAGAGGTTTGACCTTGGGTCCCTCATACAGCAGCTGGGTGGCCAACCTCTTTTAAATCAAGGGGAATTTCAAAAGAACTTTGTGCTATGGCATGGGAGTGGAGGAGTTGTTCAGCATGCCAAAAGTAACTCTTTGGATCTGGGACAAATACACAGATATATGTAGACAATGGTGTGAAATCTGATGGGACACTGAGAAAAAGAATGGCTCAAAGCAGCAGCTGTGTCACGACACGGAACCTGGAATCACCATTTTCTGGCCAAGTGCCTTTGCTTCACAATCATAGTAAAATGTGACACAGATCATGCTCAGGAGGTTCTAGAAAAGATATGGAGAGCCAATGAGATGTCTTCTTCTTCCTCTTTACCCAAGAGGAAGTTAGTTTCAGCAGAGCCTGCAGTTCTTGCAGTTAGCCATGATTCACTGGCTTAACTGATAGGATTGACATAGAAGCACAAACCACAGGTTTCCCATAATGGACTCAAAAGAAGAAAAGTTGTTCCTTGCCCTCTCTGAGTTCTCACCCTTCCTATGCAATCTCTTTTGTTCTAGTTCTGCATTTTTTGCAGTCTGAGTCATTTAGATTCAAGATAAGATGACACATCTGTGTCTTTGTCCATCTTTACCAATAACTAGAAATACATCTACTAAAACCCAGAACTTGAAAAGATGGTTTTCGACGTCATATTGAGACTTTAGTTTTTATCTCACAGTTGCCTCAGCCATAAACCAAGGAAGGAATTGTGATAATAAGGCAAAAAGCGAGATAGAAGTTAAAATCTAAATGTTGAGGATATAATTAAAGGGTTGAAAAATAGTCACATCTCAAGCCTTTGGTTTTGGGGCTCCTGCATTTGAGGGCTTATTTTGGTGGGAGGGTATGAATGTACATGGAACATGAACTCTCATTAGGGCTCCAGGACCTATTCCTATTGAATGTATTTATGGATTTAGTTTGAAGTGTATATTCTTTTTATATAAAACCCAAGAACAGATTCTCAGTATGGCTGTTAAAAAGTTAAAAAAACACAATGTAAAACTGGATAAAACAAACTGAAAAATCATTTAAGGCAACAGTTCTTAAACATTTTGAAGGGGGACCCAATTCTAAACTTACAGTACTTTTGGGGATCCACTTCTAATGTATCTCCATGCTGCTCTCTTCCTCTCCAACCTAAAGTCATACATATTCCCAACATACATGTCAACCAAACAATAGGAACGCCAAACGTATACAATGTATAAAGAAACAAAAATGCAACGGGTGACCATCAACAAATATACAAATTTCACAAGTTGCCAGTAGACACAAGTCTATTGAAACATGGTAACATTACATCAATAAATAAAGGAAAATTGGGGGTCACAATTCAAAGATAATGGTCACAATAATGGTAATAGACAACAAGAGACTCCTCTGAATCCTTTCATGAAATAGTGTCCAAAGGACCTCAAAGTCCACAAACAAGGCAGAGGATGTCCTGAAGAACAAGGAAACTTCTGCAGCCGAAAGACGTCCTTCCCAGATATGCCAGACATTTCTAAACATTCTTCCTCAGTTACATGGCTGAAAAATGGAACCAGATGTCCACAACAGTCCAGGCACAGCTCATATCTCAAATGGAACCCATGGAACCCATGGACCACATCATGCCAATCCCTCTCACAACATACATGTCAGGCAACAAGGTTAATGCTAGACAGCATTAGTCAGTAAAGGAGAAAGAAGTGTGAGTTTTATACTCACTGGCAGGGAGCCCAAAGGTGGCTGTTACTTTTGGGGGAATAGATTTTGTTACTTTTTGGGAATAGATTTGCACTATTTAACTAGACATCTAGCTCCTTCCTCTACTCAACATATATTTGTAAATACTACTCTCTCCCTACAAAATACTTCTGTAAAAGGATAGCCTGGAAACCTCTTACTATTTGGGAAGGGGGATGAATCAGTATTTAATAGGAAATCCTAACAAGAGGTATTCTGTATCAACAGCTGTCAAGAATTTTCATTGTCCTCATGAAAACTCAAGCCTACAGGTGGATCTTCACATTGTTCTTTGTGCCACAAGGTCATCTTCTGGAATCATTTAGTGGCGGAAGAAGGATGGCACATGGCACAAGAAGGAACAGAATCCAATGCAGGCTGGGATCACTAACCGGCATATATTCAGCAAAACTGAATTTTACTTGACTTAGTCAAGTCAATCCTACATATCTGGGTGTTCTGCACAAGCCTAGTAGTAAGCTTCAGTACAGATAAAAGAATTCTGACTTTTCCATTTGTGATAACATTTCTGACTAAAGCAAGTAAGAATTTAAAAGCAGGCAGAAAACATCACTGCACAGCCCAACCTCTGCTCTAGTTTCCGTGCCATGCAAACAATCATTGGAAAATCAGCTTTGCCTCTACCCCCCTTTCTAGGGAATACTTTTAATGTATTTGCTTCAGCTGACAGCTGAGACTATTTTTGGAACCTGACGAAGCATCTTGCATTTATATAAACATGGATGTCTATGTTTGGAATAAAGTAAATAAAACAATGGCTACTCTTGAGCTTCCCCTGGGAGCTGACCAAGACTGCCAAAAGAAGTCAATTAGCAGGGTGGCTTAAGAACGGTCCCATGACTCAGCCCTTCTTTATTTACCTCTCCAGTTCCACCTTGGCCATACCAAGCCCTCCACTGAGTTGTCTTCACCCTTTCCACCCAGAGGGCTGCCTGCTGCACACACACACACACAACACTAGCAGCCACTTGGTCTGGCAGTAGATCTACAGGGGTGCCAATGAAGCAGTGCTTCTGGTCACTAGACTCTGTTGAAACGTCACAGAAGAAGTTGGGGGTTCAAATCTCAGACTGAGGTAACTGACTGGGGTGGAAAAATATCTTGGGCCAGCCCTGGGTTGATATCACTTCACATCTTGATAACCGAAAAATCTCCCTGAGCTGCTTTAGTACAGTGGACATCTGTTGGCAATCTCAGCCTGACCTCCTTTTTTGTTATTATTTTTCTCACCTCAGTCATGCCCATCCTTGCTTCCTGGATGTTTCCATTCTGACACTTGTCTTTGACCTTCAAACCCTTCCTCATAGACTCCCTCATTTTCTCCCTTTCTCTTAGGTACAGGGGAAATCCACATGCACTTATTCACATGGGATTGGGGAGGGGTTCTGTTTGTTCCATAAAACAGTGTGTGTAGTTGAGAGGAGTTAAACTTTCCCCTCTGTACCTCATTGCTCTCCCTTGTTCGGTCTAGCGTGGCTCACATACTGGAAGTGGGCTTCAGACAATGGAGTGCAAGAAGGGAAGGGAAGGCAGGGTTTAGCTCACCTCTGTTTTCTGTAAAAGAACAAAACCAAAGAAAACGCTGCCAGCTGCTTTACACATGACTGGGAGGGCACATGAATAAGTGTGCCTGAATGTCGTGCCTCCTCCAGTTTAGCCCTCTCACTTCTATAAGTAAACCTCTAGCAAAGCATGTAGTGCTAGGAGACACAGGTTCAAATCCCCACTCGGCCATGAAAGTTTTCTGGGTAACCTTTGGCCAGTCACACACACTCACAGCATAACCATCCTCACTGGGTTGTTGTGGGGATAAACTGGAGGAGAAGAGAATGATGTAAGTGCTTTAGATCCCCGCTGGAGGGAAAGGCAGAGTATAAATGAAGTAAATCAAAAAATATTCTCTTCTGCTCTTGTTCTAATTTTCAGTTACACCCTTTTAAAACTTTTGGAGCTGCAAGCATTGGTTCTTCTAACCCAGTGTGGTCTTCTGTAATTAACAGTTGTTCTTCAAGATCTCAGGCAGGTCTTTCCACACAATCCCATTTGAGATCCTGTTAACTGGAGATGTTACAGGGAATTCTTCAAGACTGGAGCTAGACTCTTCTGTACTAATTAGCTCAGTAAAGTATCTTGAACTATGGGCAGATCACATGGTGGCAAAGTTGTCATGGCTGCCACATATGAACTGAGAGTTCTGTGCTTCCCAGGCATGTGGGAAATATATTCTGAAGGGACCCACAGTGTGCATGGAGAAGAGGCTTCTGCCTCCCCGCCCACAGCACCAGGGAGTCACTATTTGCTCTGTTGAGAAACTTGTGTGTAATGATAGGTACACATGAGTTTCCAAATGAAGGAAATAGTGGTTCCCAGGAGCAGTTTCGGGTCAGGAAGGTGTCGCCAGGTAGGGGTGGGGAGGCTGAAGCCCCTTCTGAGCACATGCTACAGTCCTGATCAGAATTGGGCCCCCAAATGCTTAGGAAGCTTGGAACTCCCAGCACACATCTGATACAAAGTCCTTGTGGCAGCTACAGAACTATGTGTAAATGGGTCCTGTGGTTGTTCTGCAGAGGAAAATAGCAGTGACTGTATAATAGAGCAGTGGTCCTCACACTTTAGCCACCCAGGGACCTGCAGGACTTTCTACGTGTAAATGGGTCCTGTGGTTGTTCTGCACAGGAAAATAGCAGTGGTTGTATAATAGAGCAGCGGTCCTCACACTTTAGCCACCCAGGGACCCACATTTTGAAGAAAACATTTTTTGTGGACTCCCAAGTCCTTTCTTCCTCGGAACACACTGGGCAGTCTGCAGCTTCTTCTGATGTCATTTTAAGGCACCAGGGAAGGGACTACATGGATGGAATTCAGCATCATGTGAATTTTGGCCATATAACATCATCCAAGTTGGCCTTGAGCGGTAGTATATTCAAAAGGCTTACAATTTGTGTCTTGGGTCCACTGGAAACTGCTAAGATCTGTCAGCAGAACACAACTTTCTCTCCTTCTCTCTGCCAGTGTGGGCCCGAATCTTACCCCCACCCCGAGATAGCAGATTCCAGGAAAGGATTTCTGTGGGTGGTGGGTGGAGTCATTTTTGCTGATTCTTCCCTCCATATCTGTGATGGGAGGGGAGAATCAAGAAAAATGACTCCATCCACCATCCAGAGAAATCCTCTGCTGGACCAACCCTGTATAATTGGTCTATGAATGATTATGTCTGTGTTGTATGGTAGAAAGACAACCAGCAAATAAAGAGAAGATACAGTCATCTAATAAATAGATCTGCTGTAGAGAGTGTGGTAGTGAGTATGCAGCAACACACAAAGGAGGTATAGGATTCTTAGCTGGTGGAATTTCTCCCTCCTGGTATTTCCACTTCTCTGCTTCAGCTTGTCTCTTAACAACTGATCCCCCTTCAGAGGAAAGCCTTCAGCTGGAACGGATTGCTTTACAGCAGCCTTCAGAAGGATGTCTGATACCTGAAAGAGATCAAACAGTCAGGCTGTGTTCTCAGGCTGAGCTGCCATGTGGAAAATCCTGTCCTCTTCATGCAACAAGGGACCTTGTTTGTTCCTATGGCTTGGGGTAAACTATAGGAGCAGAGGAGGGAGGGATTAATAAAAAAGGAGTGGTTGCACATCTAAAGATTCAAAGCTAAAACATCTGTGGAAAGTAAATAATATTCTACATTCCAGAAGAACACAGACGCCTCTGCTGTTCACCTGCACACCTCACTTTTTGCATTGTTTGAATTAAGAATGGAACGCTCAGAAGAACTAGGAGGAATTAGTAGGAATAGTAACTGTTCACATGTGTACCAATGTGAATGGGTGTTGAGAGCACAGATTTGGTCATCAGGGGCTCCATGCAAGCCACCATGCCTAATTTCCCTTTTGGTTCAGAGGGACATAGTGGTACAATGAAACAGTGGTCAGAGAAGCAGAAATCCCTAAAAACATTCTATTTTTCTATGGACTTCCTTCAGGAGATTGCAAGCAACCATCAACAATTTTGGGAGCACTGAATTGGGTATGAGCAGACAAGCCACATGCCAAATCGTGGTAGGGATCAATGGTGCACTTTCCATTCTGCCCACCAGGGTATGCCTGCCCTGCTTCTGACATCACTGCATACCTAAGCATGAATGTACCATTCTTAAAAATATATGCAATAAAGTCCAACACACACTGGCTGAGATCACACTGACAATGTCCCAGATGAAATCTTGGAATCAGTCCATTATCTTGGCTATGCATATATGATTTTAAGTGTTCTCCACACAGTGAATGCATAGTAGTGTTTGAGGCAGGGCATGCATGAGGGCTGTCATTGCACACCACATGTAGGGAATTGCATATAAGTAAGCATATCACCTAACCTTGCCCACTATTTTTTTCTCTCTTGTTCCCTCTAGTTCAGTTTTTTGCATATATTTTGTTATAGAGTCCCTTGACGAGATACAGTGCTGAAGCATCTACTATAGCATGAGCAGCTATGTAGGCCTTCATTTGTTGAGTCAAAGGTAAAGACAGCCAATGGGACAGCATAATTCTCTATACTCGAAGGCTTGGCCATCATCACCAGTGGGTAGGGACTCAGGCTTTTGCCAGATCCAGAGACTGTAGAGAGATCCACCCTTGATTTTAGCTGTCAACTTACTCCATAGTGTACACTCTTCAGCTACAATAGCATCAAGAATCTTTGGTATAATCTTCATCTTATATTTCATAAATATATAGAATGAGAGGTTATGCCTTAAAGTAACAGCTTTTGCCCAGGAAGAGTTTTGCCCATGAATTCCTGCTAACTGTGTCACAGAGATACAACTTACATAATTATATCCGTAAATAGGATTGTGCATAAGGTTGGGATTCAACTTGGGTTTCTCATTTCTGATACACTGGTCCTATAAGTGGATTCCTTTACTATCTCCTCTCTCCTTCCAATATCTGATAAATGGGAATAACAAATTGAGAAAAATGCCCTTTGCCCTATAATTCACTTCAATATTTTGGTAATTTGTGCTACACACTACACATGTTCCAGGAGCTACAATCCTAATAAAAGACCAGCAAAAGGCAAACCACATGAGATGAGTCATATCTTCTAAATGCAGAGCTCTGCAGCTCTCAGTTATGCTAATGGATCTAGGTGAAGTAAGAATAAAAGGTTTAACAATTCACACTTTGCTGTAATGTCACCTCTAAAAGGGACAGAGATTGGGACAGCCAAAAGGCTAGACAGTAATTTATTTCTCTCAAATCAAGAAGACAAGATTGACCCCAGAAGGGCATGAACTCTCAAAGAGGAGATTATAAATTATCAGGACACAAGAAAGAAGCTCTTATCTCATGACTTTTGATCAGAGGCGCACAAGTCTTTGCCTGGGGAATCCATCTTGTCCATGTGGGCAGGGACAATGGGAGAATTCCTATCTGTGTGACCATGGGTAGGTAATTATGGGTCTTTAAACTGTGGGAACTTCAAGAATTATTAGCCTATCCCAATTAAACATTGTTTAGGATAAGTATAGACTTTAGGATTTAGGGGACTGCATTTAGGGGACACCTTTTCTTTACAGCTTTGCTTAGACTGAAGCTTGAACAGACTGTGTATACTCTTTTTATTGTTGTTTGTTAATTTTTTATACATTTTGAATGTTCGAAATCTGATCTAAAACTCTACACCTATTCAGTCTTACTATCCAAAGAGCAGTAAAGGGGAGGGCAGTGGGTAAGCTCACAATCTCTTGACCACAATACCTTGACATTGTGAAGTTGTGGTTGATCCAGGCTACCTAGTCCAGGTGAAGCAGGAAATGCATTGACTAGGCTGGGGGGGGGGGGCACCAACTGGAGACATGGGAATCACAGGTTTGTTCCAGCCTCCTGGGACCTATGGGGACAACGCTTGCAAGATCGATCCTGCACACACACATTTACGGTATTTATTTAAGATATTTTTAGCCATCCTTTCTCCTAAAATCATCTGAGTGTTCCATCTTGGCCTCAGCCTCAGGACTGCAAATACTTCAAAAAGATCATTTCTAGCAGTGGTACAACAAACCAGGAGTTTATCTGTGGTTGAATGTTCAGGGACTAATTTTACAATCTCCATTTTCCATGCATGACGGCAAAGAAAAAAATCACCAATGAAGAAAAAAAGGGTCCAAAAGGCTCTATAAATCAGTCCTTACTTAATTTCCTTGTTATATTTGTATCTTCCCTTTCTTGGAGAAGCTTGAGTCAATCTAAATATAATGGTAGCAGAACATGCATGCCAGAATTGGGTTGCCACAGAATCCTTATAAAATGGTGGATGAGATCATTACGTTGTGGGGACAATAGATACTACCTGATGCATTCCTTTGTTTAATGTTAATTACTTATTTACAAGAAATATCTGGAAGCTCCAGAGCAACTTTAGTCTGGAACACCTAATTCTTTAATATAATTATTTAAACAAATTCAAGTTGGGAAATGACCCACATTTGGATATAATGAGAGAAGGAAGTTAATTGCATGTATATTGGTCCGTTGCTGGCACTGTTTCAGTGCTGTAAAGGCAGCTGGAGGGTATATGGGGAGAGTCAAAAGATGGCATATTTCAGACAGGCAAATTGACTAATAAGTAATTTATCAATCTTCCCACCTTTAAGGAATGCATTCACAGCTTTCTGTGGAGAGCAATTCCACTAGTCACTGCCCTGACAGAAAGTGCTTTTCGGATGCCATATATGCATGAGAAACCACCGTTTCCCTACCTGTATTATTCTCCATTGCGTTCTAGCCCATCCATGCTGTGCCTGGAGGGGTGGGCAAGCATCAGTGGCTGTAGGACTGGTGGCTTGCAGCAGCTTCAGGTGGGCCTGGAGCCCAACAGAGAAGGACTTTCAGGAGTTCTAAGGGGAGGGAAACAAAGGGGGCAGCTCGTAGGCTGCAAGTTCTGGTCAGAGTGCAGTCTAGATGGGGGTGGGCATCTCCCAGCCTAACAGCTTCGAAACCAGTTCCATGCTTTCTCTGTGCTCTTCTGCATTCTCATTTTTGTCACTCGTTTATCGCTATTGCTTTGCTTCCCCCCCCTTTCCCATATGTGTTTTGCTCCCTCTGAGACTACTAGAGAGAGCAAAACACATTGGGGGGAAAAGACCCTGAAGTAATAGGGACAAATGAGTGATGAAAATCAGCATTTTAGTAGGAGGCTGAAGTTGGTTCCTTATTTGCTCTTCCTTGTTCATTCCTTGTTGTTGTTGTTCAGTCGCACAGTCGAGTCCGACTCTTCGCAACCCCATGGACCAGATCATGCCAGGCCTACCCTTGGGTAAACTGGGAGGATATTTTTGCTGCTATGGACACCCATGTAAGTCTTCAGATAAATCTCTTGTACCTAAGCAATCCAGAAGTTTGAAGAATGAAACTGGCAAAAATAGGTATCATCATCAGTTGTTTTGTTTTTCTTTTTTTGTGGGGGGGGGGGGGGGGGGTTGTGTTACTGTTGTTAAATAGACTTGAGAGGTTTTCCCTATTTGCCTTCTAGTGTCTGTCTGCCTTCTGGGGTTGCCTAACACCTCCCTGTGCCCACAGTACCAGACAAAAAGTTCGCTGCTTATTAAAAAGGGACACTTCCTCATATCCGCTTGAAAACTGACAAGGAGGATCCTTTGGGTGAAGAGTGCAGTGCCTGAGAATTTCATCTCAAGTGATGGAAAGAGAGAAAAGATGCAGAGCAGGAAATGTTCTCTGCCTTTAATGGTCACCTTCTCCTATCTGCTTGAAATCTGGCAGGCCAATATCCCCTGTGTATGGGACTCAGTTACCTCAACTGGATCGAAAACAAAATGTTACAGCCAGAAATGAGTTTCATACCGAAACAAATAACAGAATTAAGAATATGAACATGTGTGATATTGGCTTGGATCATCCGGAGCATTGCCACAAATGGAAGGGTGGCATCATTTCCACTAGCCTCCCCCTTCCACTTTACACCTTCAGCTCCTCCCACACTGATCCCCCAGGAGTGGCATTTGAAACGGCGTTTTACGTGGCAGTGGAAGAGTGGAAGTGAGGAAGTCAAGTTCCACTGACATTTGCAAAAATACAACAAAAAATAAAAAATAATACAATTATTAAATAGCAAAAGGAGAGCTAATACATATACATTTTTGGTGCGTGGCACTAATGCAAACCTGATCTTCTCACGTCTGAGGCCAGTAACCTTTAGCCAGTACACTGAAATAGCTCTGCTGAAAACGGTTAGATTGACAATATGTAACTAATGGCAGCCACATTGGAATTTCAGCTTACATTGCTATTTAAATTAATACACCAGATATTTCTAGAGGATTATACACGGGGGAGTTCAAAATCACACCAAAAATGTGCTCTAAAAATGTTGAGATGTTGAAAGATCAAATGAAGGGTAGGTCTAGTGTCTCCTAAATATTTGGAGGTGGCAGTCTTGAAAGGTGTAAATAGAAGGGCATGCTTCTGGCTGCTGAAGTGCTTAGACTCCAGCTTATGCTATAAGAAAGTTATGACACTACTTGGTTAAACAAAAGCCTACCATTTGCAAGGTTGCTGGTACAGCATATTTAACAGGTTTGGGCTGGCTTCTGTCTTTCAGAACGCAAAAAAATCCACAAGGCTAACACACAAACATATCCTTAGGAACTAATTCCTTTTTAAAGGCACAAAACATTTCAGCATGAAGAGACCATGCTCTCCCACTTTGATAAAAGTCTTCTATTTCAAGGGAGGATAAGATAACTCACCCACATAGCTCAGCTTGCTTCAAATTAATGAGCTTTTTAAGGTCTTATCATTCATCCAGTTTTTTCCTCCCCATTATGAACTTTTCAGCCTTGCCAGAAAGGGTGGGTTTTTTTTAAGCCACTCTGTTTGATCAGCCTTTTCTTTACAGTCCCCCACATCAGTCTGAAAACTAGTACTGCTGGTGCATGTCGGTGTGCCCTAGCAACAGGGAGGGGACTCCCAGCTCTGGACAAGAAGCTGGCATGAGGCACACTAATTAGCTGCAGAAAGAAATGGGTGAGAAAAAACAGCAACAAAAGCAGGACTGTGGCTCCTTTTAGAAAATGTAAAAGAATTATGGAGAAATCATTCCAGCACTGGTGAGAAACCAACCAGTAGAGTCCGGTGGGTAGCCGTGTTGGCCTGAAGCAGCAAAACAAAGTTTGAATCCAGTGGCATCTTTAAGACCAACAGAGTTTTATTCAAGATATAAGATTTCGTGTGCACCCACACTGCCTCAGATACAACCAGTAGAGTGATGCTCTCTTTCTGTAGGGCAGGTAGGCCGTGATCAAAGACAGTGATAGCTGCTTTATTAAGCCTTTTGGACCAAAATGCTTCAGGTTGTTGTAATCTGGAAGGAACAATCTTAGAATGGAAAGCAGAATTATTTATTTATCTATTTATTTATTAGATTTTTATCCTGCCCTCCCGGTGCAGTCCTAAAAGCACTTTCCTGGAAGTAAGTTCCACTGAATAAACCTGGGTAGAATTCTAAGTAGACCTGTACTGTCAGCCCCAAAGATAATTCCAGAGTCGCCTGCAGCCTGTTATTCACTGCATGATATTTTGCTAATGGACACCATCTAGTACAGAGTTACATACGTAACTGCCATCAAGTTGCAATTACTTACGGTGACCCCAGCAAGGGGTTTCACAGCAAGTGAAAATCGGAGTTGGTTTGCTATAGCCTTCCTCTGCAGAGTTTTCCATGGTGGTCTCCCATCCAAGTAGTGATCTCACTTAGCTTCTGAGATCTGACAAGATTAGACTATATACCATGCTACCTCTCCTTACAGTATAGAGTTTGGTGAACGTAAAACCTTTTAAAGTGAGTCTCCTTAAGTCTACTTCATTCAATGCAAAATTGTGACCAGTGTATCTGGAAGTACCACAGCCCTTCTGCTAAGACACAAGAATATTCTTTTGTTCTTTATTTATTTACTTATTTACTTTGTTTAAATCCCACCTTTCTCTCCAATGGGGACTCAAAGCAGCTTATTTTATTCTCCTCCTTCTCCTCATTTTCTCCTCATAACAACCCTGTGAGGTAAATTAAAGGGAGCGTGTCACTGGGCACCCAGCAAGCTTCCATGGCAGAGTGGGGATCTGAACCTGGGGCTCCCAGATCTTAGTCCAGCGCTCTAACCATGACTCCACGCTGACTCCAGCAATATTGGAACCTGACAGAATGGAGGGTGGGCATTGGCAACAAGAGTACAGCAAAGACAGCGAATCAAGAAAATGAGAGATTGCTGAGAAAGGGTATTGTGGAAAAAACTGGAAGAATGGACTATGGGCAAGGATGAAGAGTCAGTGCTTGGGCAGCTGACTACAACAGAATGATAAGGGTAGCTAAAAGAAGTAAGAGACTGGGAGGAAAACAGAGATTTGAATCAAGGGGCAAAATGGAATTTCACAGAGTGGTGCTGGATCATATTTGGAGGAAGTGCATAGGCAAGAAGGCAGTCACGGGATTGCCATGGCAGAGCAGAGTTTTGAACCCATGTCTTCCAAATCCTAGGCCGACACTCTAACTACTACACCACACTGGCTCTGCCATCTGTAGGAAAATAATACCAACAAAAGAAATCTACAATTTTGATATTACATATACAATTGTCAATATTTTTCTCTATGCTGTAAGACAGGCATGTCCAACTTTGAACAGGTAGTGATCTATTTTTCTCCGGCCAAAAGTGCCGGTAATCTACCACAATGAAAATAAAGTTTCAAATTAGTTTCAAATTAGATTTTAACCCACTAAAGTTGGGCTCCCCCCCCATTTATAATGCACCTTTTGTCACTTACTGGTAAGCGAAATAAGCAAAAACAAAACAGAGAGACGAAGATCCAGAAAGAACTGCAAACATTTTTTATTGAGTCCAGCAAACCAGGAGACCAAGTGGGTCTGGTGATCTACCTCTGACCCCTCTGCGATCTACCGGTAGATCGCGATCTACCTGTTGGACATACTTGGTGTAAGAGTTCTCTGCCTTTTTTCAAGCCTTCCTCCTACCCCCCACCCCACCCCAGACTGTCATCTGTACCTTCGTGTGTGGGGGCTTTGGCTCATAAAAAGTTTATGCCATAATCAATGACTCTTTAAGATGCCACTCTTGGTTGTTGTTTTTTCCCAAATACAGGGGAATTTCACATTACCCAGTTTCACCCGGTTTCAAGCCGGCAATCATCTGTTTTGAAGTGAATCGGTACAGGGCTGCCATTTCACACAGGGCTTGCCCCTACTGGAAATGAGCTGGATCAGAAGCGGTTTGGCATTTCAGACTTGCACCGCTTTGTTTTCCCGCCGTTTTCCTCCCGCGCAGTTGATCAATTTTTTTAAAAAAACGTTCGATTTATAGCGCTATAGCAAAACACTCCATGCATTCCAATGGGATTGATATAATACTATTCCGTTATACCGTTATAGCGCTATAAATCGACCGTTTCAAAAAAACCCCAAACAGCCGGAGATCGCCCACGTGGGCGAAAAAAGGTGGGGAAAAAGCGTATCGGAACCGGGAGAGGGCACTGGAGACCACTTGGAAGTGGATGACAGGTAAAACGCTTCAGTCCCGGTTCCTAAACGGGACTGAAGCGTTTGTGTATGAAATGGCAAATAGATTCCGGAAGGGAACCGGTTCTCAAACGGGTTCTGTCTGAAATGACAGACCGTTCCTCACAGGAACTGGATCCTGGTCACAGTTAGCCACCATTTATAGCTACTGGGCTTCTACTGAACTGTGAAGGTGTTATATGCTTTAAATGTTATTCTGTTTTGTTTTATTGTTGCTTGCACACTTCTTGGTTCTGCATTTGACTGGAAGTGAAAGTGCTGAAATGTCAAAAGAGTTGCTTATCTAGTGACACTCCTCCCTGAGTCAGGGGAAGTAGCAGCAATGTTGACAGTAAGTCCCATAGAATTTTTGACTTATTTGCTGACTGGGATGTTTGGGAAGCAATGCATAGAGACACACAACAACAATTCTTAGAAGTTTTACTGACATCCCTCTAGAGGTTTAGGGCAAGTTGCTTTTTGTCCCACACACTTGTCCCTTGTAGTGATAACAGCTGACATGGGAAAATATATTTTACACTACAGTAGTCCAGTGGGAAATTTTTACCAGTTGTTTAGCTGGCACAGACTCTTCATTTTATTTATTTATTTATTTATTCAGATATTTATGCCCTGCTTTTCACCCCAATGGGAACCCAAAACAGCTTACAAAATCATTCTCCCCTCCTCCATTTTATCCTCACAACAACCCTGTAAGGTAGGTTAGGCAGAGGGAGTGACAGGCCTCAGGTCAACCAGCGAGTTTATATAGCAGAGTGGGGATTAGAACCTGGGCCTCCCAAATGCTAGTGTGATAAACCACTACCCTATGATTTGTGCAAGGTCTTCATACCTGGCCGGTTTCAGCGCTTTTTGTTGTTTTTTTGAAAGGGCTTCATGAGAACTCTCATTCTTGAGTATCATATAGGGAATGTGCAGCCTTCGAAGTCATTTTTACGTTAATGGGGGGATCTTAATTCTAAAAGACAATACAATAGTGTGTAGATATATAGGGAAAGGAAAGCATGGCTGGGGAAGGGGGAGGTGTTTGGACCCACCACGACAACTAATTAACAGCAATAACTTATAGTTGCCTACTCCCCACTGCTCTAAGCATGTTGATGTTCTGAGAGCACCTGCCTCAGTTCCCTTGGTAGGAGAGAGCTGGTGGCATTTTTTGTAACATTTGTTTTATTCACAAATGCACAGGTAGAACATAAGTGGAGGCAAAGAGGTACCCTCCTACAAGGCAGAAGATCCACCACTCCCACATCAGATCCTCAGAGAGATATATCAGGTATTGGTATGTGCTTCTCTCTGCCAAAATCTCAAACTGCTGTTTCTTTATGTTGTTGTTCAGTCGCACAGTCGAGTCCGACTCTTCACAACCCCATGGACCAGCTCCCGCCAGGACCTCCTGTCTTCCGCCGTCCTCTGAAGTTTGCTCAATTTCATGTTCGTTGCATCTATGACACTGTCTAACCATCTCATCCTTTGCCATCCCCGTCTTCTTTGACCTTCAATCTTTCCCAGCATCAGGGTCTTCTCCAGTGAGTGCTCCCTTCTTTATACACAAACACAAATCTGTGTCCTCCCTTCAGCTGTGTGTGTGGTCACCTCTCCCAAGCTCTGATGGGTATTTAGACAGAGCCATTTCTTAACAATTAAAGCTCATCAAGAAAATTTCCGTAATGATTAAGAAAATTACCATTCTTTTGTCATAGGCCCTGCCCACCCAGCTCCAGCCAGGAACCCATGGAGGGCAGGGGAACTCCTGCTGCCCACCCTCGCTCCAGAGAACAGCAGAAGGAAAATGGGAGGGGGGACAATGCAGCAGATGTTTCGATGTAGGAACGACGGCGCTTCCAAATACGACTGAGAGATTGTGAGGGCAGCAACTCACCTTGTCAACATTGTGCTGATGACATCACATCACTTCTGGCTTGACCCAGAACTATTATCATTGTGCCAGGGTAAGGTTACCAACTCCAGGATGGGAAATTCCTGGATGTTTTGGGCTGAGCCTGGGGAGAAGGGGGTTGGGGGGAGGAACCTCAGTGGTTATGCCATAGAGTCCATCCTCCAAAGCAACCATTTTCTGTGTCATCTGGAGATCAATTGTAATTACAAGAGATCTCTAGGCCTCACCTGGAGGCTGGCAACCAAACACTGGAGTGACGCTTAAGCATTGACCCAATATTCTATGGTTTAACCATAAAGTTTTGGACAAATTTTAGAGCATCACCTGATGCTATGAACTCACTTCTGGGTCATGCTGGAAATGATTCTATGGCATCGGCACAACAATGATCACCCATTTTCAGTGGCATTTTCCCACGCACACCCAGCTGAGCATCAGTGGGTAGAACCAAGAACTAGAAGGTGCAGGAGGCCTGATTTCCCTACTTCTTCTGCGTTCTGCATCTTTACCCAGACATGTCAAAGCCTTGGCAATCTTTCCCCCTCCCAAGCTCTACTCACATACACACAACCATGTTCCTGGCATCTCTACCCCTCCCAATCTCCCAATATAGGCCAAGCCCATATCCCTATTCTCAGTAACAAAACTCAAAATCCACAGCATTATTGTCTATAAAGGCACCCACCCCATCTGTCTTCTAGTCACTGTACACTCAACCCCCACACTTGTGAAACTGTTGGCCTTTTGACTTCCTTTATTGGTGGTTCCAGGAGCTGCAATTCACAACCTGCCTTGGAAATTTTCGAGGCCATTTCTCTCCTTGGCAGCCTTGCCGTATTTCTGACATTAGGGCCAAATATTTTGGTGGAATTCCTGTAACCAGTTCTGCAGGCCATCCTAGAACTCTGAGCGGAGAGGAACAGACTTCAGGGCACATAGCACAGCAGCATGTCTGATTTGTTTACTTTATTGAAAATATTTATCTCCCACATTTCCAGCATTAAAAGGTCCCAAAATAGCTTTGCTGTTCAGCGACCACACTGGTGTTAGAAACATTTCCCTTTTAGCTGCTGAAGGTCCATAAACCCTAGAGCATTAGCATTTTTACAGCTTGCTTTCCACTGATCCTGGACACTGGATGTTATACTTGGAAAAAATCTCCAGAGGAAACAAGAGAAAAGACAGCCATGGCTCCTCTTTGGCCCCTCCTGCCCCTCCCTCCCCGCTGGGGTGAGCAGGTCTCCTCCTAGGGTGCTGAGCAGCAAGTAAGGGAGAAGGGAGTGGGCAGGAGGGTTGCCTTCTGCTGCAGCTGGAGATGTAAAGAGCAATATCTGTTTTCCAGAGTAAGCATTCTAGTAGTAGGCCCACCTTGCAACAGCTTTGTCCCTGCCTTAGCCAGAGGTAGTCCACCCACTTGACAGACCTAGATGATTGCTTAGGGTGAAAGAAAGCAGGGAGCCCAGGGACGCCAAAAAAAGAGAAGAAGGAGAAGAGAAGAGATTGGATTTATACCCCGCCCTTCACTCAGAGTGGCTTACCCTTTCCGTTCCCCTCCCCACAACAGACACCCTGTGAGGTAGGTGGGGCTGAGAGAGCTCTTTCAAGAACAGCTCTATGTGAGGTAGGTGGGGCTGAGAGAGCTCTTTCAAGAACAGCTCTATCAAGGACAGCTCTTGTCAGAATGGCTTGCCCAAGGTCATCCAGCAGCTGCAAGAGGATTGCTGGTGGCAAGCTACTGATGGTAGCTTATACAGTCTTAATGGCTGACAGAGTATTGGTGTAGAGGTTAAGTGCTCCTCACTTCCCTTGACAGATAATTTAAAGGCACCAGAATTATCCCGTGCACTCTTTTCCAAAGGGAACACCAGTACTGCCCCTGAACTTCTCATCTATTTGTTTATGATAGACAAGAACCAACAGATTGCTACGGTAGACAGCTCTGCATCATATTCCCAAAGACAGCAACTGGAATCGAAATTAGACCACTCACAGCTCTCCCACTCTCTGACTCAGCCTGTTTCCAAGCTACAAAAAAAAAAAAAAACCTCTCTACCAGTTGCTTTGCCCCTCCTCCCTCAAATGCTGATAGGCATTACATGACAAAGGCTGAAGCCATCAAGGAACTTGCTGCCCTTTTGTTAAGTCCCTGATTTCCCCCTAAGGTTTCTCATGCAGAGCCATAACAACAGGGTTCCTCCCTGCTAGTCAACACATCTGAACTCATAGGGATGTGATTTGAAGACATTTTTTTACTTTTTTTACATCATTTACACCCCACTTTCCTCCACAATGGGGACCCAAAGCAATTTATAATGTTCTCCCCTTCTCCCTTTTATCCTCACAACAACCCTGTGAGGTAGGTTAGGCTGAGAATGGATGACTGGCATCCACCACACATCATGGGCATTTTCAGATGAAGCGCTTCTGGAACTTTGCTGAGTGGTAGATAAAGATGTTAGAGGTGATTCTGATACGAATATCTGTGATTTCACCTTGCTCAAAGAAATGCAAACTGCCCACATGCAGTGGGAGATGGGGACAGAAAATATATTTGGCATGGACATTTTAAATTATGACTCTCATTCTCTTGTGGGAAAATCTGATCGCCATTACAATGTCAAATTCTTTAGGTTTTAAATGTTCATATCTGAAAAATATGTTGCCTTCCAATTTTGAATGTTCGATTAAATTTCTGTAGATCCCTATTGTTTTTATTCATATCAAACCCCATAGGTAAAGACCTGAGTGGATGTAATACAATGGTATCGCTAAAAAAGAACGAAGAGCTGGTTTTTATAATTGCTTTTCTCTACTTTAAGGAGTCTCAAAGCGGCTTACAATCTCCTTCCCTTCCTCTCCCCCAGAACAGGCACCTTGTGAGGGTAGGTGGGGCTGAGAGAGCTCTGTGAGTGGGGCTGAGAGAAAATTGTGACTGGCCCAAGGTCACCCAGCAGGCTTCATGTGGAGGACTGGGGAATCAAATTTCTCCAGATTAGAGTCCGCAGCTCTTGTCCACTTTACATCCCATCTGTTTGAAACCATCATGGGTAGTCCACAGATCTCAAACTCTGAGGAAGAACAAAAAGCAATAAACAACAACCCTTTTAAAAAGCATGTCTATATTATTTATGGCTACTAAGAACAGCTACAATATCTGTTTGAACTTTTCACTAGAGATTTTAGTAAATGGGTTTCTGGTTCGTTCCTTTCAATTCCTCTAATGGTATTTATTGGGTCCCAGGGATTATTTCACTATAAATGCAGCAAACCATCCATAAGCAAGATACTTGATCAGTTACCAAACTGTGAACCGTCCAGTTATTTTAGCAAGAGAACGCTGGACCACTGGCTCAGACATTGCAAACTAAGCTCAAATATGTTATAAACATAAGACCAGGCTGATTAGGTTGCTGTGGACATTCCACAAAGCTCACAGTACATGTTATAAGAAGTAATGAACAGCAGATGAGGACGATTATTTGCTTGTTTGAAATATTTAGATCCCACCTACCAACCCCTATAAGTTCTCAGAGCCGCTTACAGTGTTTAAAAAATATTGAACATAAGCAACAACATAACTAAGGCAAATTCATGAAAACAATAATAAAAACTATACGGGAAAACTAAAACCCATGTATTCAAACACTAACAGAAAGCAACAGAAAACGATGGGCTGGATTCTATGATTTTTTCCATGAACAGCAGAGCTTTCTTCCAATGTGAGGAGACTTCCACAGGTGGATCACGTCTTCTGGAAGATCCTTGTTCTGGAGTAAGGCTCCACTGTCAGCAGATAGAAACTGAAGGCTCCAACCCGGTGTCAGTTCCATATCACCAAAAGCCTGGTTAAATAAGAACGTTTGCTCCTGGCGCTCCCCACTTAGCAATGTAATGGAGCCAGTGAATGGAGCCAGGAGTTCCCTCTGAAGGTAAAAACACACAGAGGAGGGGCCTCTGAACATCTCAGCCACTGGGAATTTTGGTATGGGAGAAAGTAGTTCTTCAGAGACACTGGCCACAGCAGCCCCTTGGGAAGATGTAATTCAGAGCAGAAAGATTGTGGATGTGAGTCTGCCTTGATTTAGGTTAGGACATGCCTAGACTCATGTCCATAATTTTCCTAATCTAAATCATATCTGCCCAGGGTCTTTCTCCCTGGTTTCAGGTATGTTTTTGTGAATATCTGTGTCACATATCTGTAAAGATATAATGTGGAGACACTCTTAATGTGGACACAAACAAGCTGACTTTATCAGCCATTAGAAAAGAGCAAGAGTCCAGTGGCAGGGTATGAGCTTTCTTGAGTCAGTGCTGTATCTGAAGAAGTGAACAGCGACTCATGAAAGCTTATATCCTGCCACAAATTTTGTTAGTCTTTAAGGTGCTACTGGACTCTTGCTCTTTTCTACCACTACAGACAGACTAACACATCTACCCATCTTGATTTATCAGCCATTAATACCCTTCAAAAGGAGACAGAAGACTCCTAATGATCCGGCTTCTAATTATCCTAAACTCTTTGCTTAAATCATTGTGTGTGCTCCTTCTATGTCAGAGTGATTTTATGCCATGTGTGACTTTATGCATACAGTATATTCATTCACATGAGTTATTGAGATCTCGGAATATTTTTGGTTGTTTGCCGTCTACTTGAATAAATCAAACTGGAGCGTGTATAGTTTATACATACAGACCTTAAACAGATTCTGAAAAAATAGAAACAAATATAGAATATTTCTTCTTTGGTGATTTTTATTGGTGAACCCTGTGAAGAACTGAGAAAAAGTGTATCTATTTATTTAAAACATTTTTGATTGCCTTGCCTTTCCACACAACTGAGGACCCTCAAGCAGGTGAACAATCAAAATAATTAAAACAAACTTTTTAAAATGCATATTATAAAAATAGTTAAAAACAATTAAACAAGACACAAATGAACAAAGTTTGAGTCTAGTGGCACCTTTAAGACCAACAAACTTTAATTCTGGGTATAAGCTTTCATGTGCAGGCACATTTCTTCAGAAGTGTGCATGCGCACAAAAGCTTACACCCAGAAAGCTTCTGAAGAAGTGTGCATGCAATGAAAGCTTATGCCCAGGATTAAACTTTGTTATATCCAGAAAGCTTCTGAGAAAGTGTGCTTGCACATGAAAATTATACCGAGAATTAAACTTTGTTGGCTTAAAGGTACCACTGGACTCTAACCTTGTTCTGTTGCTTCAGACCAACACAGCTACCCACCTGAAAACACAAATGCTTAAACAAAGAGAGAACTAAACAATAGACAAAATTAAACAAAACATATAGACAAAGAACGGATGCTGTACTTTGATTGTAGTTTGTGGCTACTAGAGACCACTGAAGCACATGATTTTGCAAATGCCATCAAAAATGGGGAAATGAAGAACTTTCTCCAATGACGAACAACAGTTGGGGCACCAACACCCAATAGTTAAAAAAACCCCAGTGGTTAATTGGGGTTTTCAGCAAAATTTTTATTATCCGTATATCTTCTTCTGACATTGGTATTTTCCATATGTGCATCTCTGTGTGTATGCATGCGTGCATGCACCTGGAAGTCATGGCGACCTCTGGTGACTGACCCCTACTGGGGGCCTGGATGATATTCAGAGAGGTGGCTGAATAAGGCCTGCCCCCGCCTCCCACCTCTGGTATTCCAAGGAGGTCTCCCATCCAAGCACTTGCCAGAGTCAACCCTGCTTAGCTTCTGAGATCTGATGAGATCAGGCTTGCCTGGGCTATCCAGGTCAGGGCTCCTCTTCTGACACTGGATGTCCAGTGGTCTCCATCTGAATTCCTAATCAGGTCTGCATGAGCTTCGCTTCTGAACCTTGTGAAGTTCCCAGCCCATTCACCTGAACCATTTGAGTTGTGTGTTAGATTTGCTTTTGTCTGTTTAAGTGTAGGGGCTCGAGCCTGCCTGGAAGTCACACCAACTTTGTCCCCGAAACCCTAAGCCTACTTGAACTGAGACTGATTCAAATGAAATCCTGGAACTAGATTGCAACGGGCATTTGAGTGAATCTCTCTAGGTCATCATGTAATAAGGCACTGGATCAAAGTTAATACATCTTTACTCTTTGAAAATTGCCAAGAAATCCTTAATCACAAGGGCCTAGGGGTTGTATGCATCCACAAGAAGCAACATGTCATCTAATTATTACAACATCTAACCCACTTCCTGCTTGACAAACATGCTGGTTCCTGCTCCCCCCCCCCCCCGTTGCAGCTCAGACATGTAGAGGAGCCGTTGCTATCCTAATGAGGAGACTGCCGCTCACCAGGTTCGTACGGCTTGTGGCTGCCGCTTGGTAAACATGTTCTCTGTTTCTAGCACCTCTGCTGAAAACTTGAAACCAGATTAATATCTTCTTATACGCCTTCCCTTCATTATTGTTGTGCTCCTCAGCCTCCAGAGGAAGAAAAGTGTTTGGCCTTTTAAACTAACATTGCGTCATCTGGAATGTTGGAAGCCCACTCACGGGTCCCTGACTCAAAGTTTGCAAAACCTTTGCCAAGTTCTTGGGACATTACCTTTTTTGTTTTTCTTTCAGTATTTACTTCCAAGAAAGGATTAGGTGAGTGAGACAGATGAGGCTTGGTCATGCAGGGGCTGCATTAGACAAAGGCAGCTTGATGTACAGACAGATTCAACACTACCTCACACCAGGGCAGGGGGTGGGGTGAAACATTTTCTCTTTCTCAGAGGGAGATTGGGGCGTGTGTGTGAACACACACTTTGGAAGAAAGTTTCAAGTGTCTGGGTCTCTGCAGAACAGTGTAAGGGTGTCTGTTCAGTACCTGTGCTGTGGGGTCCTATGCAGGCCTGTAGCTACAGTGGGGCATTTCAGAGCCTGGCCCCCTGACTTCCTGCCAAGGCCCCCTGACTTCCATCCAGCACCCAGGCCCCCTGACTCTCTGGGCCACCCGGGGGACTCCCGACTCTCTGAGCCACCTGGAGGACTCCTCACCACCGCCCCTTCCCCAAGCGTGGCTTGCTTCCCCATGTAGGCAAGCAGAGTGTGAACGATGCAAAAGTGAGGTTTTTAATTTTTACTGTTATTTTGTGATGTCAGTGCCCCCTGACTTATTAAAGGCCCCCTGAATTACAAAATCCTGGCTACAGGCCTGGTCCTATGGCACTTGGGATTGTACATTCCTAGTGCTCAATGCTATGCAGGAAAAGAAAAAGGAAGACAGTATTAATCACATCCACAAGGAAACGAAACCTGCAACTTGCTCAGAAAGGAACTGGTTACTAAGGAACTAGTACAAGATAAATATCCGTTAACCAGCAAGAGCTGGTTCTTAGGACCATACTGGACATGGTAAGCTGCCTTAATTACAGCCTAATTTAGAGTTTTGTGCATTTCCCCCAAAGCAAAAAACTACAGGTAAAAACCATAGAGACCTGGGAAATTCCTAGAGCGTTGCGCAACATGCTGACATCACTTCCAAGTTTTCAACTGGAAATGATGTTGCAGTATTGTGCAGCACCATTCCCCTCTCCCTTTTCATGGTGGGCTAAAGGGCAGGAGATTGTCCACCAAAGCAAGCAACCTGGCAGCCCTAGTTACACTTTTCTAATTCCATTGATTTAAATGGATCTAGATAGGTGTAACGCTGCTTAGGATGGAGCTGTTTGGTATGCAGTTACCTATCTGGCCATAAAGGATACTAAAAGGAAAATAATTAGTTATGTTGTCCCCTAATGACTGACCCTTAGGGACAATGTAAGACATAATGCAATTACGAGTGGAAGTAGATTTTGCAAATTAAAAAGTGATACTAGATGTATATAAAAAAGGCAACCATCTTACCTGTGTAGGGATGTAGATGGCTGATACAATGTTTATATCTTGTCACTGGCCCTTACATGTGCAGTGTTAGCACTTATGGATCCATACCCTGAGTGCACACTCCAGGCATAGGAATAGGCGACTGATTTAAACATGATGCTGGTCATGAAGAATTCCATTTAGGAAGGACAAATATTTTTTCACACCCTGCATCATTTAAAATCTGGCCTCGACACTGGTCTTTAGTTGATGCGTCTTGACCCATGATAATATCATGTTTCACCAATGACACTATTATAGTGCTTTTTGTTGTTGATTCATTGTTTTTAATACAGGTAGAGAAAGGGAGCGAGAGACAGAAGGAGAGAGGTAAAATACTTATAGGGTGAAAATGTAAAAGCAGATTCCATGTGCTATGGCCCTGGGCTGACATCATTCCACAGTTTGACTTTGGGAGAAATCTAGCTGGAATTTCTGGGACTGACTGATTAGCAATGGACTAGAACTGATAAAAGAGCTTATCACAGCATAGCCTAAGAGGACACTCTCACAACATATGTGTGTTAAATGTATAGTTGTCATCCATTTGTTGTAGGACATTTTCTCTCAGGTTGTTTCTGTTGTCCCAGTTTTGTCAACATTTTGCTGTGCTGTACTCTGCCTCAGAGGAATAGCAATTCTTGTCCCAATTGTTAACTGCTGGGTAGAATATTACTGTGTGAGATGCTAGTCCTTATGAAGGCAACATCATTCCAACTGACCCCGATCATGACCATGCCTATTTATGAACTTCAGTTTTGTAAATAAGGGGGGGGGATGTCCTTGGTTATTGTGCATTCATTCCTTAAATTTACTATCACTAGTTTCAAAAGTTCAAAAAGTAGCAAGACTAACTCTACAGCCCTTTACATTTCTCAACTTTTCAAAGGGTATTATTTGAAAAACAATTTTTAGACCTGTTTTATTGATGTCTCTGGATGACTGTTTGCAGTCAAGCAGCATTGTGGAATGGATATCAGGCTAGTGGTGCTGGTTAGTTGTGAGGTCATTGCTTGGGGGGGGTGCCTCTTTTCCTATCTGTTACTTATCATTCTTTCCATTTCTCCTCATTCCCTCTAGGGGATTTTTGCAAACCGTTTCTTGCTAATGTCCACATCACAAAAATTTTACAATACCAGAACGTAAAGACTGCAAAGACAAGATCCAGGAAAACTCAGAATGAATGGTCTCTGGACAGTGTTTACTATGCCACCTCACAAAATTTTTACAATACCAGAACGTAAAGACTGCAAAGACAAGATCCAGGAAAACTCAGAATGAATGGTCTCTGGACAGCGTTTACTATGCCACCCCCAGCTACATTTTCCTCCTCAAAAATCACCCGCAATGTCTGTGGGAGCCACAGGTCTAGTTGAGCAGTCTTTAAGGAAAGGGATGCCATTTCTCCTGTCCCAACTTCGCCCCCCAGCTCTCTGCTGGTTGCTGACCATAGGTCAGTGGCAGAATGTTAGTACATGCTGGATATATGTACAATGGTCTACCAGAGGCTTGAAAAACCTCCTGTTTTACTAATTGGTGGGGACTGATAGGTTGTGACTAAGTATGTGTCTGGCGACACAGTACATAGTGGTGGGCTACATTCATCTTGGTGGGCTACAGGTTGCACAGGCCTGCCTTAGCCAAATACCAATGGTTATTGTGAAAAACCAAGTGGGGATCCATGAGACTGGTGGGAAAGGGAAATTCCATCAACCCTCTGTCAGTCCCCCCCCCTTCATTCCCTTTTCCCTGTTCAGTTGCTGGTTTCACTGCCTTCCAAGGCTGAAAGCCCCCTCTCTTGTCCTGCTAGGAATTATATGCAACCCCACAAGCAGGGGTCATTTGGGGGGGGGACGCGGGGGGACGTCATCCCCCCGGGTGAGGTGCGGGAGGGCGGGGCCTGGAGCTCCCTGCTGGTGCCCGCTGGAGGTCGCCGCCGGCTGTGGGGAGGACACACTTCCGGTGATGTCAGGGGGTGTGGCATATGCTAATGAGTTATGCTAATGAGTCCCCCTAGCTCTTTTTCTACGAAATGACCCCTGCCCACAATGATAGCCATGATCTCATGAGATTTTTCAGGATCTCATATGGCATTTGATGCTTGGGGAGCAATTTTAAATCACACAGTAAAAAATGGTTTGGGATTTTTCTGCAAACGTAGGGATTCCCTCCGGTTTGTAGAAACATCTACCCCTTCTGTACCCTCATTGTCCAGATTGTTTGAGCTGTCCACTGGGGGGCAGGTTCAGAAGGTGATATAAATAAGGTTGCCAACAAATAAGGTGAGAGTGGAGATCTCTCAGAATTACAATTGATCTCCAGATTATGGAGATCAGTTTTCCTGGAGAAAATGGCTGCTTTGGAGGGTTGACTCTATGACATTATTATGACACTGAGGTACTTTCCCTCCGCAGGTTCCACCTGCAAATCTCTATGAAATTCCCAGCCCAGAGCTGGCAGCCCTAGATATAAGATACATCTTACACTGAAATGCTTACTGTATAAGTGGGTCTCTTAGCCCTTGAGTCAGGGTATGTTTGTCAAGAACCTATGCATGAGGGAAGTTTGCTTTGTCACTTGTAATACCTGTTTTGCTTCTCTTCTGATCACTTGATAATGTACAAAGCATATATCAGACAGAACAGAATGAGGTTGCTGCCCCACAGGCATTTCAATCACAGGTAATATGCACTCCCACTGACTAGGGGGAGTTTAGACTAAAGGATACCAGTTTTATGGGGCAAGGAGAAGTTCAATCTAGTATATCATAAAGATAAAGGAAATTGCATCTTCATGCATACACAGATATAATACAGAGTTTTTTGCGTTCAAAGCATTTGACATATAATTTTAGTAATATTTACAGCAACATTTTAGGTCAGTATGATTATCCCTGTTTTGCAGACAAAGGCCTATGGCTAGGGTTGCCAATTTTCACTTGTCACTTGTAATTGCCAATTTTTTAAAGGCACAAATCTGGCAAGAAGCAAGGCCCATCCAGGGACAAATCTCATAAGAGGGCCATGGCCCACTCCATCCAGGGAAATGGCCTTCAGATAGGGTTGCCAGTGCCCCCCACTGCCAATCAGCTGACTGGCAGGGGGACTTACCAGGAGAAAGGGGAAAGTCCAGGCCACGTTGCTGGCATTGCCCAGGAAGTGACATCATCATGCCAGTGATGTTCAGGCAATGCTCTGGTATCTGGGCAAAAACTCTATTATGGTAGAGGCTATTTTTGCCCAAATACCAGAGTGGCACAGTGACATCAGAGCATTCTTATGTCACTTCCATGGCCTGGGACTTCCTCTTTCTCCTGGTAATACCCCTCATTAGGGTTTGCAGGTCTGGGTTGGAAAAGACCTGGAGACTTTGGGGGTGGATCCAGGAGAGGGGAGGGTTTGTGGGGTTTGGAGAGGGGAGGGGCCTCAACATGGTACAATGCCATAGAGGCCACCCTTCAAAGCAGCCATTTTCTCCTGGGGAGCTGATCTCTGTCAGCTAGAGATCAGTTGTAAAAGTGGGAGATCCCCAGGCCCCACCTGGAGGCTGGCAACCCTGCCCTTCATTCCCCTCCAGTTGTCAGAAGGGACTTGTAGATCAAGAGGGAGACCATAGGCTCAGGGACAGAGCTGTGGCACAAAAGGGTGGAGCCAACAGAAAACACTTTTCAGTTGAGTTACCCAGCTATTCTATGTGTTTACAAACCCCACCAAGTGATATGCCCATAGATTAGAATAGACCAAACCTAACATTTTTACCATTGTAGAAATCTACTAGTCTGATCCCTAGCACTACTGCTCATGTCATGGTGCTCAGCAGCTTTTCATTCCTACATTTACTCTACCTGCGACAAGCAGGATGACCTTCTTAGACCCCAGCACTTGAACACTGCCCATGCTGAATCTTCATTCAGGTTTCAAGGGCACATCTATACAATAAGATCTCTCTGTTTATTCTTATTGCTCCCATAGAACCATCGCTTAAGCAGGAATACATGATCCAGGGTTGCCAATCTCCAGCTGGGGCCTGTAGTCCTCCCAGAATTACAACTGATCTCTTGACAGCAGGGGGATTTGGGGAGTGTTCTGGAGGTGGGCAGGGACCCCCAAGCTCCACCCCCTAGCTGCGGCCACCCCTCCTGCAGACATTTAAAGGGTTTCAGCTGATTGGCAGGGAGCACATGTCCTGCTGATCTGCGGGAAGGCCCTTCAAATCTTTCAGCATGGAGGAAGGGGGGCTGTCGCCAACTGCAGCTCCACTCGCAAGCAGGGTGAGGGCTGTGGAGTGCGCAGGGCTGATACCCCAGTGGCAATTCACCACTTGGGGTTCAGGGTGTGCGCATGGGCCTGAATCCCAAGTGGCAAATTGCAGCTGGGACATCAGCCCCACGCATGATGCACTCCCCCACCTCGCTTGCAAGTGGAGCTGCGGCAGCCCTTCTCCCTCCCTGCTGAAAGATTTAAAGGGCCCTCCAGCTGATCAGCGGGCCATGTGCTTCCCTCCGATCAGCTCGAGCCCTTTAAATCTCTGCAGGATGGGAGGGAGAGGGGTGGCCATGGCTGGGGGGTGGGGTTGGAGGCGGGGCTTCCATGCTGGCCAGCTGGCTGGTGGCAGATTGGGCCCCCCAGAAGCAGGGGAACTACCGCTGGACCTGGGGGCAGGCAACCCTAGGGTGAACAGGCCGTTAAATGGATCTGGTCACAATGTTCTGACTACTTGCCTGCTTGTTGCTGCTTGATCTGAAAACTAGTTCTCTCTCTGCAGGGTGAAAAGTGCCAGATCAGTCTTCATGTAGCCAACAATAAAACAGCAGACAAATTACAACAAAATAAAGCCGCCTTAAATGAATTACTTTTGGCAGTCTCAGGATTTAACCATGCATGTTTTGTACATATGGAAGAAATACAAGTGATCTACAAATTTGTTAGTGTGCTTGCACGCAGCCATATAAGGCTGCAAGAGTCCAAGAGGGTTGCATTTACTTCCTTCCTATTCTGTCAAAATTACCTGATTACAGTTGTTTTATTGTGAGTCCACAGCTGTGAGAAGCTAAAAGCAGTAAGGTGAGTTATGTAAAAGACAAACTGCCTCTAAGGCTTCTTGGTCTAGGGCTGCAGGAGATGGCTTCTCTATGTAGTGTCAGGAAGGAAGGAAGGAAGGAAGGAAGGAAGGAAGGAAGGAAGGAAGGAAGGAAGGAGGGTGAAGGTAACACTTGCTTTCTGGGCAATTATCCTTGACTCCATTCATCCCACTTGTAGTA
>NW_015167527.1:943145-998091 GCF_001447785.1 Gekko japonicus | reverse complement strand
GGACCCCCCCAGAAGCAGGGGAACTACCGCTGGACCTGGGGGCAGGCAACTCTAGGGTGAACAGGCCATTAAATGGATCTGGGCCCAATGTTCTGACTACTTGCCTGCTTGTTGCTGCTTGATCTGAAATCTTGTTCTCTCTCTGCAGGGTGAAAAATGCCAACAATAAAACAGAAGGCAAATTACAACCAAATAAAGCCAGCCTTAAATGAATTACTTTTGGCAGTCTCAGGATTTAACCATGCAAGTTTTGTACATATGGAAGAAATACAAGTGATCTACAAATTTGTTAGTGTGCTTGCATGCAGCCATATAAGGCTGCAAGAGTCCAAGAGGGTTGCATTTACTTCCTTCCTATTCTGTCAAAATTACCTGATTACAGTTGTTTTATTGTGAGTCCACAGCTGTGAGAAGCTAAAAGCAGTAAGGTGAGTTATGTAAAAGACAAACTGCCTCTAAGGCTTCTTGGTCTAGGGCTGCAGGAGATGGCTTCTCTATGTAGTGTAAGGAAGGAAGGAAGGAAGGAAGGAAGGAAGGAAGGAAGGAAGGAGGGTGAAGGTAACACTTGCTTTCTGGGCAATTATCCTTGACTCCATTCATCCCACTTGTAGTATTAGTAATGTAGAAAAGGAACCAAAATGTTCCCTAAATTGTTATACAGAGGGAAGATTTTCTGGGTGTCTCAATTCAGTAAAAAGCAGATGAGAAGCTGATTATTCTTTGTCAGACATAAAGTTTCTTTAGCTGTTGTAGATTTTCCGGGTTGTATGGCCGTGGTCTAACTTTTCTCACAATTCTGTCACATTTGCAGCAAATATTACAATAATTGCTGCTGGTGTCTTAATATCTTATCTTTCTGCCTCCTACAGAGTAAAGCAAGAGCTCGTTAACCTCTTCTGAACACTGCAGAAGATAAAAAGGAGAGGGAGGTAAATCGGCAGCAGCCAAAGCGTCACCACCGTCTTGATGGGAACACTGAATACAACTCCCTAATACTCCTCAGGCTGTGGATTATATTCCTAGAAGAAGCAATACGGAAGCCTGAAACATAAAAGCGTGTCATACAAAACAAGTGTTGCACTTACCTGTAACTATTGTTCATCAAGTTGTCTTCTGTGCAGGCACACATTGGGGACTGCGCTTGCACAGGCTGGCCACCGAAGGTCTCTACCAGCTTTCTCTTAGGGAAAAAAGAGTCTTGGGGAGCCCCTCCCCTCTGGTGCACATTAGCAGCTGTTTTCCGGCCTAAACAGCCATGTGCTCCAAAGGGGACTCTCCTCTTTCCTTCAGTTCTCCTGAGCTGCCATGAGCAGAAGCTTGAAAAGGAGAGCTCACAGCAGGGCAGAAAGGAGAGAATGTGTGCCTGCACAGAAGACAACTCAATGAACAACAATTACAGGTAAATTTATTTATTTTATTAATTCAATATATACCCCGCCCTCCCCTTCTCTGCAGACCCACACTGAGAGGATAGCAAGCTACTCACCATGGAGGTAGGTGTGATGCTCTCAATGGGACAACGAATGCAAAACCACCTTGCCCACTGACATGTCTTTCTTGCATTCACGTCACCAGAACAGTGCTTAATGAACGTGTCAGTGGATGACCACATGGCTGCCTTACAGATGTCCGTGAGTGGCATTCTGTAATGAAAGACTGCAGACATTGCTTGCGACTGTATGGAATGAGCACAAATGCCATGAAGGATGACCACATGGCTGCCCTACAGATGTCTGTGAGTGGCATTCTGCAATGAAAGACTGCAGACATTGCTTGCGACCGTATGGAATGAGCACAAATGCCATGAGGGCAGGGTAGCTTGGCCTGTTGATAGTAGATCCTGATAGCAGAGACTATCCACCTAGATATGGTTTGAGAAGTGGCTGTCTTCCGTTTAGAGGAACCCAAATAACAAACAAACAGTTGTTGAGTTTTCCAGAAAGGTTGTGTTCTGTCCAAATAATACAATAAAGCCCTTTTAACATCCAATGGATGGAGCATTCTTGCTGCCTCTGACGTTGGAAAAGAAAATGGGCAGGATAATCTCCTGTGCTAAGTGGAAAGATGATACCACTTTGGGGAGGAACTGTAGGCTTGGGTGGAGCACTACCTTCACCCCTTGAGACATGATAAAGGGTGGATCAGCCCATAAGGCTGCTAGATCTCCCAACCTCCTAGCAGATGTGATTGCTACTAGGAACACTATTTTGATGGGAAGGAGGTTTAGGTCACATGAAGCAAGAGGTTTGAAAGGCAGGAGCATGAGCTGTGTAAGAACCACAGATAAAGAATGTAGAGGTACAATCTGTGCTCTTGGGGAAAATAAGTTACATAACCTTTTCAAGAACCTTTTAGTGACCTGATGGAAAAACACAGTTCTGCCATCAACCAGGGAGTCAGAAGCAGATATGGCTGCAAGGTGAAACTTTATAAACCTGAATCCCTTAAAGACAGGAGATAATCAAATAGGAGTGGAAGGGCGCAGGTAGATGTGGGAACCCCTTTAGCTATTGCCCACCTGGAAAAATGAGATAATTTTGTAGCATATAAGCACCTTTTAGAGAATATATGAGCATTCAGTAGGACACTAGCCACCCTATCAGAAAATTCTCTGTTGATTCAGCAACCATGTTATTAATTGCAACCTGTGGACTTTGTGGTGAACAATGAGGCCCTTGTGTAAAAGGTTTGAGGGGTAGATAAATGAAAATTCCTCTGGCCATGGAAAGCAGGGTGTGGAATCATGTCTGCCTTGGCTAAAATAGGGCAATAAGGATACATGTGGTAACCTCTCGCTGAATCTTGGATAAGACGTTGCCAATTAGAAGTGCGGGGGGGGGGGAGTGTAAAACAGAGCTCCTGTCCACTGAAACTGAAAAGTATCCCCTACAGAATGGTGGTCA
This sequence comes from Gekko japonicus, assembly GCF_001447785.1. Lineage (NCBI taxonomy): Eukaryota > Metazoa > Chordata > Lepidosauria > Squamata > Gekkonidae > Gekko > Gekko japonicus. The sequence continues at coordinate 995,188 of NW_015167527.1, read as the reverse complement.
CTGCCCACCCTGGAGCAGAAAACCTGGGCCTTGGTGTTTTCCACAGTGGCAAACAGGTCTACAGCAGGAGTGCCCCACTGGGCAAAAACAGGAAGGAGATACTCCATCCCTATAGCCCCAGTCTGCTCAAAACATCTGCGCTTTGGCTGATCGTGCAAGCAATTTGTATAGCTTGCAGCATGGTGTCCTGGGCAACAGCTACATCCCAAATGTCCATTGCTTCCTTGCAGAGGGCTAACCAAGCTGTGCCCCCCTGTCTGTTTGTACTTGCACCAGTTTTCCTCTCATGGGAGCTGAATAGGAGGTAAGGGCATACCATATTGTATGTAACTCTAAAAGGTTGATGTAGTGGCAGGAGACCCCATTGTATCTGAAGCATTGGTATTTGCGGTAGTCAGGGTGGATGGCTACGTAAAAATAAGCATCCTGCGAATCCAAAACAACAAACCAACAATTTAATGTGAGGGACTGCAGAACTGTAGGGAACAACAACATTCAGAACCTTTTAAATCTGAAGGGGAAAAAAATAAATCCCTGAGGACCAAAATAGGCCTATGGCCACCATCATTCTTAGGGACCAGGAAAAGTCTAGAAAAGAATCCCTGAGAGAAACCCTCACTAGGTACTCTCTGCACCGCTCCCTTACACAAGAGGGCGGACAATTCACTCTCAAGCTCAGGCATGGTATAATTAGTAATCCCTTCAGGGGACTGCAAAGGGCGTCCTTCCCCAACCTCTAGCCTGTATCCCACCTGAACAATGGATCTCAGGAGTCGGAGGTAACTGCTTACCATTTGTCAAAAAATAGGGATAGGCTGTCCAAAAAACTGACAGCAGCTGCTAGGAATCCTGGGCTTTTGTGGATCTGAGCTGGTGCTGTCCCAAGGTCCTTGACCTGTAAGTGACCTGTAAGTGCCTTGGTTGAAGTTGGGAGTTTGTGAAGAACCTCTGTGATGGATAGTGTGCTAGGAGTGGTGGGCATGCTGCTGCCTCAGATAGATTGTCTGCTGTTGGCACCTGTAAGGATAACTTGGATTTGTAGGAAGAAGCAGGTCCTTGAGTGAGGCCAAAGCAGCTGGTGGTCCACTTGTTCTTCTTGTTTTGACACAGAACGTTGTGCATTTTGGATGAGATCAAGGTGGAGCCCTCAAATTTTAGGTTTTCAATCTTTTGTCTCATCTCAACAGGTAGTGCAGTTGCTCTTAGCCATGCGTGTCTGTGCAATAAAATGGCTGATGCCATAGGTCTGGCAGAGGAATCAGCCGCGTGCCTCCCTGCATTAATTTATTGAGAGGAGCAGGGCTTCCATCTGGAGTAACTTACCCCGTTGTTTTTTATCATCGGGGAGGAGATCGACGTAGGGCAATATCTTCTCCCATTTAAAAAGTTGGTAACCTCCCATTATGACACCATAATTCACAATGCATAGAACCAGATGGGAACCATGCTGGAGCTGGAGCAGACATTCTCTGGAGTAGACATTCTCCCGATTACATGGGACAGTTGCCCCATTCCTGAGGAAAAGGAGAAGGAAAATAAAAGAGGTACTGCTGCCATGGTGGAGGCGGTGTTGGAAATTGCCATGGCACCGCACAAGTCAGATCTGACAAACTTGACGAAGGTGGAACCAACACGGCTTCATGTTCCCACTCCAACTCATCCTCAGAGAAAGACTGCATGGGAGATAATGTGTGAATAGATGGGGTCCACAATGGAGCCAGCTCCTCCTGCTCTCCATGGAACCAACATGGATGATGCCTTTGGAACCAGAGCGGAAACAACCTTTGAAACCTAGTTTTTTCCCCGGAACCAAGCAGTGGTTCTCCTTATGTTTTGTTTTCACCTTGGTCTTTTTAGGTTGCTATTCAGAGGCACAATGTGAAGAAGATCAGTCAGGTGAACAGGATCAGAGCCACATCGGTTCCATGAATGGAACTGAAGGTACTGATGCAACTGAGGGGGGACCCGATGATTTCACTATTCATTGTCAGAAACTTAAGTTGGCATGCTGCAACTTTGCTCCACCAAGGCAGATAGCTTTGCTGCCAGGACCTGAGAGCTTGAAAGCCCTTTCCCCCATAGACTGGCCTTTAAATGTGCAGCATGATCAGATCGGGCCTTTGGGGTAAATTGCAGGTAAAACTTACATGAAGCCATGTTGTGCCCCTCTCCCAAACATAAGAGGCAGAGGGTTCGTCCAACCCTGTCATTTTTGTACCACACCGGATACACTTCTTGAAAAGCACTTTCTGAGACAGGACCTCAAGAAGTTCCCAATGAAAAAATGATATACCTTTTTTTAGAGCATAGCTCAAACTACAGGAATCCTACAGGGACACTGGAAGAATGACCTTCTGCCAGTGCAGCGAAAGACAAACTAAGGGAAAGGAGTGCCCCCTCTAGAGCACATAGCCATTTGGGCAGGAAAATGGCTGCTAATGCACCCGAGGGGAGACCCTAAGGGAATGCTGGTAAAAACTGCCAGTGGTCAGCCTGTGCAACTGCAGTCCCCAATGTGTGCCTGCACAGAAGACCGAAAACTGATTATTCCCTAGAAAACAAATCTTGTGTTAGATGGTAAAACTACATGGAGGCTGAACTCTGCTATTCCTTTTGATTCACTGGAGTTATTTTATACTTAGCTCTCTTCCCAGCTGCAAAATTCTTTGGCTTTTGAGTCATTTTTTAAAAGATCATTTTTAGCTGTGTGGCGATGAAACAAAGCAACTGGAAAAAAACCTGTGGCTTTTGAGTATGGTTGTTTGGTTTGGGATAGGATTGGTTGGCAGAGTTACTGTAAGGCGTTATATTTTTCAACTTTGGAGACTTCAGAGTTCAAACCTAGTTTAAGATAATAAAACCAGTAAACAGCTTGGGCTGATTACCGATGTCTGGATGGGAGGCAACCAGGAGATCTGAAGTTGAATATAGGTAGAGTGATTGGGTCTCTTTGTTGACAGGATTGAGTAAAGCCCCCCCCCATTGGTTTCTCCCTTATAGAGATGATGAAAGTTCTTCAGAAAGGAGCTAAGTGGGAGGGTTTGTATAAAAGGGAAAGATTTGATGCCAATAGTACCTTAAAGACCAACAAGATTTCCAGAATATAAGCTTTCGAGAATCAAAGCTCCTTCCATTTTACTTTTGAAAGCTTATACCTTGAAAATGTTTGTTGGTCTTTAAAGCACTACTGGAGTAAAATCTTGCCCTTCCACTGCAGACCAAAATGGTTACCCACCTGAAACTATCTTGTATAAAAGGGGTGTTGAAAATCAGCAATATTCTATATTAGGAAAGACATTGGTGAGGGGAGGTAATGCCTAGTAGTATAGCTGGCAGAACTACGGCTGTGAACTTTGGAACAAAGCCTTTCCTAGGGTTGCCAACCTCCAGGTAATAGCTGGAAATCTCTCACTATTACAACTGGCCTCCAGGTGACAGAGATCAGTTCACCTGGAGAAAATGACTGCTTTGGAGGATGAACTCTATGGCATTAAACCCCACTGAAGTCTCTCCCCTATTCAAACCCTACCCTCCTCAGGCTCCACCCCCCAAATCTCCAGGAGCTGGCAGCCCTAGCTTCCCCGAGCCACCATCCATACTGTCTTACACTAAGCCCAGTGCCATCTGTTCTGACTCACAGTACCTTGGGAAGATGCCTGTTACCCAAGATCCTTTTCAGCTGGGGACCTCAGCCCAAGAAACATGTGAAGACCTTCAGTATGCAAAGCACGTGTCTTACCCACTGAGTTACAGCCCCTCTCAGTGTTCTACTTGATACCACTAGATAATCCTCCCCTTACGTTATCAGACGATCCAATATTCAGCTGCACAGGAGAATTTTCTATGGAAGAGCTTTAGGTGCTTTTGCACATCACAGAGAGGTTGTCTGAAAGCATTTGCTGCCATATACCCGTAATAACCCTGGAAACTGCTTTAAACTATCTATCAAGCAGCTGCTTTATCAAGGAATAAGCACATGGGGAGGGGAAAATTGGACTAAACATTAAGAGAGGAATGCAGGGTTCCTCAGTCAGTCTTTTCCTTGTATCAAACCTTCCGCCAGCCTCAAATTCTATAGTACAAATCTGACCCCCATACCTAGGTAATTGTAATAGTTCTCCCCCCCCCCCCGCCCCGAGCCAGGTCCAGAATTGGGTTAGCTACAGAGGAGGAAAAGCAGCTGCAGTGGGATATTTTACAGGAGAGAACTGCTAAGTAAAGGAGAGGTTAAGAATGTTTTCTGCTAGTACCGCCCTCTCCACTGCCCATTATATCCATGGCAAAAACAGACTTTGGACTAAGCATTCGCCACAATAATGGCTAATATGACCCTCATCTTCACTGCATCAGTCCAAAGAAGCGCTTTGAAGAACAATAGAACAATGTACTGAAACTCGCTTTGCCTGCCCAGACTAAACTTATACCCCTAGGTGAATATTAGCTCAAAGGGTGCTAATGGGGCTTGTTAATGACAAAACTGACAAGTACTTTTGTGTTAATGTTTCTGTTAACATCTGATTTGGCTAGCTGATGGCAAGTAGAAATATAACTCCTCAGTGTATTTTTTGTACTTGGAGACAAACTGAAAAGTGTGTTTATGTGCTTGGGTTTCTTTTCCCCCGGTCATCTTTTAATTTTTAAATAAACTCAGTGCCCCTAAAGTGTTTCTTTGTCTCAAATACTGCATATGCTGGAGCATGTACTGCTGCCTTACACTGAGTCCACGTAGCTCAGTGTGGTCTCCTCTGGATTCTCCAAGGCCTCAGACACAAAAAGGCCTTTCCCAGCACCTGTCATGTTGAACTGCCGATGCCAAGGACAGAATCCGCCACCTACTGCATGCAAAGCATGTGCTTTTCACCAAGATAACAATCCATGCTCTCCTGATGAGGGGGACATTAATTTTCTACAAAAAAGCAATAAATCCAGTCTAAAGCCTTTCAGAGGACGGTGGAAAACAGGAGGGCCTGGTGAGATCTTGTCCATGGGGTCGCGAAGAGTCAGACTCGACTGTGCGACTGAACAACAACAACAACAACAAAGCCTTTTCAGTTTTACAACCTACAATGTCAGAATCTACAACACAATTTCTTTTTTTCTTCTTTTAATCATCGCTTTGGCTGTCATTACATTCTGGCTTAGTTTTTATTCTAAGCATTGAACAGCTGAAGACAGAGACCACTGGAGCTTCAGGGATGGAGCAAGGGGTGGAAATACATTGCGCTACACTGGGGGTAATGGATCCCCATCCCCAGAGAAACAAAAAAATGGCTGTCAGGCCAATAGAATGACATCACTTCCAGAAAAAAACAGAAGTTATATCAGTCCTCTCTAGGAATTGCCAGAAAAATCTATTGTTTTACCAGAGTTTTTGGCAATTCCTGGAAAGGCAATTCTTGGCACCCTGCCAAACTGTTCCTGAGGACTGAGGGATCCTTAAGAACAAAATGGGAGATGGTATTGGGATAGGGTTACTAACCTCCAGGTAGGGCCTCCTCCGAGTGAAGAGCGGGGTATAAATCCAATCATCTCCATCTCCTCCTCCTCTTCTTCTTCCCATGAACTGTTCAAATCCCATTGAATCCATCCTAAAATTGCTTATCAAACAGTGTTCCCTGATAGACAAGCTGTATTTGTGTGGGATGGGTAGGCCTGCAGAATTCAACAGGCCCCCACTGTTTGGCTCTGAGATACATATGTCCAAAATAAAACACAATGTCATGGACATGTGATTCAGTAAAGACAGTAGGTTTTAACCTGTAGTTTTAATTTAAACCATGCCATTTCCCTCCATCGTGCTTCTTTTTTTCCATATCAAATCACTCCTTAGGATAAATGGTATTGGGCATGATCCCCATTGACTTCAATGAGAGAGTTAAGCACACACTTATCAGTTAACAGCAACAGGACCTAGAGTGCTGTCTGTGTGGCTTTTCATCCACGTGGACCTCCCATCCATTAGCATTGCCCTTTTGGAATCTCAGAGGCAGCTGTTGGAAAAGGGGAGGTGAAAAATACCAGTCTCCACCAGTGTCTTCTGCTGGCACTGCATAAAACCAACCCCATGCTGGGGTAATCCAAGCCATTTTCAGAAAGGTGGCCTGTAGGAGAGCAAGCAAGCACAGACAGCATCTGTGTGTAGCAGTATCAACTAGGAATGGGACAAAATCCAGGAGGGGCCCGCTATTCTGTAGCCCTTTCCAGCCTGGCCCAAGTGCTGCCTACTTCTCAGTCAGCAGCCAGAGGGAGGGTGAGGGAGACTGCAAATGTCCTTCCCATTGCCATGTTTTCACTCATTTGTATTTAATATTTCTTCAGTAGCTGCCTTGAGTTGGCCTCTTGAAAAAGAAAGGCAAAACAGAAATATAATAAAAATAGATAAATACATTTTTTAGAAATCCCTTGACAAAGGCAATTTAGACTTTCCCACTTTGTCTAAAGTTGAAGAATGGCAACACTTAATGCTTCAGAATGGCTGAAGGGCAATTAATGTGGCTGAGTAACTTGACCTATTACATAACGATATTGGGGAAAAACCAGAAGGCTTCAAGGCATTTGGGCTGAGGGGCGCAGGTTTCTGTGTATGGACACATATCAGCACTAGTCCCACAGGTGTTGGCAGCTGTTCAAGGCTCAGTGACCCACTTTAGACCCAGGGCTGGTTACCATCTTCATTGGTTGCTTATTATTATTATAAAGAGGGGAATGCATATATTGTACATCAGGGATCAGCTAGCATCTTAATTGGCCAAGGGAACACACACATTTTAGGTCATCTGACCATCTCAAACTCAGTTATAATCTTCCTACAATCCAAAGATGTAATTAACTATAATAACTTTACATAATGTATTCCCCCCCCCCCCCCCCCCCCCCGGGGCAAAATAATTGTTTTCTTTCTTCTTTTCATAGAACGGCATTGCACAAGTGGTAACATTTTCTGGAAGTCAGCAGCCTTCTTCTCATCTGCTCCTGCTGGGGATGAAACAATGGCCTACAGGGCACTTTGGTTTTGTCTGGTATGCCTCTTATCGGGTACAGTAGATATGTGTTCTGGGGACAGCTGCAACTAGGGTTAGGCAACAAAAGAAACAGCACATGTGAGATTGCTGAAGCAGCATTCTGCTAGAAGAAGCAGTGTGTTTAGTCAGTGCCACAGGCCCCACACCCTGCACCACCAATCAAGCCTCAGCTCCACTGCAGAAACAAAATAAACCAGCAAGAGGAAGTGTGTGGTTAAAAACACTCAGGAGAACATACAGTTCTGTACAGCTTTTCTGGGCTTTGTGATGCAGTGCTATATGGGAAGGAGGGTGAGGTTAACCTGTGGGAACAGGGCATGCTAGAGCAAGCAAACGTTTGCACCGTGTGGCAGCATGCCCCACCTGGTGCTCATGCACTGTTATATCTGGCAGAGAACAAACCTATTCAGGTTATCTGTGGCTGAATGCAGGGCATACTTCTCAGGATTACTGCCTTTCTCTTTCCATTTCTTTGACATCTCTTCCTTTACTCACTCTCTCCCACCCTGATTCCTCCTCCTCAAGCCAATATAAATTTAATAGAAGGTGGCTTCTGCTGCTTGATTACCTGAAACATTCATAAAAGTGGGGGGTGGGGGTGGAATAAGATATCTACCTTGCAGTTTATAACAAAGTCACTTCTTCATCCTTGTTACGGGAACACAAAAGGCTAATTCACATGCACATCACTTGATAGCTTGTCATTCAATAAAGAGCCTTGTGGCACTTTAAAGACTAAGAGATTTACTTTGAGACTCACAGACTGGAGACTATCTTGTCAGATGCACAAGGTGGCAAAATATGCACATACAGGTACAGAGGGCAAAATGTAGATAGTGTGGCCAAAAGGCCATGAAATCAAATGTGTACCATATTTCTATGCAGAGTCCACATGCAAACAAGGTAATAAAAGAGTGACCCATTTAATTAACAACACTATCAATAATACTTTCTAACTATGCTAACAGCTGTAGTGGGAATTAAATTCACAACTTTGACCAAGCCCAAAATTAACAGAATTGAATTGATGATACATTCTTGTTTAGCAATTTCATCCTGCATCCTCTCTTTGGAAGAAAAAAAAGTGTTGCCAATTTTGAGGTTAGCAGAGTGGTCCTTGAAACTTTATGCCACAGTAAATTCTTAGCCTTTGTGCTACAAGATTGCTGCAACAGAGTAGTAGTGCAATGCCATGAAATCACTCTAATCTAAACCCATTTACATTTAGATTGAAGTTTAGATTTAAGTAATTCTGCATAGGATTGAACTATAAAACAGCAGACTTTCTGGAATTCATCACTCAGTGACTCACAGCTGCATGTGTGAATTGCTCAGCTGGGAAAAAAATGTTCCTGATGTAACTGAAATCTCTGTCTCTGATATTAGTCAATAATAGCTGTTTTGTATTTGTGAGACATTACTTGAGTCATGAATACATACATGAACTCATCCTAAGCCTGTATTCACACGCAAAGGCCAACAGTATTGATAGTTTCTAATGAAGTTGTGCTTTACAAGAGGTCCAATGCAGTCATGCAAGATTATCTCACAGCTCCTTGACTCCATCTGCTCTTTAGAGAAGTAGGAGCCTTTCCCTATATATGATAGAGAGATGCAACACTGGAAAACTGGAAAGAGGTCTACTCACCTTGTGCAAAAGATGCAAGGAAATGTACTCATCCTCTTTACTAGGGAAAAAGTCAGTACTGTTAATTGCAGCTCCCTTATTAGTCAGTGCAGGCTGAAGCATGTTCAATAAGAAGATACTGTTGATGTGAACATAGCCTATGGGTGAATTCAGAAACAGAGGGATAGTAGATTATCATACTTCCAAATGTGGCAGCACACTGTGGAGAGCTAACATTTCTCATTAAATGGGTCATTCTGAATAACTCTATTCAACTCATGGCCAATGAACTCTTTAAAATAACACACTTGGGAAGAGCAATATGATGCACCATTTTAAAAAAAATCACCCAGGAGCACATTCAGTTCTGTATGTATCTGTATCCTAAGTAAGTTTGAAAGGATTTGGAAAGTGAAATCCTCACTTTGCCATGATGCTTCCAGACAGTCACTGTCTCTCAATCTAAACTATCTGTAGTTGGCTGGCAACCAGGGGGTGGCAGAGAGGCACAGGAACAGTGTCATGTGACATCATATCCAGCTGAAAAACCATAAATGGTAAAAACAATAGAGTTTCTGGAGATTTCTAGAGTGTCACACAACAGAGTCATATCACTTCGGGTTTTTTGTCCAGAAATGGCATCCTGGAGTCACATGAAGTTGCTTTTCCTCACTATTTCCCCCTTGCTGCTTCACTGACTGCCAGTGGGGGATGGGGGAGCGTCAGCTGAGGTTCCCTTGCCCACGATGGGAATATGCTAACCCCACAACTATCATACAGATGTGCTATCAGTATAAGTGAGTGGAGAGCCATTTACACTTCCCTTGAACTCCTTGGAGGAAGGACAGGATAAAAATCTGATTTCCCACCCCCCCGTTTAGAAGAGTAGTGGAAGATGTATTGATTTTTTAAAAAGCCAGTCTACCTTTCCAGAACAGAAAACAAAGCTTAAGGGGAAAAAACACCATCATCAGCATCAATCTAGCCCAAACATCCACCATAAAAGGATGGCCTTTACATGTCCTCTAAAACTTAAATGGGAATGGGACCAGTTATATGTCCCAGGAGCCTTGGTGCTGCCACCTAGAAGGCCCTGATAATTGTGCTGCTTTCAAAAGTGGTAGAACTTCTCCAGTACAGATAGGTGTTCCTTAAGGTATACTAGTCCAACTGGACCTAAATATGATTTGGAAACCAGTGAGGCTGGATGAGAGCTGATGTAATTATTCATAGTTACTAAACTCAGTTGACAAACATGCAATTGCATTCTGGTCTAACTGAAGCTTTTGTAAACCTTTGAAAGGCAACTGCCAATACACTACATTATGATTACCAGCTCTGGGTAACTGGCTAGGCTAGATTTCACAAGGAAAAATTGCAGTTGGTATAGCGGTAAGTTGGTGAAAGGACCTCCTGATTATGGTCACTACGTGAAACAACCAGGTGCAACGCCAGATGAAACAGAACCCCCAACTCGTACACTTGGTCCTTTGGAAGAATACAACCATTCCAGCACAGAACAAACATGATTTTCCAGACCATCAGAATCTTCAAACAACATCACTACCATCTGATCAAGAATAAGATTGTTTATTCAGCTTCACCCAACCCTTTAGTCTGGTTCCTGATACTGGAAAGGAAAATCCACAGGCTCCTTAGAATCAGATGTAATCAAGAAATAAGCTGTGTTATTGACATACTGATGACTGCATCCCAAATCTCATGGAAAATCCCCTTAGTGGTCTAAATAGCATAGGAGAGAAGATGGAACACTGCAGGATTCCAAAGGCCACAGAGAAGAGCAGCAACCTGCTAATGGTACTTTCTGAACCCTACCTCTCTAGGAAGGATTGGAACCACCATAATATAGTACTTCCTGATTCTATCATGTCCAGATGGGTACCATAGTTGAGGCAACCAAGAGTTGCTGCCAGATCCAAGATAATCAACAGAGATACACTCCCACACAGGACATTATCAACTAAGATGACTGAAGGTGTTTTGGTGCCCATTCCAAGTTTAAAAACAGATTGAAAGTGATTGTTAGAAAATCAGTTTCAAAATCCTGAAGATGAGCAACTCCCACATTTAGTTGATTCATACAATCCAGAGTCCACAAGGACTATGAATCACACATGCACTGGTCGTCCTGAGCATCTCAGGTGTACAGAGGTTCAGTTCTGTTCAGAACTGTGGCATACATGGAAAATAATGTGTAATGACACATTAAGCACACACATAAGTACACACGTTTTCCAGTGAAACAAAAAGTGGCTCCCCAGAGCCATTTCAGGTTTGGAAAATGGTGGTGATGGTGGGGGAAGTCTGGATCCCCTTTCCCATGCATGCTGCAGTCCTGATCAGAATTGGGCTCCCATGTGCATGGGAAGCACAGAACTCCCAGCCCATATCTGATTTGAAACTCTCCCCGCTTTACTTTGTCCCCAGTTTCTTGGTAAGCCATATCCCCCACCCCTGCAGAGGGTACAGAAAGCTTCAGTCCCAAACCTGACCTGCAAGTGATACAACCATGACAAACAGACGATTGCTAATTCAGACGATTCAGATCATGTTCCTCCAAACCAGTAGAAAAAATAGTGTGTGTCATGCTATATGTATGTTGGGGCCAGTGGTTGCCCTGGTGGTAATGAAATCCTGAACTACTCTAGACAACAGTATGAATGCTGAAGTCACCCCGGTATTATAAGTCATCAACACAGCCCCTGAGATAATCTCCACCACTTCAAGCAGAAAGACTGGCGGCAGCAGGGTGGGAAGTACACACGCTAAAACCCTAATCCAGGGGTACAGAACCCCCAACACATGTGCCAAACAGTGGCATTCCAGACCATTTTGCTTTACGTGCAGTGCTGGTTCTCTGTTCAAGGAACTGAGGCGAGACCCTGAGGTGTTAGCAGCACCACTGAGCTCAGCTCAGTCCCATTGTGTCTGGCAAAGGACAACCCTTCTCTCCCTCCTCCTTTTGTTTGCTGGTACATTAACATGTTCACAGATAGACATTAAATACTTTTGGTACTCAGGTCAAAAAGCTTGCCTATCCCTGCCTTAACCTGTCCCTAGAGCCTAGTATCAGACACAAACATTAAGAAAATGGAGGTTTACTGGACAGAGTACCAGTTCTACCACAATAACCCCACTTTTTCATCCATCTAGTCCCAGCTCCTGCCAACCACTACAAAAGCAGGAGAACAAAGCTGGGAAAAGACTGATCCCCATTAATCCATGCCTCCAGGTCCTCTAATATATGCTAGGCTGGTTTACTCATTCAGGATGTCTATAAAAATCCCCCAAAGTGCCTCACATATATTATTTCTGTAGCTTCTTCATTTATACTCCACCTTTCCTGTCACAAAGCAACTTACATTGTTCTTCTCTCCTCCATTCCATCCTCACAACAACGCTATGAGGAAAGTTAGTCTGAGCGTGCACAAGACTGGCCCAAGGTCACGCAGCAAGTTTCCATGGCAGAGTGGGGATCTAAACCTGGGTCTCCTAGGTCCTCAATCAACACCTAAACTACTACACCACAATGTAACGGTATAGTTATTTCAATAATCCTTGCATCAATCCTTTCAGGCCACGGTTAGTATTATCCACCATTTGACAGATCAGGGACTGAAGCAGAGAGATAGTTATGCAACTGAGACACCCACAGCCCTCTTGACTACTGTGCTACCCATAGCTGTAGCCCACACTCTCTGAAGGAAACAAACAAAATGCTCTTCTTCAAGTCTAGTGATGATCCCACACATACAGAGCTCATCTTTTATTTCAGGGGTCATATCTCTCTTCACCTGAAGTCACTGAGAGCAGAAGCTGACTCAAAAATAACAACAACAACAAGAGTGCACTGTTGGCAAACTTAAACAAGCCCCAAGGCTGAAAACTTGGTAACTCCCAAATATGTCTGCTAAAGAAGCTCCTTAAAAGTTGATTATTTGAGTGCATTTAAATCTGTTTTCTTTTATTCCTTGTGTTAGTCTCTTATCCAGAAAGCTTAGCCTTTGACCTGCACAGCACCACTCTTTCTTATTATTCCAATTCTGCATTTTTTTTCTTTCCAACAAAAGCAGACCATAAGTGAAGTAAATAAATAATGCAGACTTGCCCTTTGAAGCATTTGGTATCTGTCCATCCTTAAACTTCCCCATTCTTCACAGGATATATTTCCTGTGTGCCTCAGATGGTGGTGGGGATGCCAATGCATCTCAATTCAGTTCCTAGATCTTCCACTGACTCACTAGGCATCTTTGGCCAAGTTAGCTCAATTGGAAAAAAGACTTGTTCATACTGGCCTGCCTCCAAAGAGTTCTAAATAATTAACATTTGTGAAGTGCCTGCAGTACTGCAAATTAAAGGAACTGTATAGATATTGGACATAGGTACTCATATCACGGGGGGGGGGACAATGCACAGACCTATATTGCTCCTCTCACCTGCTTCTGGAAGTGGAACACCCAGAAACAGACAATCTGCAAATAGTTAAGGTTTACTTTAGTAAGAAACTACCAAGACTTGGTATTCTTAATTCTGTATTCTAGTCAAAAAGCAAAACAGAGAAGAGATCGTGCAGCCCAGTGGATAAACTGTTCTTCTTTGACCTGGATTCAATTCCCAACAGAGAGTTACAATGATCACTTCCATAGCACTGTTGGAGTAACACTAAGGCTGTGATGCCCTTTGGCAATTAAAGCTGGTACAGAAGAAAATATCCAGGATTTTGATTGTAAAGCATTTATACCTCTGCTGATGCCAGCGGATTGTGGTACCATTTTTAAGAGGGGAGGGTGAGAGACGTTACTTCTTCTAATCAGTTTTCCAACATTTTAGAAAGCAGAGAAATAGCATTCCCTGTGGCTCGCAGTGGTTCATTCTGAAGATGGCAGCCAGATGTTAGACAAACAGTTGAAAAATCTGAAGACAGTTAAATGGAGGTTTCACTTCTGCCTGTTGAGCAAGAGGGCGGTGGTAGGGGATATTAAATGAAACAAACAACCAAAAAAAAAAGGACTAATTTGTAACAGGCATTAAGGAATAGCAAGATCTTCTATGTTCTTAGTTTTCTTGTAAAGGACCAGTTTTGATTAAAACTGTTTCTGAGAGCTTTGTAGGCAATATTCAAAAACAGGAGAACAAGGAAGGAAAACGAAGCCATGGAATTCAAAACATTTGCAGTGCAATCAATCTAATCCAACCCAACCTGGACTGGCCCATAAAACAGCAACAGCAGCTACTAGGAGTTCTGTTATACCCAGGAGGAAACGTAATAAACCACATCACGCCTGGCAGCAACCGACCCACAAAGTCCTGCTTCCTCCCTTGTTATTGCAGAACTGTGTTCCTCAACGCCTTTGGCTATGTTTAAACATTGTAGTGGGTTCCTTTAGAACCCTCTTTGGTTTAGAGGGGGAGGCCATAAATCAACAGTAGCTCTGCTCTGCCCTTAGTATTCAATCAAAGCACAGCAGGTATTCATTTAGGATGTTTTAAGGGCCTTTTTAAGACAGAGGCTGTCTAGGGAATAAGTGTAGGCTTTTGTAGAGACCAGACACAGTTTAGTCAACCAGACAGTTACAGGATCAAGAACACATTTATACTACTGGGCAATACCATTCTCTAAAAATCTAGTTTAGTCTTAAATTTAGTCAGTGTAAATATCTCCATTGTAACTCGCAAGAGCAAGTAACAACAAAACATGGGTGGACAGAAATCCTGTTGCAGAAAATCATGCTATAATAGTTGCCCTCTGTGTAGTGAGCTCTTTGTTCCTTCTGCCTCTTGTCCCCTTCCCAAGGCACAGAAGGCCATGGGCCTCTTCCTCCTCCTGAGCCTGCTGTCAGACCCGCTCACTGGATTTTCAAAGGGGTAGCCAAGTTAGTCTGTTGCTGTGAAAATAAGCCCACATCTTTTGGCACCTCCAGGACAAACCAGATTTTATTCCAGAGTAAGCTTTCACGAACTGGAGTTCTCTTCTTCAGAGGCACTGAGCAGATCCTAATTATGCTATCATTTTATGTAGTGTGAAAAAAACAGGGTTAAAGGTCTTTGAAATGAAGCAAAATACAGGGTGAATGTAATAGTTCAAATTCAAATATAGTGGAAAAAATACAGACTATTCTCTATTATGGTACCTAGTTAACACCGGGAATGGATGGGGAGCCCCAGGTTTTACTAAGATCGTCTCATCTGCCCCTTACTAGGTTGAACCTGGGTTCAGGATTTTTATCTTACTATAACTGGTAAGGATCTTTGTAAAACCCATCCCAGGTGTTAACTAACAAGGGAATGATCTGTCCATTCGTCTTGATAGATCTTAATGTTATATAATTACATTTCATCCTGTACCTTCCCGCATCTCATGGTCCGCTGATGCTGCTGCTTGTTTTTTTCATACCTCCTACAAATAATGACAGTAGGGTGAGCACCCATTCATAGCACTTGAATGTGAGCTCTAGTTCGTAAAAGCTTACCCTGGAATAAAATTTCTGTTCATCTTTAAGATGCCCCAAGACTCCAGTTTGTTTTGGGGTTTTCTGAACATTCTTTATGTATACTGCAATTATGCCTTTTGCTGTTGGTTGGGGGAATAGATCTACTTTTCTCTGGAAGTGCTGACCACGCTGTTTGTCACTTACAAACTGTAACAATTGTTGTCAAGTATAACCCAGTAACTTAATTAAAAAAGAAATAATGATTTCTCCTGAATCAAGCCAATTCTTCTAGCATAATTTGAGGTACAGAGATATTGTAGAACAAGAGAATGAGGGACTGATTCAGGAGTGGGTAGGATATATTACAGGCAAGAATGCCTTAACCAAAGAACATCAGAATGAAGTGAGAGCACATGTCCTCTGCTGTTATGCGCTTAAAAACTGCCTACAGGAAATCAACCTACTTCCTGATAGACTAAGTCATCATCTTACAACCCGTGCCCTCCAATATGACTGTCTAACAGAAGCAGCTCTAATGCCAAACCAGTCAAAGGACCAAAACTGATCACTTGCAGCCAGGGTAGGGTCAAACCAGATGAGACTCTGGGAGCTCCACAGACAGAACTTACAGCATTACTTTTTCTTAAAACTAAAAACATACCCTGCAAGGGGGTACCCTTCCCTGCATGCCATTTCCACAAATGGAAACAGCTCTGCAGAGGTACTGATGGAGGAGTTGCCTGCTTGCCCCAACAAGCAGCAGGCCTTCAGGGTCATTTCAGACCAGGAAAACAGTGTGGCTTAAATACCTCTCCTTCCAGCCTTAGTCTGAACCAGGGACCTAGGAATGCTACGAGCTCCATACACATAATCTTCAGTGTTTTATCTGGTTTGACCCTTTTATTCTTGGTTCTAATTACTTTTTTACTTGCCTGATTACTTATCACCAATGAACTCTTCGTGCTAATGTTACGACTGCCTCCACTTGTTTTCCAAGGCCAGTGTTCTAAACTTGATGACAAGTATTCTGAGGTTCCTTTAAACCAGTATCTATTACTATACATGTTTGCCCTATCTACAAATTTTAGTTATCACAAGCTGCACTGCAGGTTTCATGCAAAGATATATGATCTTTACACACATTCATGGTTTCTGGAAAATGTTTGCCCCCTTCCACACCCAAAAGCCCCTGTACACTTCAGCTGTTATTTTGGGAAACCCACTCATGTCTTGCAGCACACTGCCTTTCTCAGGACTGGTTTCAAATCTGAGAAGGTGGGAGGTGGAAGAGAGTGCCCCGGGGAACCCCACCCACCACCTGCACTTCCCATGTGCCTCTTACCTGCTTGTGTGCTCTTCCTCCACCCGTTCATGTTCACTGCTGCCCACTGTGGCTGTCAGAAAAACCTCTGGCACCAACTCCATACTCGTCCCCAGTGATGCCGAGGGGGGGTAATGTATGTGGCAAGGACATGGGTGGCAGAGCACTCATAAGGGAGATGGTTTAATCCATCATACCCTCTCACAGCACTTGCTGGCCCTTAAGCCAAAGTACTGCAGGGACTACAGGAAAACAGACTCTTTTGCACAACTCTTCAAAACAACACTCCATGGTTTTGCTCCCATGATGACCACCCTCTTGCCTGTACACTTCCTACATGTATGATTCAGACCCACTCTCTGAAATGTTTCCTCCCTTGTATCAAACCTCTGTTTTTATCCCAGCCTCCAACCTCCTTTAGCTACCCTGATCATTCTGTTGCAGCCAGCTGCCCAAGGGCCAACTCTCCATCCTTCCTCATAGCCTCTTCTTTCATTTTGTTCACCTAACCCTAAGTAATCCCTCATTTCCTTAATTAGCTGTCTTTACTGCCCACCTTTGCCTCAGGCCTGGCTCCACCCACCCTTCCAACAGGTTTTCCTGTTATTGGAGGCAGCATAGTGTCCTGGCTAGAAACTTGAAGTGGGAGGTGCAGGTTTGAATCCCCACTCTGCCATGGAAGCTTGCTGGGTAAACTTGGCCCAGTAATACACTCAGCCTAACCTCCCTTGCAGGGCTGTTGTAAGGATAAAAAGAAGAGAAGAACAATGTAAGATGCTTTCAGTCCCCATTGAGGAAAAAGGCAGGGTATAAAAGTAAAGAAATAAGAATTATACTGCACTATTCCCTTCATCGGAGCTGCGGTGGCTCAAGTGGTTAAGACGCTGAACTGCAGGCTGTGGAAGGTCGGTAGTTCAGCAGTTCAAGACCCGGGTGCTGCATGACGGAGTGAGCTCCCGTCTCTAATTTCAGCTCTTGCCAACCTAGCAGTTCGAAAGCAAGACTTAACAAGTAGATAAATAGCCTACCACTTCGGTGGGAAGGTAACAGTGTTACGTGCGCCTTGGTGTTTAGTCATGCTGGCCACATGACCATGGAAACGTCTTCGGACAGCGCTGGCTCTTCGGCTTTGAAATGGAGATGAGCACCGCAACCCTAGAGTCGGATTCGACTGGCTTTCGAGCAAAGGAACCTTTACCTATTCCCTTCATCAAGCCTCTGCCCTCCCCATTTCAGCTTCTCTTATCTTCTGGGACTTCCTCCTATTCAACCATCTTCAAGATCTGAACCTGCCTGTGAACCACCTGCCCTGACCCTTACAGCCAAACTGGATCCCCCCCCCTCTTTCATTCACATATACTGGGAAGTAAATTCCCAACAGCCTCAGAGGCCCAATTCAGATCCAGACCAATACATGGGGGGGAAGGACTTAATCCTTCCCCCTCATGGCTTTTTCAACCCAAGACAGGCCCAGGGGGCATTATTTGATCCAAAATAGGGCCCTGCAGCAAATTAGCTCCCGTAGGCTGGCAAAATGAGCATCAAGGGAACTCAAAACCAACTTGAAGACTCATTCAGCTTGGCTCTAAGATTTTAAAGCTGTACCCAATGAAGAGCTCTGCTTTTCCCTCACAGGGCCTAGACTGCAACTGTGGAGCAGTTTTAATCCATGAACAGTTCAAACATTCATGAACACTGGGCTGTTAGTAAGATGAAGTTTTACGTTGTCTCAAGCAAGGTATGGGCCCCGCAGTTTTGCAAAGTCTGAGGGCACCTGCAAGAGTAAAATTTGCCTTTATGAACTAGAGCCCAGTCTCAGATGTGCAATGTGTCAGCTTCAGGGTCATGGGATACAAAAAGAACTGAAGAAATTAGAAGGTCATAGAACACAAGAGTAGGTCTATATGTGCACATGTAACTGAGAATAACTGATGTAACTGAGCTGCGGTGGCTCAAGTGGTTAAGACACTGAACTTCAGGCTGTGGAAGGTTGGTAGTTCAGCAGTTCGAGGCCCAAGTGTGCCACATGACGGAGTGAGCTCCCGTCTCTAGTTCCAGCTCCTGCCAACCTAGCAGTTCGAAAGCAAGAAATTGCAAGTAGATAAATAGGTACCACTTCAGTGGGAAGGTAACAGCGTTCCGTGTGCCTTGGTGTTTAGTCATGCCAGCCACATGACCACGGAAACGTCTTTGGACAGCGCTGGCTTTTCAGCTTTGAAACGCAGATGAGCACCGCAACCCTAGAGTCGGATGTGACTGGCTTTTGAGCAAGGGAACCTTTACCTTTTAACTGAGAATAACGCTCCAGATGTCTAACAAACTGAGCCTTTGTGCACAAAAGCTTATGCCACAGTAAGGCTGTTAAAGATTAAGGTGCCACAAGAACCCCCTTCTTGTTTTGCTGCAGCTGACTAGCATATCTGCCTGCCTGAAATTTATCCCTTAGTGTAACCAAGATTTCAGAGTGATCTTACAGCTCACAAAGTTTTTCCAACATATTCATTGAATACATAGGGTGTGAAATCAAGCTACACGTAGCCAGTTAAATACAACTGCAATACTCCTTAACCAGGTAATGTACTTCCAGTTTATAAGCTACTTCACTCCATGCTATCTCACACCTACACAAGCTTGTGGATGTTGCAGAGATGAGGCTGTAACAAGTCTCAGCTGGTCCAGAGTATGCCGGCTTTGGCAGATGAGCATTCTTTGAATAGATTCTTGTTAAATTTTTGCCAATGAAGCCTGAATGCCAGATTTGGTTTTGTTTGTGCTTTGTTAACCTGCTTTTTGAAGCCATGATTATCCTACACTCACTCTCTCTAGTGCTCTTCTGTTACTGAATGGCTGCACTGAGAATTCTAAATGTCTCAAATTTAGCACAGTTCAAGAGACTGGGTATGTACATGTTGTATTAAGGAACTTTTCTGCTGGTTGGGGTTGGTGCACACTGGAGTCATAGGGCTGTTCAGGCACTTGGCCTTGGAAAAGTTTGGATCATAAGAAAAACTGATGGGCTACCTGGAATTTTGACCTTCTACCCGATACAACTTGACCTAGGGACAGAACCCGACTCTGCACAGTCTACTTTAAACAACTGCATTATTAAAAACACTAACCTGTTACATCAGATCTGAAATCCAAGAGGTAATATCTAGCTATCCTAGTTCACCTACTTTCATCAGGATAAGGAAGAAAGTTGGTGTGCACCAAAGACTCTTGTGCAAATTATATGCTAAAGTGTAAGAGGATTTGGTGAGAAGCAATCTTGTTCTGAAAAGTTCTTTGAAGAGCTCCTTTTTTTGTAAAGTAAAACCAGTTTCACTGTCAAATTTTTGAAAAAACACTTGGGGTTTATTGATTTAAACTGCAAACAGTCGTTACAAAAGATTTTTTTTTAAATAAACTCACACAAGGAAAGAAAGGCAATGTAGTGAACAGTAATGGGAAAAAAATTACATTCAATGTGTTCTTTGTGCCAGTTATGTTCACCTTAAAAAAAGGAAACACTCCAATCCTGGAATACAGAAATGCAAAGACAAACTGCATTTGGAATGTTTTTATATAGGCACTTGAAACAAAAGGGTTGATTTTTTTCCTTTAAGTACTTAACAAACAAAAAAAGGAAGCAAGCAGTCTTCCTTTTCATCGTCTCACAGCACAGCTTGTGCATATACATTCTAGAGGCCAGCAGCAAAATCCTGACCCTGCTGAAGTCATTTACAAACGTTCCAATGACATCAGCACAGTCAGAATTTCACCCCTTGTTGGGGCAAAGAGAGGCAAAGAAGCACATTAAACTCAATTTGCAGTCTGACACAAAAAAGGGAACGATCTAAAATAAATAATCCAAACACAGCTGTTGCATTTTTTTAAATTAATTTTTCATTTTTTAAAAATAAAATAACCAAAAGGTGTAAAGTTACAAAAATGTCATTGTAGTATAATATATTAAACTGTGGGGGAGGGGGGAAAGAAAAAAGACTTCACAATCTTAAGATTAATATGGAAGATCATAATTTAAACATAAAAGAATATATTCTATGAATTCATCATCCCGATAAATATGAACAAAATTAACAAAAAAGCATAGGTTTCAGCAATAAATACGTTTTGATAAGTTAAATAAGCTTTATATTGTTGTGCAGTGACAAGCAAAATGTGCTCTCCAATTTCTGAAGTTATACAAAATTAAAAATCCAGAAAAAAAAAAAAGCTTGGCGTGAGTGCTCTATGGATAGGTCTATTGTACTCTAGAGCAAACCATTAAAGCTATGACTACTGGAACTTTGTTTACACAGAACTTGCATGTGTGGAATGAATACCGTTAGACACCCCCCTCCCCCTTTTTTTCTGAAGATGTCAAATGTACACATGGGGAACTTGTAGCACCAAAAGCAAGTCTCTCATTGTCCATCTGCCTTTTCCCTCCAGTCGCCAAGCCCCATGCAGGTTACAGTTACTGTCCATTCTCAGCTGTTCTTCTGGTTGACCTGAGCAGATTCAGGCAAGATTAGTCTTTAAAAGGTATAAAGGGTTTGATGTTAACAAGTGCCCACATGCCCTTATGTCTACCAAAAAAATATTGACCAGAGGAAGGGAAGAGGGTGAAAATCCTGCATCATGGCCAGTGATGGGAGCTGCTGGTTCCGGATATTCCCTGCACATCTGGAAGTGCACAGAGCTCTATGGAGGCTGCTGGTGCCCTCTGCAGCTGGAGAGGTAATATAGTCACAGTGAAAAATGTTAAAAAGGCACTACATTTGTAAACGATTATCACTTAGTTGTAATTTGGCACTTATTGTTTCAGCCAGTGAGTGGACTCTAGGCAAGTGGACTATCTTTGTGTTAACATCTAAACCAGAGATGTTAAGGGGAGGATGAGGGAAGAGGAGAGAGATTACAAGCTTAACAATGAAAAAGAGAGGTGGGAAGAAGCCAGGCAGCAACACCAGGTTACTCGTCAGAGATAGAGAGTCTGCTGAAAATGGGAAGGCGTCTTGACGTGTCCAAGATGGGTGAATCGGAGCCACTGTGGCTGCTGCTAGAGCTGCTCAGGTAGCCCTCTTGGTCAGAGAGGGAGTCCTGAGGGCTTGGGGGAGAGTCAAACATGTTGGGCGACTCTGACATGGGTCTGAGGAGGAAAGCAGTGGGAGAGCCCCCACCAGGCACCTGCACCCCCATGCTGGGAGCAAAGAGATTGGTCAGCTCCTGGCTGGAGAAGGTGAAGGGATTGCTGGAACAGTCAGGCAGAGGGGGAGAGCCCAGAAGGTCGTCAGCACTCATGATAGGCGGAGGGGTTATTGAAGTGGGGCTGTCCAGCAGCCCATTGGCAGCCACAGCACTTGGAAAGCCAGCAAAGCTGAAGCTGTGTTGGAGGCGGGGTCTTTCGTTGATGGCGGGCTCTCGGCTGCCAGCCACAGCCCGACGCTCCTCAGCATTGTGGATGAAGTGACAGCGGGGCCCATAAGGGCAGAAGCCGATGGTGTGGAAAGTGCGGCAGAGCTCCGTCTTATACTTCGGATGGCGGGTCAGGCTCCGTAGCTCATGGATGCCATGGGCAAACTGGCACTTGTCACCATATTTGCAGGCTCCATTCTCCTCAAAAGGGCGGCACAGCTCTGTCTTGTAGCGGCTTGAGTTGACTTGTCCACCAGACTGCTTCTGCTGCAGTAGACGCTCACCGCCTTCAGAGAAGGAGCGGTCCCGAAAACGGCTCTCCCTGGGCCCCAGTGTTGGGGCTGGCTCCCCCTTGAGGCTGCCAAGGAGGTGGGTCTGGTGGAACTTGGAGTTGGGCAAGGTGACAGAATGCCTCCTGGGGAAACCCCCGCCAGCTGGAGTTCCCACTGCCTTCCTGTCCAACAGACACCCTCCAGCACCTGAAGGGTTGTAGTTCAGCATCTTGTTACTCTGCAGGGAGAAAGCAAGAAAGCAGTCACCAACCCAGCTCTCTCCAGCACCTTCTAACTAAGCTGTGGCTTAAACTTGGCCTCTTCTCTCTTGCCTTTCAAGATCTGTCCAAAGTTTCTACCAGAACACATTAGACCCCAAATCAATTCCTGTTATGAACCTTTGGGCCACAAACACCTCAAGGCAGAGTGCTTGAATCTAAACCTCTGCTGTTCCATGTCCAGTTATCAAAATACCTTCCAAAAACACAATAAACAATGCTACTACACAACACCCTTTTGCCTTGCTGTTAATTTACTCCGTTTAAGTTCTCTTCATCAATGAAACACATTGCTCCTTTTTCCAGGGGCAAGAGCTTAGTGCCCCACCTAACCACTCCTGGAGCCCTCCTAAGAGCCACAACATCCCAATCCTGGATTTCAGACCAGGCCCTTCCAATGTGACTTTCCCAAGGGCCTAGTCTACTTCCCAAACTCTCAAGCATGTTATTTAACTCATATCTGACCAAATGCCCCTAGAGAGGGAAAGAATCAAGTAGGGGGAGAGAGCAGAGGAGGAGGAGACAGACACTTTCAACTGCCACCACCTTTAAGAATGCCAATGAATAAGCATCACTTTTTGGATGTTCAGAAAACTTTCCAAGCCAAGGTAAAAAGACACACACATTGAAAAAAGGTGCAAGATTTTGGGAAACATGCTAATTACTAATCTAAATTAACCCCATCCCTCTTGCCCATCCCCCCTGTACAGGAGTTGTATTTCATGTGATCCACAGTAAACTTCACCCATAACCACAAGATTCCTTTGCAGTTAGCTTTTTGGGATGCAAAGGAAGCTGTAGCCTCAGTTTTAAACGGTGGGGGCAGGGCTCAGAGAAGAGAGGCAAGGCTTAAGGTTTCACACATTTTATAGGTACTCCATATGGGTTTTTTCAAGGTATTATCATTACATGTCCACGTTCAACACCTTTAGAACTAGAGCTGGAAGTCAGAGGTTCAGAGTCTACACAAAGTCTGATTTGGAATTTATCAGCAGCTATTGTAATAGCAGAAAGAACTGCTCCAATACTGGCATTTAGCAGCTATTTTCAATGAAGCAAAAGTTTCGAGGAGGAAATTTTAGCTCCCCCCTCTCCCGCCTGTTATGCGCTAACCATTAAGCAGCTCTTCGCAACCACATCTTCCTTCAGACTCAAGCTATAAACATGGGGGAAACATGCGTAGGCAGACTTCGGCTACACAAAGATAAGCTCGCGAGAAAAAGAAAAACGCAGCCACGAAGAGGGGGGGTGAGAAAGATAAGGCGGGCGGGCGACAAGAAGCCGCTTCCACCGCAAAACTTGGAGCGGGCGGGAGGGGGCGGGGTGGTTTCCTGCAAACGTTATTTTTAAAAAGCCTCACCCCTGAATCTCCCTCACCAAACCAAAATACACCTCCAGTTCTCCCCACCCCCTCAATTCAGAGAAGATCATGTGAAGGGCTTCTAATGTCCTGTCCCCACTGCTGGACCTCCTGATGGCACTGGTATTTCTGGCCACTGTGTGACACAGAGTGTTGGACTGGATGGGCCTTTGGCCTGATCCAACATTGGCGTCTCTTATGTTCTTATGTTCTTATGAAGTGGCAACACACCCGACCTGTGGAATATCGTGGCCATGTAAACAGCTATCCTTCAATCCCCACCCTGTGTAGGCAACTGGGCATGTATGCTTCAGCAAGTCACCAGAAGCGCAAAAAAAGCAAAAGAACCCCCGCCCAACAAAAAACTTTTCGAACTCGTATTAAGGACCGATCAGCAACCCCAAACATGTCTACTCGTGTCAATTCGTTGGGGCTTAATCTGAGAAAAGTACTTTTAGGTTATATTTTCAGAGGACAGCCGTGTTGGTCTGCAGTAGAACAGTTAGATTCGAAGTCAGTAGCACCTTAGAGACAACCATGAGTTCCAGATTCAGATGGGGTAGCCCTGTTGGTCTGAAGCCACATAACAAAGTTGGAGTCCAGTGGCACCTTAAAACCAACAAAGTTTAATGCTCGGAATAAGCCTTCCTGTGAATGTACACTCCATCAGTTTCAGAGTCAGTGTTAATGAATCCTTGAATCTGGCTGCCAATATTATCCAAAGGACACAGGAAAAGTCGCATCCGTGTGCGCAACTAGTTTTCATTTTGCATTCACAACACCAACAAAAACGTCTTGGTGCAATGTATAGAGATGCAGGGCGACCTCCACAAGAATCTTGCGACTGCAACCCTAAACCTGCTTCTTGGTCCAAGTAAATGGAGGATTAGTTACGGGCGTGCACTTCTCCTTCACACTGAACCCGCAAGGCAGCACACAGCTTGCAAGAACATGAGGAAGCTAACGTTCCAGTGAAGAGAAAGAGCTGACCATTCTGCAAGCCTTAAGTTTGATGTGGTGAGATGCAGAGGCATTTTTAAGTTAGATAGACTGAGTGTCGAAAGTTACGGAACACAACCCCGGCAAGTCACTGAAAACATCATAGGAAACATGGATAAACAAGAGGCAGACACTCACACAGTTTCAAAGGGGGGGGGGGACCAGAAAGCCAAGCAAAATTCCGAACGAGAGGGGAATCAGCATTTTACTATACTCTTGGCAACAAGCCATACCTTTTTCTTAGGCAAGCCATTCTAAGGACTAAGCAGGGCCACAAACTTTAAACACAAACAGAAGTCAAACACTTCAGTTTCCTAACTTGAATATGGAGGAAAAACCGGGACGAAGGACGGGAGGGGGGGGGGGGGGGGGGGCGCGGGGCGGAGGACTTTAATAAAAGTTTTAGAAGACAATTCGGGAAACTTACTTTGCATAAAAGTTCACTCAGGTCGAAGATGGTTGGAGACACGAGGGCTGTAGACATCTTCAACTAGCAAAAGAGGGGTGGAATAATTACAATATAAAAATTAAAATGAATCACAGTGTTGTAAGGCACAGCCTCCAGTTTCCCTGGGTTGGAATCCTCTCGTCGCCCCCCCCCTCCAGCTCCAACAATTCTCCCTTCTCTCACTTTCCAGAAGGGCTTTGCTTAAAGCTCAATTTATAAAGTTTTAGCCCTTACCCCGTGGGAGGAGCTCCCAAATTCATTTAAATGAGGAAGAAGGAGGAGGGAGACGATTGACGCGAAGACTGAATCACCCAGGCGGTCAAACCCATAAAAACTTTCAAGGAGGGGGAGGGGGGGAAAGGAGGCGAGGGAAGAGAAACTTTTAAAAAACGTATTCCAAGCCGCGCTGTTATTTTTAAAAGTTTTTTTGGAGGGCACAGTTTGTGTAAATTACGTCTAATTAGGAAATGAGGGCAGGGGAGGCTGCGCTAAAGCTCCTTTGCCAAGATTTCAACGCAACATGTGACACTATTCATCTTGGGCCCCCCCCCCCCCCCGCTCCTTCCTTTCTTTGCTTAAAGGCGGGATCAACTTTTGCAACTGCTTTGAAGGCCCTGTTTCCCCGTCTATTGAATCAGGCTTCTGAGTTCTGATACTGCTTTCCCTCCCCGCCTCCTTATTATTTAACCTTCTTTGGTCCTTATGTTGCTTAGAGGGAAACAGAAACAAAAGCTTTAAGATTTAAAAAAAAAAACACGCCGAGGAAAAAGGAGTATATTGGTCCCAAGTCACTCGAGGTCTGTTCGTTTACTCGGAAGTAATCCCAGTTGAATTTAGTGAGACTTTTAAATACGCATTATTAGGTTCGGGCTGTACGGCTCCAATCCCAGGTTCCATTGACATTAATACGACTTACTTCCACGTCTGTAAGACTGGCGAATCGGCATGAATGTCCAGCTAGACTGTACAGGGTGTATCGGTGTGTGCCTGTGGAGAGGGATTCCCCTTTTTTTCATAACTGAATTTCGAGCAAAAGAGTGGTGTTCAGCTAAATTTCCTGTTGGACAAATGTTGCATGGTTAGCTTTCTGGAGGCTTTTTGTCAGTTTTTGTCAAACAGACTTAGGGACCAAGCCCGAACATGTCTACTTGGAAGTAAGTCCCATTGTAGTCAATAGAGCTTACTCCCAGGAAAGTGGCTTTAGGATGACACTATGCTGACGTTTCCACTAGGTCCAGTGGATACAGATACTTATTCTAACACTGGTAAATTATATTTCTACAAAAGCGACCGGATTTTTAGGGAAGTATTTTCTTTCTCCATTTTGCATGCTTCAAAAGCGACAAGTGGTTAGAGCTTTCTTCAGTGATAATACCCCCTTTCCCCTGGTTTTGCCCCCTATTCCATTCCTTGTCATTATTTCGCGAATGGCCGATTCCATGAGCTTTTGTTTCGCGGGGAGGGGGGTCGAGTTAGGGAAGAAACGCGTGTAGTGGAACGTGACTTCCCAAAGAGAGAGGCACCAGCATCTCCCATTTGCAGTTTAAATCCGTTCCCTCACTGCTGCCCCTATTTATGATACATTCAGGTCGCTTGGCCGCGTTGGTCTGAAGCAGCAAAACAAAGTTGCACTTCCATTTCACTGCATCTGAAGACGTTTGTGCCTTATACGTTGAACAAAGTTGGTCCTAAAAGGTGCCAGTGGACTCAAATTTTGTTCTGCCCCTATTCAAGTTGTGGGACACAGCGTAAGTGGAAACACCACTGTTTCTTTCCTTCCTTTATATTTCCGTGTGCCCTTGGTGTACTGCAGAGTCACCCACACAAACCCTCGGATGTTTATGGTACAACACTCTAGACTGCTCGAGCTGCGCTGCTATGAAACCGCGCGCCTTAAGTGCATTTTCCATCGCGACGCAATTAGGCCACCCTTGGTTACCCGCCTCTCTCTCTCCCGCCCCCCTTCAGATGACTGACGAAGGCTTTTCTGGCAGAGCTGGAGCTGAGGTCCGCCTGGCGTTTCCCGTCCCGAAAACGCCTTCCAGTTTGGCCAGGCTTCCATTTGCCTCGCTTTGATTTAAATCAATTGCCTCCATGTTCAAAAGCGCACCGCTGCCTTTTGGAGCGGACTTGTTTCGCTTTGTTCCACAAACACCCAATGTTATTCTCTCCCCCCCCCCCCCCGGGAATTGGCGAAATTGTGCTGCAGGAAGTGACCCACACTCGCAATATAATTTTAAAATGTGTTACTAGTTAAAAAGATGTTTTGTAATTTCTGCGTTTTTTGCATTATGGTCTTCGAGTTCTCTCTCCATCCACTCCTGAGATGTTTTTGGTAAACCGAATAAATGTATAACTCTCCGCTCCCCCCATCAACGCCAGATCGCATTACGCAAGAACATAAAACGCGGGAAGCCAGCACCCCTTCAGATGGGAGGATTCTTTCACTGAACGCGGGACTGGCAGGGGGAACGGGAAGGGAGGCGGGGAAGGGGTGCAGTTCTAGAATTGGTCTTGAGAGGGGGCACAACTTTACTTAGGTTTTTTCCAGGCAAACCTCGGAAGGGAATTTGCTGGAACTGGGTGTTACGGGCCGGAAAGAGAAGACTCGGATATGGCCCCTCCCTTTGTGCAAGGACAATCCGAAAGCACTTAGCCAATAAAGAGCGCTGCTTCTCCATACCTGTCATCGGAACTGCAAGAACCGCCTTCTGTCCTCGGCGTAGACGAAGGGCGTTTCACAAGTGACGGGGTGTGTGTTTTAAGAGTTCCCGCGGCTTTAATTCGAATGCAAACTTGTCTGCAATGTAAACTTTATTTAAAATTAACCACTTTAATCCCTACTCTAACGTTCGTTGTCAGATTTGCAACTCGAGTCTAACAAAATAAACCCAGTTGACTTCAGTGAATCTGGTTTCTTTATAAGTGTGTTGAAGATTGCACTCACAAGGTGATTTGTAAAGCAGCTAAACTTCCAAGAAAAACAAACCAAGGCCCCGGCCAGACGTGCGGGAAAACGCGTAGCCGTTGCATT
The DNA here is from genome assembly GCF_001447785.1 of Gekko japonicus. Taxonomy (NCBI): domain Eukaryota; kingdom Metazoa; phylum Chordata; class Lepidosauria; order Squamata; family Gekkonidae; genus Gekko; species Gekko japonicus. The sequence goes on along the minus strand of NW_015167527.1, from coordinate 966,975 downwards.
CTGATGCGCTATTATGCGATTAGGCGGTGGCTTGCCCGCAGCAGCAAAGAGGACGGCGGGGGTAGGAAGCCGCGCGATGGCGTGATCACACCGGGAGCCTTCCATAGGTGGCCCGTGGCAAAGCGTTTGCTAGTACATGCGGTGTGCTAGTTTTTTACGGCTGCTTGCCACGGGCTCACCATGGGAGTGCTATGCCTCCCAGATGTTCCCGTGTGATCGTGCCCGGATACTCCGCAGGACTCCTGTGCCTTCAGCGGGGCAAATGCTCCGTGTGACCTGGGCCTACAAGTTGTGCTGTCTAGATCTGAAATTCAGCATAGGGAGGAATAGCAACAATTCAACCTAGTTACTACATCCTTTTTCTGTCTTGCTGGTTAACACTAGCTTGTGGCCTCCACAGAACATGTGGGTAGGTGCCCCTCCAGGTGGGACCTGGGGATCTTCTGGAATTACAGATCATCTCCAGACTACAGAGATCCATTCCCTGCGGGGAAATGGATGCTTTGGAGGGTGGGTTTTATGGCATTAGGCTCCACAGAGGTCCCTGTCCTCCCCGGGCTGGCAACCCTACATGTGGGGTTTCCATCTTTACAATTTGGTTCTGTTCATGAGAAAGCAAGCACCACTGGCATTCTGTGTTAGGAATATCCACACTATCATTGTGATTGGTACAATTGCATTATCCAGAAAAGATATCAGCAGGACATGGAGTAAGGACGGTGCTCCAAACTGCAGCAGTATATCAAAGCACAGCTCATAAAACACTTAAAACAACAAACTTATAAAATCTTTTAGTCACACTAATGATCCGTTATGAATGTAACTATTACACATATATAAATGGTTTTATATGGTGGTGGTTTTGAAAAATGCCACCATGGCAGACCATAGCAGCTCTGCAGGTGGTCCCTGCATGGTTGAGCACCTTCTTGGACACGTCAAGCTGCCCTGAACACTGTTTGTGCCCCAGGTTTGATCCCCAGTATCTCTACTTAAAAAAGACCAGATAGTTGGTGGTTCTTGGACTGCTGCCATTACTTGGAGTAGAGACAGATTAAGGCAAATCTGTGTGTTCATGTTTGTGAGGTGCTTGTATATGGCTTGCTGATTGGTGTGAACTGGCCCTGACATTGCTCTGCTTATGCTGGTAAACAGCCTATGTGAGCACCACTGTTCCCTCTAAGATGAGTTAGTGTGAGCTAGCTCACAGTTTTTTAGCCTGCGGCTCACACATTTTTGTCTCAGCTCAGGAAGGATGGCTCCACAGCAAACTAATTTATACAGTAGCTAAATCGCTCGCTCACAACTTTAATGCCAGTAGCTCACAAAGTAGAATTTTTGCTCACAAGACTCCACAGCTTAGAGGGAGCATTGGTGAGCACTACCTTATTTAATCTTCATACCATGTGCACTGACTCTTGGGAACAGGACTTTAAGATTCCTTGCCTTGCCTTTATCCTTATAATCTCTTCCTCTATATTCCATCAGCCATTTAAAGAAGAGAGGGAGCCATCCAAAGTGTGCATCAGAAGAGGCAGTCTTTTAGTTCTAGACTGGGGTCGGGGTGGTTGCTCTTCTGTTGCCAAATGTAAGGGCAGCAGCAACAACAGGAGCATGTTATTTTCTTCCTGTTGTTTATAGGATCTGTAGCCCATGTTTGTTCCCTGGCTTGGAGCCTTTGTGTTATTAAAAGCCCTCCTTTAATTGTTAGTTTAGAAACATCATGGCAGGGACTTCCCAAGGGTTGCCGAGTTCAAAGTAAGAAGCCTGAACAGATAACAGGTCCACTGTTAGGTTGACTTGAGCCAGGGCTTTTGTTAGCCTATTTATTTCTGACAATAATGTAAACTTGGGGGATGGGATGTCGTGTTGGTAGTGATGCTTGTACACCTTAAAGCCCAGTGCAATATGGACTGTTTGGAAACTGTAAGAATGTCAAACTAGAGTCGATGTTCATTTTAAATATAAAAGGATTTATTGGAGTGATTCTCAATTGATGAGTCTTTAGCCCCAGAAAGCTCTTCTGCCTTGATCACTAGCAATCTGATCCTGACCACTGATCAGGCCTATGCATGTAGCACTGGATTAGTTTCCTTGCATTGTTGGAACTCCACATGAGACCTGGCTATCACCAAACTGGAATTAGTAACTGGTAGCCTAGAAGCTCAACCTGGCCCCCAGGGGGTTTCAGTTTGGCCTCCAGAACACCTGCTGTTCCAAATTACTTCCTCCCTTGTTGTGTTGAATGATCCATTTAATGTTTTATGTTAGTTCCATGATACTAGAATCTGAAGAAGTTCCACTCCAGGTTTTACTCCTGTCTCTGCTAGACTAGAGGAACTGGTATGAAGGGCTCTGGTAGGCCTTGTGTTCCTGTATTTGTTTTCTTCTGAAAGTTACCATATGTTTCTTATTCTCCTAAGTTACCATATGTTTATTAGAATGGCCATTACTAACTTCCTGCATGATTGCAGTGTCTAACACCCCATCAGCCACCTTCTTTGGTGCAAGCTGAGAATCTGGCAGAAAGTGCTCTAACTCTCCTGCCCTACAGCTACAAGGTCTTGCGCTACTTGTTCACCCTGGAGAAAAGGGTTGACCATTTACATATGACATTTGAGGGGTTCAAAGTGCTCCATGTTCAGTAGCTTACTGATCTTGCCAAGAGCTTTATATGTTAGGCCAGTATTCTCAGGTGCATAATTCAGAGGCTGTGGGAACAACGGGCTGACTTCATAGCATCTGTAGTGACATCTGAACCATGGAGCAAGCTCAGAGGGTGCAATTCTCTGCTTATTGAGGAGCATGAGATTTAGGGGAGACGTGCGCCTTAATGGATTCTCAATCCTATGTTTGTTTGTTTACTGTTTCAATTTATATCCCACCCTTCCCGTGAACGGACTCAAGGCGGCTCACAGCAATAAATAGTACAATCTAAAATAATACAAATAATATAATAAAACCCTATTTAAATGGGCAGTGCAATACATTTAATTCTAGTTTCTACAACCAGAAAAATAAGTGGGCCAACGCTGAGCCGCGATGGTTTCATGTAGCAGCAATAGGGAGGCCAGCTGGTAGATGCCCATTGCCTGAGCCAAAGGCCTGGCTGAACAGCTCCATTTTACAGGCCCTGCAAAACTTTAACAGGTCTCGTAGGGCCCTGATCTCAATCGGAAGCATGTTCCACCAGGCTGGGGCCAGGACCAAAAAAGCCCTGGCCCTGGTTGAAGCTAGACTGGCATCTTTTGGGCCGGGGACAACCTCATAATGCTAATTTGGGGGTGTACTGTTTTAAGAAGAGAATTGACAGGTGTAGGGGGTGCTCACCCACAAATTCTCCATGCAGATCCCAATCCTAACAGTCTAATGTTTTTATCTCCACCCTTGTTCCAAAACTGGAAGTAAATGCAGTTGGGGAAGAAGCATGGGAACCATTGTAGGGTTGGAGCAGTGAAGTCCTCTTCCCTCCTGCTTGCTGTCTCTCTCTTTCAAGGGGATTGTGAGGCACTCCAAAGGGATCTGTCAAGGATGGGCAAGTGGGCATCAACATGGCAAATGGTTGTAGTGGATAACTCACTGAAAATGTCGAGACAGTGTGTGACTGCAATAAAGAAGGCCAATGCTATGCTGGGGATTATTAGGAAGGGTATTGTAAACAGATCAGCCAATATCATAATGCCGCTATATAAATCAATGGTGCGACCTCATTTGGAATACTGTGTGCAGTTCTGGTCACCACACCTTAAAAAGGATATTATAGCTTTGGAAAAAGTGCAGAAAAGGGCAACTCGAATGATAAAAGGGTTGGAACACTTTCCCTATGAGGAAAGGTTAAAGCGCTTAGGGCTCTTTAGCTTGGAGAGACGACGACTGAGGGGTGACATGATTGAGGTTTATAAGATTATGCATGGGATAGAGCAGGTAGGGGAAAAGGTACTTTTCTCCCTTTCTCACAATACAAGAACTCGTGGGCACTCCATGAAATTGCTGAGCGGTCGGGTTAGAACGGATAAAAGGAAGTCCTTCTTCACCCAAAGAGTGATTAACACATGGAATTCACTGCCACAGGAGGTGGTGGTGGCAGTGGCTACAAGCATGGACGGCTTCAAGAGGGAATTAGATAAGCATATGGAGCAGAGTTCCATCAGTGGCTATTAGCCACAAGGTATAGCTAGGGGCTCTGGGGCAAGTGATGCTCTGTCTTCTTGGTGCTTGGGGGGGGGTCAACAGTGGGAGGGCTTCTAATGTCCTGGCCCCACTGCTGGACCTCCTGATGGCACCTGGTATTTCTGGCCACTGTGTGACACAGAGTGTTGGACTGGATGGGCCTTTGGCCTGATCCAACATTGGCGTCTCTTATGTTCTTAAGGGGGCTTCTTTCCCTGAGTTTGAAAGAAGGGGATGACTGGGACTGATGTTTAGGAATACAAGTTTTCTGAGTTAATGTGTAGTTCCTCCTTTACTTCTGAATAAACATGCATAGGATTATGCTAGGACACTGCACCAGCTCTCTTAAAGAACTCTTTGTCTGTGTCTTGGCTCCCATGGAGGTGAGGCAATGGATGGAGCCAACACTGCTGCCTTTCAGCTCTTTTGCAGTTCAAAACCTGACCCTCGATAAAAATGAGTTGCCAGCTGGGGTCAGAGAGGATATCACAGAACTAGGAAAAAAGAAGGAAAAAAAAGACAAGATGGTCAGGGGATTAGAGCATCATCCCTTTGAAGAAAGGTTTGTGAGGTCAGAACATTTTCACTTCAGGAAAAAGCCTGGTAAGGGCAAGAGGCTTAACATAAATTTGCACAATTATGAATGATGTGGAGACAGGGAGCAGAGGAAAATTATCGCTTCTTCAAACACTGGGTGGGTCACTCAGTAAAATTAATTGCCTGCTGATTCAGAAGAACAAAGCAAAATAACTATTAGCACAACTCCTAATTAAGTTACGGAACTAATTGCCATAAAATGGGATTTTTAACAGGATTAATGGAAGGCTTAATCTATGGCTATTATGGTATTCAAAAGTGAAACAGTTGTATTTAAAGACAGTATACCTTAGATTAGCAGAAACTGAGAGAAATGAAGGGATGTCTGGTAAACTCTGGGGGCATATCTGGCTGGCAACTAACAGATAAAGCATATGGATTTAGATAAATTTTGGTTGGAGCCAGTTCTTATATTTGTCCAATCTTTGGAAGTGTGTAGGGAGCAACAGCATCATAATCTCTTCAGCATGTTAGTCCAGTGCTTGCTCATGAGTACTCGCTGCCAAAATGTCAGAATAACAGTTGACAATGAAGAGGTCAAATGTGTGGAAGAATTCACTTTCTTAGGATCACAGATCAACCAAAATGGTGAATGCAGTCCAGATATAAAACATCATGCTGGGTCGCACAGCAATGATGAGCATGAACTGAATATGGAAGAGCAAGGACATCAGCCTTTCCTATAACTTGTCTTCAATTAAGCTTTCATTTAATTTTTCCTATTCTCTCAGCCTTCCTTCTGCTACTCACTTCCCTCACACACAGAACTAACTAACTGAACTTATCAACTGTCAAACCTGTAACTGACATACATACATATCCACTCATTCTCACTTTCAAAACCCCTCCCCCTCTCTGTCAACCACCAATCATACCATGCTTGCTTCTCTCAACCACTCTAGTCTACTTACCACCGCCATGCAACCAAACTTTTAAAGAGACACACACACACCTAAAACAGGGAATCATTACAGGGTCATACATGGCAGCCTAATTCCCACCCACCCCCACCTTTATTTGTACCAGTTCTTGGCACGTTTTGGATGAGAAGTCAAATACAAACAAGGATCCACAGAGCATGTACCCTAAAATGTTTCTTTTTTAAAAATTGCCTCCTGTACATTTTCTACATGTCACATTACTGTGCACCTTCCAAGAGTTATGCACAGGGCTGCCAGAGAGGTGAGATTAGCCTCTCAGCATCTCTAGGTGTGCATGAACCAAGGTTGTAAATCGCTACTTTTCTCCATCCTCTGTTAGGCAAAGCTGTATCAAAAGAGACTGCAAGTCTTGGTCAGAAGTAAGAGAATATAAGAAGATGCTTAGTGAGCTAGGAGATGTGCAGATATGCAAGAAAATGCATAGAGGTGGGAGTACAGAGTGAGAATCTGGGTGTGCAAACAGCTCTAGGAAGGAGCATGTGCTTGTACACATTGTGGCAGCAGGAAACCGGAGTAGCTAATGACATTGCAGAACTTCTTAGACGCAGTTCCAGACAAACATTATGAGCTTTCATCTCCTTGACTTTACCCAGGTGAATAATACAAGAGTATCTAGGGTGAGATAAGATTACAAAAACTCATTTGCAAGTAGGAGAGTGGTGAAAAAAAGGAGCCGCAAGATGGACAGTGCCTTGTACAGGTCTTACCCTAGCTACTAGATCATGAAAAGGTCCTGTGGTAGGCAAACTGTTTTCATTCTCAGACCCGTCTTCTGCAATCTGCTAACAACAACAACAACAACAACAATAGTCTGCCCTACAGGATTGTTGTAAGGATTACAGAGTATTTGCTCCGATCCAACAGGAGATGATCCAAACGGGTGTTAGGTGCACATTTCCCTGGGGATATGTCTCACCCAGAAGCTGGTACTGCACAAATGGAGCCTCTCTTTGTGCCCCAGGCAGATAACTTAATACTATGCATAACTTCATCTCCTGGATCAGACTCCGTAACACATGTTAAAAAGACACATGCAGCACCCCCTTGGTGTTGTCTAACCAGAGGCCAAAAGCATATGAAGCACTCTCTGTTTGTTTTCTTTGAGCGCTTGGGATGCTGTGTGTAAATATTATGTGATATTACAGAGTGGGTCGGCAATGAGGGTAACTGGAGGATTGAATTTCCTGAGCAACGACCAAAATAGCAGCATTACTTGTGAAGCAGTTTATGGATGTGGTGCTAGCAAGATATCTGTGGAAAATACAGAGGTGTCATTTTGGCACGCCATCCTGTAAAGAAACTGAACTTAAAGGGCATAACGTATAGTTTCCAGTGGAAATGTTGCTGCAATTAATGTGTTTCCGCAAAATAGGACACTGAAGACGCACCTCGGTTTGTTTTTAGTAACCATTTCCCTAATGGTTGATACACAGGAGAAAGCTGAGAGCATTCCAAGAAATCTGTGTCACCCTCACTTGGACCCCATTAAAGTCCTCAACATCTCTTGACACACAACTAGCAGCGAAGACTCATTCATTTCCTGTTGTGAAAGATCCTTTCCTCTCTGAACCAGGTTTATTTGGATTTTAAGAATCCACTGCTCTGTTGGGGAGAAACTGCTCAGCAGAACATCCCATACTGTGCATACAGCAGGTCCAAGCTTCAATCCCTAGGATCTCAGTAGCAGGTGGTAGGAAATATTTTTCTGTGCCTGACCCTAGATAGCTGCTGCCTGTCAGAACAAACAATACTGAGCCAGTAGCAGCTTCATGTGTTCATTCCTACAGTTCCCTTTTTCTGCATGCACCACTGCTATATCCCTTCTTTAAGACTATATATTCTCACCCTGCTCCTCCAGCTAGCAAGTCCTTGATTTAATGCCTATGTGAACTTTCCCAGCTTCATTTTTATAGTCATAAGAAGCCAAACCCACAGTAATTAGCAGTTAGCATGCTTCTCAAACTTTGTGCTGGAACCAGGGAGCCAAAAGAGGTTGCACTAACATCTTGCACCCAACTCTGTCTCTTCTAAGTCAGTATTTCTCATTGGGATGTGTGTCCACTTGTGGATACAGTTGTTCAAGTCAAGAAATACAAGGAGAGAAAAAGAAGAAAAGATTGGATTTATACATCGCCCTTCACTACCCAAAGGAGTCTCAGAGTGGCTTACAAACTCCTTTCCCTTCCCCTCCCCTCAACAGACACCCTGTGAGGTAGGTGGGGCTGAGAGAGCTCTGACAGAAACTGCTCTTTTTCAAGGACAGCTCTTATCAGAGCTACGGCTTGCACAAGGTCATCCAGCCAGGTGCAAGTGAAGAAGTGGGGAATCAAACCCGGTTCTCCCAGATTAGAGTCCACGCACTTAACCACTACACCAAACTGGTTTGCCAATCCCAAATGGCTTCTCCCTCCCTTTTGTCCTCATAAAACAACATGAAGTAAATTAGGCTGAACAATAGTGACTAGCTCAAGTTATCCAGTGGAGTTTATGGCTGTGTGGAGAACTGAACTCAGATCTAGTCCAACACTGTCTAGTATATCACACTGGCTCCTCACAAGGGCCTCTGTGAGATGTTTTGAAGAGACTTGAGATGAGGTGTCATTAGTGTGCTGATGGCACTCAGTGCTATCTTCTTTTCAGTTAAACCAATGGATGTTTTGAGTCAGTGATGGACTGGATGAAGGTGAATAAGGTAAAGTGCAGTCCAGCCAAGACAGTAAGGTGGGATATCCAACAGATCTGGGAACTGGTGGTTTGCCTGTTCTGGATGGGATACCATTCTCCTTGAAGGATCAGCACACAGCTTGAGGATGCTTCTGGTTCTGGAATTGCTTTTGGATGGACAGGGTAGGCAGTGTGTGACTGGCCCAAGGTCACCCAGCAAACCTCCATGGCAGAGTAGAGATTTGAACCAGGGCATCCCAGATCCTAGTTTGGCACTCAAACCACTACATCATACTGGCAAATAAGGAACTGTGACCAGAAACACCTTTTTAGCAGCATAAATTGTTTCACCAGCTATGGCTGCTCCTCTAGAGGGACAATTTGGCCATTGTGATTTATGTTTTGGTAACCTCCAGGTTGGACTGCTGTAATGGTCTTGAAGTTCAAAATACTTCCTGGTTCACTAACAGTGCAATAATTACAGCCTTCTTGCCCCATTGAAGTCAATGAGCTTAGAAGGGTGTAACTGCTTAGAATTGCACTGTAAGAGCCTCCGGAGACGCTCTGTTCTAAGTTCCTTCCTTTTCTGAAGTTAGGTTGGCAGCTTTTCTGGGTGCTCTTGCTCTGAAGCTTCCTTCCCAGGGAGGCCAGCCAGTCAGCCTAACTGTGACCTCACTTTCTGGAAAGCAGTTAAGGCCTTCTGCTTCCAGCAGGCACTCAGAGAGTGAAGAAACCGTTTTAGCTATCCTTGTGATCGTTTTCTTAGCTTTGCTGCTCCCCTGTAACTTTTAATGGGCTTTAACTTGTAATATTTTGACTGTGTTTTTACTTACTTTTGTAAGTTGCTCTGAGAGCCATTTCAGGTTATGTGGCAGGGAAGCAATAAATACAGTGCTCTCTCCACCCCCACCCCCACCCCCATCTGGGTTGCCAATCCCAGTTTCAGAAGTACCTAGAGATTGGAGGGTGTGGCCTGGGAGAGTGCGGTTTAGAGAGGGGAGGGACCTTAGTAGGGTATAATGCCATGCAATCCACCTCACAAAGCAGCCATTTTCTCCAGGAGAACTGGAATAAATGTTTTAAATAAATAAACAAACAAATCAGTGATTTATGTAGTCTGGAGACCAGTTGCAATTCCAGGAGATTTCCAGCCCCCACCTGGTCTACCCCTCGACTACTTCAACCATCTTCTCTCTGGGCTTCTACTGCCATGGATTTTGCTCGGCATTTTGAGACCCTAGTGCCGCGTGAAAGAGTGAGCTCCCGTCTCTGTCCCCAGCTCCTGCCAACCTAGCAGTTCAAAAGAGAGAAATTGCAAGTAGATAAATAGGTACCGCCTCAGTGGGAGGGTAACAGCGTTCCGTGCGCCTCAGCGTTCAGTCATGCCGGCCACATGACCACGGAAACATCTTTAGACAATGCTGGCTCTTCGGCTTGGAAATGGAGATGAGCACTGCTCCCTAGAGTCGTATTCGACTGGCTTTCTGCTGACACTGCTCATGATGCTCAGATAGGGTGACGTGCCACTTCAAATCTTCTCGCTGTCTTCCCTACCCTTTCCCTCCTGCATCCTAGTCCTTAACTTCAATCTTGTCATCACTCCTCATTTTTCTGCCCCTTATCTCACTTTACATCCATCATCCTTGAATGTTGCTTCTGCAGTGATTCCATCCTCAGTTGCCCATAGTGTTAAAGGTAAAGGTTCCCTTGCTCGAAAGCCAGTTGAGTCCGACTCTAGGGTTGCAGTGCTCATCTCCATTTCAAAGCCGAAGAGCCAGCGCTGTCCAAAGATGTTTCCGTGGTCATGTGGCCGGCATGACTAAACACCAAGGCGCACGGAACGCTGTTTCCTTCCCACTGAAGTGGTACCTATTTATTTACTTGCAATTTCTTGCTTTCGAACTGCTAGGTTGGCCCATAGTGTTACCACCCTCCAAATAGGACCTGAAGATCTCCCAGAATTACCACTGGTTTCCAAACCAGAGAGATCAGTTTCCCCTGGAGAAAAGACTTTGGATGGTGGACTCTATGGCATTGTATCCCACTGAGGACCCTTCCCAAATCCTGCCCTTCCCTGACCCTGCCCTCAAAACCTCCAATAATTCCACAACCCTAGTTGCCCAGGACTCCCTGTGTTCTTTCTGGTGGCTGTTATGCCTGAAACTCTTTCACTGGATGTTCCTGGTGCTCACTCTCTTTCAGATTTCTCCTCAGAATTCACCGCTTCTGCGAAACCTTTGGTTTTTGTCATTAATCCTCATCCACAGCCATAGCGCCAGCACATGTAAGTACATGTAACCAAATATACTCCTGTTCATCTCTTGCTACCCTTGTTATATTCTTCCTATGTCATTTTCTCCATTGTCAAATTCTCCTTGGGTGTAGAGATCTGCCTTTTTTTGTTTATGGAATACTACAAAGTACCATATATTACCAGGTTCGTACATACGTATGAATAAACATCATAGAGCATTTTCCTGGTTCTGAGGTGCTGATGCTTTTTTAAAAACGCCCACCCTGTACAGCATAAAACAGACAAGGCTTCTGAATCCAGCTCTCTGCCTTTAAACAGCTCTGCTATCTTGATCTCTTTGCCACCCCCTCTCCCCAGAACACACCCTTTCCCCTAATCTCTAATAATCCCCACACCCTGCTCTGCTGGCTGTTGCTGTCCCTTTGTGTTATCTTGTGTTTGCTCTTATTTAAACAGTAAATGCTTCAGGGCAAGAAGGTTTTGTCTTGGATCTGTTTGTCAAGTTCATGGGGCCTTATAAGTTGTTTTGATAATCATAGTAATATGTAAAGTAGGTCATCTTTAGAAAAAGGTTTGGAAATTTAAAAAGTAAGAAATTGAATAGAGGAAGTTGCAGTGTGGGTTCAGCTCCTCCAGTGCCACCTTCTGTTTTGTCTTATATGAAGCATATTTAAGACTAGAGTACCGAAAAATAAGGTGGTGGGAATGGAGTGGTTTAGGATTGCCCACTCGGGGTTGGGAAATTCCTGGAGGTTTGGGGGGAGGGTTGGAGTCTGGGGAGGGGGGTGTCGGGAGGAGAGGGACCTCAGTGGGGTATATAATGCCATACAGTCCATCCTCCAAAGCAGCCATTTTCTCTTTTTTTCTTTTCCTTGCATATAGTGTGTGTGTGTGTGCTTGTGTGCCTGGAAGTCATGGTGACTTCTGGCGACCCCCAGTGGCTTGACGTTGCCTTCCTCTGGGTCCTGACCCTGGCAGGCGGCTCTAATGCTACAACTGAGGTTAGTTAGCTCACTCCAGCTAAATGTTTCAATTTTCCCGTTCAGAACTTCAGATTTATTTTTCCTGTTATCCTCCTTCCTTTCAGCTGGAGAGTAATCATAATCTCCAAATTCTGATAGGTCAGTTAACTTCTGGTCATTCATCCTCATTGATGAAAATCAACTGATCACCCTGCTCTATTAATCAGTAATCAACCCAACAAAGGAATGGTTGGCCAGAATGTCCAAAGTCCACTCTCAGCATGACAATAGAATCTCCTCTCCACAAGGTGGGATCAGAAAGTTTGGAGGGAGAGAAGAACTTGGAAATCCAAAGAAGCACACCAGCAAAGAAGCTTAATCAAACCTGGAGGCCTCCTTCCATCTATAGACACACTTGGAGCTAGTGTGATGTTGCTGTGAACCAAGGATATCCGGGTTCAGTTCCCCATTCAACTCACCGGTTAGCCTTGGGCAAAACGCTATTTTTTTGCAAGGATAAAATGGGATGATTCCAGATACGCAGTATGAACTCCTGGTGGGAGGATGCTAATGTGAGCCTAGAGACATACATTTATAATACTGCATATGGCTGAATAGTCACAGAGATCATTCTATCCTAAAAAATATTTTGCCCGATTTGCGCTAAAATTTTCCATACTAGGTCTCTCTGCCAGCAGCTGTGGTTCTCTAAAACTTCGGCAGGAATGTTGCAGCAATTTCCAAGAAAGCAACTGAAATAAATTAAGGCAGTTTTGCCAATGTTTAAATATTTTCAGACGATATATATTTTAATAGTCTAATGCCTTCAGGGCTTGGAGCAGGATTTTGACATTTGGCGGTGAAGCAGATGGGAGATCAGAGAGAGAGGTCTTTTGCTACTCTTGTGAAATCTTGTCCAAATTAAACCGAATTTACACAGTTTTGAAACCACTTACAGATGTGTAGAACTTGGGCTGTGCTACTTTTTAAAAAAACATTTATTTATTTATTGTCTGTGTGCTCTGTCTCTAAGATTAAAACCAGGGACTGTATTTTTAAAAAGACGGATCAGGAAAATACTTTTGGCAATTCACGGTATGCCGCCCTGTTTTCCCCATTATGAACTGAATGCACAGAGGGCAACATAACAGTATGATTGCAGTTTCCCATGCCCATAACTGAACCATCATGATTCATGAGAGAAAAATCTACAAATCCTCCTACTCCTCCTTATGAGTTTTCATTTTGTGGTCATGATGGAACAATGCTAGGGCTGTATATACACTGTGCTTTAAAACAACAACAACAAACAGTTCCAGATTCTGTGCTGGGAAAAACTGAATTCTGCAACCTGTATAAACTATGAATGAAGCAAAACCTTCAGATTTTTGCTGATTTTGCATGAGTTATTCGGGCTTTGGAAGTGAAAAGGTGGGTTGAATAATCATGCAAAGCACCCCAGCCCTGCCTCCTGACTACGCGATAAAGCTTCAGATGAAGCTTCTTTTTGCATTCTGAGACTTCACCAGGTATTGTCATACCCATGGTTGCAGCCTTCAGTGGCCTAGATTCTTTTCTATTCTTTTTCAAAAAACAAAAGCTGATATCCTTAGGCTGCTCTATTTATGCCGTTTCAATTCTTGAGGTTGCCACTAATGCGGTACCATAGCTGTATGTACATGCCGTCTTTGCAAATATGCACATCCTTTAGGCCTCATACACATTCATTTTGTGCAAAAGAAAAAGTCAGGATATATTGGGAAAGTAAGCCCAACAGTGGTCCTGAATCTTTATTTTAATCTACTTGCCAGGGCTTTGAGAATTTGACACACAGCCAGGTCATTGTTTTTGTTTTTCTTCTTGTAGTTATGTTGTAGCTCATCACACAAGAGAATAGTTGAAGCCACATTGAAATAATTTAAACTTGTAAGAGATGCATCATCTGTATCTCTTACTTAAAAGCAACTGTGACTTTCAAGAGAGCTTGTAAAAATCACTCCTGGAAGATTGGGAAAGAATCATAAGTGAATAATTGATAGTCCAGACAAGTTACCGGTGCGTGGGAAAAACCTTCATGTACTTAAGCAGCATAACATGGGAGTATGTAATAATAATTCCTGTTATTGTAACAGGGGCTGGGTGACTGCCCGAGTGAAAGGTGGCTAAGAGCTGGCAATAACCTTTACTTGGTTGCTTTTCCTCAGTGAGTAGAATATCATTCATATCCATCACGGCCCAGATCAGAATACTGGCGCTGCATCAGCTATGTGCATGTTCTGTTCAGATGCATATAGGTTATGTCTAAACAAATATGTTCTCTTACTTACTGTGTATGTAAAGAGGAAGTCTGGTGGTTCAACTGCAGTAAGTCTGCCTCCACATGGGGATTTCCCCCTGCAATGGCAGTGGAAAGCGGCAAGAGTATTTAGGAGCATGCAGGCAATGTTGTGCCCAGTCCAGGTGTGAATCATCCTCATTCCTGTATTGTTCCCCTTTGAGCCAGATTAAAAATAATAGGGCTCCAGGGGGAAATTCCAGGATGGCTGTGGGTGGAGCGTCCATCTAGATGCTCCACCCACAGTCACTGCGGGGACTCTGGGGTGATGGGTGGAGCTAAACTCCACATTCTCTTTTCTTCAGCCCGTTAAATGGTTTCCTTCCTTTCACAGCTATCCCATGGTGTAGCAGCAGAACAGTGTGGCTCAGCAGAGGAAAAGGCCATGCAGGGTGTGTGTGCCATAATTGCCATCACACCTATGCTTTTGTGCAGATATTAGGGAGAAGAGGAGGATAGGAAGGAGGAGCAGGTGGTGGGAGACCAGTAGCAGCACTGAGCACAGCAGGGACATGCCATGCTTGCCCCACTGCCTGCTGCTACTTCTGTGATGTGTTTTCACAGTGGAAGGAACCCAAAACACTAATTGTAATTGAGGGCTCCAAGCTAATTAAACCAGTATGCTTGAAATTGGTGTGTATACCATTGTGCTGTGCTGTGCTGCCCCTCTGTAGTACAACATAGAACCACTTTCAAGGGATCACTACTGGCACTAAAGTTGTGAGCAGGTGATTTGGCTACTGCATAAATCCGTTTGCTCTGGAGCCCTCCTTCCTGAGCTAAGACAAAAATGTGTGAGCCAGAGGCTAAAAAACTATGAGCTAGCTCATACTAACTCAGCTTGGGGGGAACACTGCGTCCCAGCAATTGGATTTGTAGGGACATCTGTCTCACATTTCAGGACCTATGGCTCTAGAGATGGGCTTCAGGAATGGCACAGCTTGGTTAATCACAACAGAATGACAGAAAGCAATTCAAGTCTGTTAAGGTTGTTTGTAACTGAGGATTCTGCTCCAATGCAAGGACTGGATCAGATGACTCTCAGATTCCACCCAGCCCTACAGTCCAGTGATCATTATCTGTTGTCATGGTAGATCAGTCAAGAATAAAGAGGGGTGTGACACACTGCACAACATACAAGACGATAGACTCCATGATGATAGGCAATGATCAGAACACACAAATAACAAGTCTCTCTCTCTCTCTCTCTCTCTCTCTCTCTCTCTCTCTCTCTCTCTCTCTCTCTCTCGTAGGAATTGTTTCATGTTCTACACTTCATTGATGTCCTTAGAATGAATATTCTCATCTTACACCTATGTAGAAATGCTGCTTTTCGTTTTGGATTGCTGTCATTCTTGTGGACTGTATTTCCACCTCGCATTTTTTTGTAGCTTTGCAAAATTTGTGAGAGCAGTTTGATTTTTTTTATTTTGTAAGATGTATTTTTATATTAACATATATCTGCCTTGAAAGATGAAGCATACAAAGGACGAAGGAAGGAATAAATTGAACAAAAATAAGGAAGGGAAATATGTAAAGAGAAATAGCAGGCCTGCACAACTTGTGATCTCCCACCAAGTCAAATGCAGCCTACCTACAATTTATTTATTTATTTACATTATTTATAGTCCGCCATTCTCATTTGGACTCGTGTCAGATTACACCAAGTGAGTCAATACAACCAACAAGACAGGACATTCAATAAACAATGAAATAGGATTAAGATTTGTGACCTGCCAGGTACTTGACAATCCACCTGTTTTTGTATCTCTAGGCAGACAGCAGCAAATGAAGGCTTATCAGTATAAATAAGCCTGATGGGCTACTACTGGGCATAGTTATGGTCTGCATTCAGTTTGGTGGGTCAGGATGGAGATCTCTACATACTGTGTTATTTGTGTTCAGTGAAACACACAAATCAGTTAATGAAATATTGGCCTTATACAAGATGACTTTGAGAGAGAACAGTTCAGGCTCCTCTATTTTATGATGTACACATTAAAGCTGAAATGTTATAAAGGTCTGTCTAGTGGTGAGCAGCTGACATGTCATCATTCTTAGGGGGTACAAAATAGGGAGATGTAGAGATTAATCTGTCACAAAAAAGTTCTCAGTTTTCAGACTTCATTTCTTGCAAGGGCTCCTCCATCCCTTTCATTCTTTTGTGTACCCAGAGCAGCCTCTTCCTTTAACATGAGGGATGTGCATAGAGCCTATATGTGGGGCTCGGAGTTCAGGCCTAAACAATTTCTGTAAGTTTGTTGAGGCACTCTTCAAGGAGAATACAAATTATCATCAAAAGGGGGGAAAGTGTGGCTGTAATATAAGAACACATATTTCATATAATAGGACTTACTGTGTTCTAGTTACTGCAGTAATGAACAAAATGAAGCTTCTGGACGCTGCCTGTATGAGTGAAGGCCGAGGTCAGACCCTGAGAGGGGGTTCTTACTTATAAGAACTGCAGAAAAAGGAGGTGTGCCTTTTCCCATCACAGCATTGCAAGCTACATCCGTGCAGTAGTTCTTAATAGCAAAACAGGCCCCCCCGACTCTGGAGCTGGCAACCTTGTGAGGTGGCACGGAAGGATGTGGCTGCTGGCCCACCCACCCATTGCCCTTTTGCCCATCTTCCTCCCCCACCTAGTTTCTCTAGCAGGCAGGAGTAGAGAGTGAGCCATGGGACCTGGGGGAGAGAAGCTGCAGCTGCATCCTTTTTGGTGGCTGTAAAGTTGCTAAAGAGACAGGTGGTATTTCTGGGTTGTGACCCACCAACCTGCAGGGAGGATGACTGAGTTGCAATCTAGCAACTTTACTTCCTCTTCACTCAGGACCATTTCAGCTCTGAGTACAACTGAAGTGTATTCAGCCAGTTTGGGGAGTGGAGAGCATATGACAGTATAAACCATATTCAGCAATTTTAGAAACCAACTAATTAAAAATTGTCAGGTGTACTTTGAATCTGGGGAAAGAGCTGGTCAAGAGGTGCATATTTCTTTGCTGGAAAGCAGTTGCTTGGTAAGCCTGTAGAAAAACATGTTGCAGGTCTGTGTTAAAGCTCAATCAAGTCAATTAAATAGTGATGGGTATAATTGATAACCAGGACAAAATGAGATCATGGTAAGTGAGAGTTGGGAAAACAGTGTTTTGTATGGCATTGTGTACAGTTTGCCTTTCCCCCCCTCTCCACTTTCTTCTTAGTAGCTGATTATTAGATTTTAGAGTCTTTTGAAGCAGCCTAATAAGAGCTACAAGAATGACTCACAAACAACCAAGATAGGCCAGGTTGGACCTGTTTAGTCTCTTTTTTTATGACATGTTGAAAAGCAGTGACAAGAGTTCTTGCTCAAAGCTTGGAAGCCTTCAAATGCAGAGTTAATTTCAAGTATTTTGCCCGCACAATGGACAATTGTTCACAGGATATTTATTGGGTTGGACAATATAGTTATTGGGAGATGATCAAACTTTCATAAAGTGATTCCAGATGAAACAGCAGGCCAAAGAAGCAACTGTTAGCGGTCAGACCCCTCCCACAGATGGGCAGTTTAGCACTTAGAGAGAGACAAATGCCCTTCTTTAATGTCACCCCAAAATCATATGTGCACTGCCTGGCCTAAAAATGAAAACAAAATGGAAACAACATTCTGTAGGAGTTTTAGGTAGAAATTACTGTTGGCAATTCTGTCCTGAAACCAGGATTTTTTTTTCTCATAGTCATCCCACCATGTGATTAATGACTTCATAATGGGCAGAAATTCAGCCGAGGATGCTTTCGTCATCACTACATATGAGGTGTGTCTGATTATATGTCTCAGTTAGGGAAGGGAAACTTGTGCTGTCTAAGATATCAAATTAGCTAAGAATCATCTGCACGTAACATCTAGCTCCTGCCTTAAAGGATGTTGTAAAAGGCCTTGTCATTAAGATGAGCCATCAGGTACCTTTCAGGAGCTGCCTGAGGACTGCAGCTTGTGTTGTCCCATTGCCACTGGCAAAGAAAAGAGCACAAATGGGTGGCAAGCTTTGAAACAGCTGGAATCTGAAGCCCGTGTCTTGGAAAATGGAGACAACCCTGAAGAGTGTATCTGAGTAGCAACAACTTCTGCAGAAGTTAACCAAAATATGAACACTTTTTTGCTTTCTTGCTAGGCTCCTTTATAGCTGTATGAGAAACAGAAATGTTTCCTGGCACACAAAGGCATTGATGGGAAAGCTTGTGCAGAATGGAAAGTGGACGCTTTCTGGTTCAAAAGATACTGTAGTTTTTTGTGAAGTCCAAACCTGAATACTTTGATAAATTGCGGTTTGTTTCTGACCTATGGAGCACTTTTATTAAAAACTGATGGATTTGTAACCATATATTCTGGTGTCCTGTAGGTGTTAGTGATGTGTGAGTTATATGACAACTGACTTCTTTATTTAATGCACTCTGGCTTAGAAGACGAAGATGAAGAGCAATTGAGAAGAAAGGGGGAGAAAGGACACCAGTCTGTGCTGCAGAGCTAATGGCATTTAGATAAGGTCAGTAAAAGGTTAATTTTACAGGGACTTTCACCAGCTATAAACAGCATGATCAACATATTCAGGATGTGGCTAGCAGCTCTGCTCCTTCTATTATAAACCTGAGTTTTTATTACAAAACAATTCACTTCTCTCTTCAGTTTTTCCTTTAGGAAGTGAAAGCTGAGCTCTTGGTACCGTGTTACATTTCTTCAGTCAGAGTTCATTTAAATTAAGCTACTTTGTTTCGTATGTAAGAGGGAGTGGTATTGGATTACAAAGAAATATACTCTATTCTTTCTGTTGTTTTCAAACCTATACAAAAATTCCCAGTGATTCCCCCCACTCCCACTTCTAAATTTCAGCACTGAATGTAACATTAAAACACCTGCTTTCCAAAAGATTCTTGACTCACAGGTTGGGATCCAAACTTTATTTTTCTGCCAATAAAAGGGCATTTCTACCTGCAGGGGACAATTTTAGCTGATTCTCCCTTCCGACTGTATCCTCATACTGCACCCAGTATTGTTCTGGGGTGTGTGTGTGGCTTTGGCCCCCTGTGGCAGTTTTGGGGGACATAGTGGGTGCAGCAGGGGAGGGAAGGAGGGAAAGTTCCCTTCCTTTTGGTGAGCTATGCTCATCATTCTTTGGATCCAAGTCATAGCCAGTATCTTCAGCCATTTCAGCGTGTGAAAGTCAAAGTGAAGTGTGCTGACTTTCCAAATGCAGGCTATGTGTTGTTGATATATTGGAACTCTTAGGATGGCACTGTTAATGTGTCTACACAGAACCTGAAAGAGACACCACCAGAAAACCCTGTGCATGGCGCTTTGAGTTTTCTGATGGAAGAAAGGCAGGATATTGATGTACCAACAGGACTGACCTTGGCAATCTGCAGTCTGGAGTCTGTACTTATCAGAGCAGTCACCTCTCTACATACATGGAATGTGATGAAGAGGTCATGCAAACTGGCCCTCAGTTTCTACACTTAAATATAATAATTGTAGAGATACAAAATAGATGGAGAATGTAAACTTTCTTGATACACAGAATGCTTCATCAGGCAAAATGGGACAGTAGTTGGTTCTCGCAGTTCTTAAAACTTACTGTATTCTATTGATGTTACTGGAACTTGTTTCCAAATAACTAAGTATAACGGAGATAATAAGGTGGTGTGATTGACCTTCAAACAGCTTTGCCAAATCTAAAAGCTTACAATCTCTTACATGAGCAGAAGTGGAACCTTCCGATGAGACAGCCTGATCTGCTTTGCGTATCTTTTTCTCAGGGGCCATCTCACTCACTTTGTTTTTGTTTGGCTGTCTAGATTTTTTAAACTTTTTTTTTTAACCCAAGTCATTTGCTGTGATGATTCCAAGAACCTTTTGTGAACACCTACTTCACTTTCCATTTCTGTGTGTTTTGCTCATTTTGAGTCACATTTTATACAAGCGAGACTTGACAGTTCCATTTCAAGTGGTGTTATTGCTTTCATTGTTACCTTTTTTGGCCTTAGCGTATGCTTAACATTAAAATAAGATTTCCTATATGCTGGGGAAGTTTATACCCTCTGAAAACATGTCTACGCATATGCCTTTAGATTTGAGGCCCATGCCTATGCAAATACTTTGTGGTTGATCTGTTCAGGCCAGATGTAAAACTTTCTTTGCACCAGGGAGGAGCATCTCCTCAGTCAGTTAGAACTGCTGTGGTTTAGATTGTGAGCTGGGAAGTTCCCTGTTCAAATCTTGCCTCTGCCACAAACCGTCTAGATGTCATTAGCCAAGCTGCTTTTCTGTCAGCCTCAGCACTTATGCAGATACATGAATAATAATACCAACCTCATTTTCTAGGCTGCCGTAAGGATTATTGAGGCCACACACAAATATAAATGCCAAGTATTATTACTGCATGCTGTTAAGAAATATATAACGGGCCTCGAGGGGATACATTTGAAGTGACAAGGTATTTTCAATCCTTGTTACTTGCTTTTATACTCATACAGGTGCTAAGGAAATAAGTTTGAAGCACTACTGTGATCAGCTGCTGTGATTAAAAGCAGTTCTTTAAGGACTGGCAAATTTATTTTGGCATAATCATTCAAAGGTTGAAATCCCATATTGTCAGATGTATAAAGGGACCATCCTTTCTAGAATGCTAAATGTTCCTTACGAAGTGGCTTATAGCCTATGCAAACTTGTGCCACAGTAAATGTTTTAGGAGCTTATGTGGCCTTCCTATAACAGAATAACAGAGTGGCCTTCTCTTCCTGTGATTTCCATCTAAAGCCTTCTCAACTTGTGTCACAGAGGCATGGAGTTTTCTTTTTCCCGTGGGGCTGGTAGAACTAATGAAGGTTGCTCTCCAAGCTCCAAAGAAAGAATGGGTCCCATTTCCTCTCCTGGACTGTCGTCATGCAATATGAAAAAAGATGTGTCTGTCACATGATGTGCTTGTCCTTGCCTCCTGGCAAACACAACACAGTGTTTGATGGGGAAATTCTTACTTGTAGACACATCATAATGTCCACCAAATCTTTTTCATAAGCGTATCAGCTAAACCACAGCTAAAACCAATTACAAAATCTGGAAAAGGAACAATGGTCACTTTCCCTCCCCCTGAAGGGCACAAATACTGTGGAAAGGATCCTCGCTGGAAAACAGGAGGCAGTAGACTACCATAATCTGTCTTTTGCAGAGTGGACACTCCTTGTGGTAGTATGGGACATGAAGCATATACCGTGGTCAGCAACTCTGAGCCAAAGAAACAAAAGAGTCTTTGTGGTTCAACTAAAGTAATGCTCAGCGTTCTAGTTAAAGAGTTACTGGACTTTACCTGCTCTTATCCTCTGCAGTGCAAGGGGCAAAGGGTTTAATAGGTCACTTGGCTTGTGTCCGATTACAATTAAAGGGGCGTAATCAAGAAGCATAAATGAATGACCTTTTCTTTTAGATCCCCATCCAAAGTCCATGTCATTCTTTTAACTCTAACAGAATGCTTCAGTGCTCTTTTAATTAAAATAGAAAACAAACCATAAATCCTTCACCACCACCAAGCTCGTATCAAAGCTATTGTATGTAGTGCTGCAGGTATGCGTTCCCTTGCAATGACAAATGGTTGGGCGTGTCATTCATGAGCCGCCTTGGCCATTAAAAAACAAAAACAAAAACCACCCACTCCAGGCCCACAGCCGTTTGCCCTGAGATGTGGTAAAGCGACCAAGGTGGAATCCAAAACACAAAGGGAGAATTTGTGGAAAAGTATAGCCCCACATTTTACAACTGCTTTTTTAAAAAATGGAGCTAAAACTGAAGACATGTAAGCAAAGTGGTGGGTGATTTGTGGATCTTCCTACCAGGGTTCTTCCCCTCTATTTCATTCCCTGAAGATCCAGTTTAAAATAAAACTCTGAAAGAGGCTCACCTCAGTCAGATTCTGTACAGCTAGATTTTCCCTCACAGCTGAGATTGTTTCAAGCCAGTTTGTTTCAGACTGATTTTTTTTTTAAATGCACACCAAGGAAGCCTTCTCTGCTGCAATGACTCCTATGCTTTGCTCAGAGCTGGGTTAGGTAGCTATGTGCTTTCTGGTTTCAAAGCCCAAGGAGGCTTCTTAGGCATGTATTTTAGTGGAGGCAGGGTTATATGGTAGCCTCTTTGTGAATCTACATACCGCAGATTAGGAATATGTCATCTCTTTCTTAGACACTGTTTCATCACACACCTGTCTGTGGTCACTACCTTCATCACTTGTATGGGTCACCAAGGTTACCATGATTGTCATCTGCACAGCAAAGGGTTCTTCTGCATGTCTACTCTTTGAGACACACTCCTGTTCCAGAATCTAAACTTCTAATTAAAAATATCCTTCGCTGCAGTTTTGATGAGAGCCACACAATGAACACATCTGCGTGAAAGGCAGACCACCCCTCCACTTTTGGCTGAGTTATTTTAAATATCATTTTTACAGTGCCTCACTACTGATTCTTATGTCTTGTTAGTTTATGCATAATGGGTTGGATCCAACCTGCTTTTTCATTAGAAGAACAGAGAGGAAGGGGTACCACCCCAAAAGGCTGTACTGAGGATCATGTGACCTCTAGGGACAAAAGCCACATGGGTTGGGAGCTGTTTGTGGAGACAAGTAAGATCAAGCAAAAAAGCTGTCTGGGTCCAACCCGATATCTTTCCAGGCAGCTTTGTTGATGCCAGCTTCTCCTGCCTCTATTGTTTCTGTCCCTTGTTGAATTGTAGATTGCAGTCTCCTAAAGGCAGACAGGAGCTGAGGTGGCTCAAGTGGTTAAGACGCTGAACTGCAGGCTGTGGAAGGTCAGTAGTTCAGCAGTTCGAGACCCGGGTGCCGCATGATGGAGTGAGCTCCTATCTCTAGTTCCAGCTCCTGCCAACCTAGCAGTTCGAAAGCAAGAAATTGCAAGTAGATAAATAGGTACCACTTCGGTGGGAAGGTAACAGCGTTCTGTGTGCCTTGGTGTTTAGTCATGCCGGCCACATGACCACGGAAACGTCTTCGGACAGCGCTGGCTCTTCGGCTTTGAAACGGAGATGAGCACCGCAACCCTAGAGTCGGATTCGACTGGCTTTCGAGCAAGGGAACCTTTACCTTTTAAAGGCAGACATGCCACTGTAAGGGGAAAAAATCACAAAACTGCGACTGACTTATTTCAGCCATGTCATGCAAAAGAACTCACTAGAAAAAGCAATTATGCTTGGATTGGTTAGTGGCAAAAGGAAACCAAAGCACATGGTGGCTAAGTACCATAAAAGTCGACACCAGCCTGAGCACGGAACAACTCAAAGAAACAGTACAAGATCGGAAAACATGGAGAGAGCTGGCCCACAGAATCGCCAAGAGCGGAACACAACTGAATGGCTAACAACAACAAAGGCAGGGCTGTACGCACCTTGATGACACTATATTTATTATTGTTGTTATTACAACTTCTCATTATATTATTATCTCTGTAGTAATCACAACCTACATCTTCTGCCCAAATGGGAGGAATTATTTTTGTAGTAATCATATTATATATTGAGAACCAAAGAGGTCCAGTGGTTCTATTCACTCTGAAGGGGTTACTAACATTTTTGAAGAGCTCTGAGAGCTTTTGGATTGCATTCGGTAGCTCCTTCTAAACTCTGTCCTGAGGGCTTTTGTATCTTTAAAAACTGTTCTGGATGCTGTAGCTCAAGGCTGGCTCTTCTTTTTCACAATTTCCCCAAGCTATTGTCCTCCACCAGAAGAGGCAGTCTCAGGAAAACATTCGTGCAACTGTGTAGGGGCCCAGAAGTCATTCTGAGGTAGTTTTTAGCTGTCTCTCAGAAATGACAAAGATAAATAAATTGAGCACTTCTCTTTGTGGAGCTAGCAGTGTGCTGTAGTTGTCCTTT